>NW_017731449.1:569787-716385 GCF_001890085.2 Hipposideros armiger | reverse complement strand
AAAAAAAAAGAATACAAAGAAGTATGATGCCAAAAGCCCTACACCCAACACAGCAATGATTATATTCATGATTATGCCCTGAGTCTTTTTTAAAAAGGCTAAATGATGATGGATAACCAATAAGATTTTTAAGAAAATGGGAAAGCATTCATTTTGGAAAGATGACTGGCAGATTAGCTCAGATTAAAAATAGTTTGAGGTGTGTAAAGGAATAAAACCTGAAAAATTATCTTAGCAGGAACTTCTCATTGTCCAAAAATGGTAATCTTTTAGAGTAGAAGAATCTTTAGAGGCGTGGTTCTCAAACTTTAACATGATCAGAATCGCCTGGAGGACTTGTTTAACCAGGGAATTGCTCATCTCATTCCATCTTCACAACAGCCCTGTGCTATTGTTATTCCCATAATCCACAGGGGCACACCACATTTCAGAGAGGTTAACTAACTTGCCAAGGTCCCAAAAGCTGCTGATTCCATTGGTTGCAATGGCACCGAGATATGCATCTCTAACAAGTTTCCAGGTGAGATTGACACTGCTGGCCCACAGGTCACACTTTGAGAACCACTGCTTTAGACGCTAACCAGGGACATAAGCAATAAGAGAAAAAAGGGGACCAATAACAGATGCAAGAAAAAGTGAGTAGAAAAGGCCAAATTCTCTTTCATGACCTTTCCTCCCAAAAGAACAAACACTCCTGTGGGCTCCTGTGACTTTTTACCCACCAGGGACCAGGATGAAGTTGGCGCGCTGAATGCCAAACCCGTAAATGGATGCGAGGTATTCCTTTCTGGCGCCAAGACTGGGAGCCAGGATCTTTGGAGGAGCCCCAACGGGCCTCACGCCCTCTTCAGACTTCTCCTCTACGGCTCTTCCTTGGAGAAAATGTCCTGGGCCGAGGTGCGATCTCAAGAGCCTTCTCCAGCCCTAGGGTGTGTGGTGTCATTCCCCAAGCCAGCACTGGTAGCCAGTGTCAGCTCCGCGGGAGCCTATCAAATCCCGATACATGAAGTGTGTTGACATTAGTCATCTCACAAAGACGGATTTGCCATTTGCCATTTGCTCAACAGCTTTCAGTAAAGACTGTTTGTCAAAGATGAAAGCAGATGCTGGAGGATTAGAGCTCTCCTTCGAGGTCCCCTTGGGGACAGGGTGTACAGAGTCGGGGCGGGGGGCCCTGGCTCACCTTCCGCCTGCTTCCTTGGGGCCCTGAGCACAGGTCAAGGAGCTGAGTGGGGGCAGTCCTCAAACGCCCTGAATCTTGTCTCCTGTACGGAACCTAGGCTGAGGACTGCATGCTAAGCCAGCAGAAACGGGTGCTATAAGAACAGGTAATGAGCACTTGCTGTATACCAGGCACAGCTATAAGTGTTTTATTACCTGTATCATTGCATTTAATCTTCACAACAATTCTGTGCTACTACTGTCCTCACAGGTGAAGTGGCTTGACCAGTCACACATTCTAATGCAGTTGATTGAAACTCTTGTACTATGTGGCCTATAGCACAGAACTCACAGGGTCCCTCCCTCCTCTCCGGCTATTCCTTTTCTGTTGCCTTTGCTGGACCCCACCTCATCTTCCTGATCTCTAACCAGGTCGACAAACCTTGTCTGTAAAAAGCCAGAGAGTAAATTTTGTTGGTTTGGCAAGCCCTAAGTCTTTGTCACAACTATTGAACTCTGCAGTTGTAGCTCAAAAGCAGCCATCAACATTAGATAAAGGAATGCAAATGGCTCTGTTCCAATAAAACTTTACTTACAAAAAGAAACAAAACTCCAGCCACCATCTGCCAACTCCTGCTGTAAACAAGAGGTTCCCTCCTTCCTCTGGATCAGACTTCAGTGTGTTCACTACACTCAAATCTCTCTGTTCCTATCTCCAACACGGACTTTCCCGTAAACTCATGTCTTACACTTACAACCACCTGTTTCATGTCTCCACTTGGGTATCTCATAGACACTGAAACTCAACAAGTTCAAAGCTGAAGCCCTAATTTCAACCTTCCCCCAAACCTGCTTCTGTCTCAGGAAATGATAACTCATCATTCCAAGTGCTCACACCAAAAACCTTGACAACATGCTTAGTGTCAACCTTGCCTTCTCTCTCAACAAATCTTGTCACCTTTATCTTAAAATATACCCAGAACCAGGCCTCTTCTCCCACCTCTTCCACCATAAATACCATGGTCCAAGCTAGTCACCTGGATTATGACAATAGTTTCCTAACCAGCCTCCATCCTCACTCCCTTGTTCCCTAAGTGTCTATTCTCCACATACAGTGAGGGCGATTAGCCTTTTATAGTATAAATCAGAGCATACCACTCTCCACTCAAATCCTTCTGTGGCTCCATCTCATCCCCAGACCCACCCTCTGTTATCTGGTCCCTTTAGAGCTCTGACCTCATCTCCACTCTCAGCCTTCCTCTGTCTGTCCCAGTCACTCAGGCCCCTTTCTGTGCCTCCAAGCAAGAAAGGCCCACCTCAGGGCCTTTGCACGGGCGGTTTCCCCTGCCTGACCCCATTTCCCCATATCCTCTGACATCCTCAGGAATGAGCTCAAATACAGCTTCAACAATGAGGCCTTTCTTGAACTTCTACCTGAATTAATTGTCTCCCTCCCTATTCCTTTACCCTGTCTTATTTGTCTTCATAGCACTTATCACCACCTGATAATATATTCTTTTCTTTTGTCTGCCTTCACCCAAACAGGATGTCAGCCCCATGAAGACTGGGCCTTTGTCTGTTTTGCTCACTGCTAGAATCTCTGAGCTGTGCCTGTTGTGGAGTAGGCATCCAACATTCTTTAGAATACATAAATGATCACGCTAAAAAAAGTTACAAAGAATTGTCATCGCACTTAATTCCACAATCACTCTCCCAAATAGGCAAGCCATTTCACTGAGGAAGAAGCTGAGGTCCAGAGGTAGAAAGATTTGCTGAAAGTAACACAGATTGCACATGAGTTGACTCTAGAACATGGTCCTCCCGATTGAAGCTCTGCTCGGCTTCTCATACAGAAGATGAAATACACAAACTTCCTCTAATGAATGTCTCCAGGGATAAGGAGGTTGTGCTGCGGAAATATTTTGGTATTTTACTCGATGACTCCCAAAGCAGTGCTTATCAAGTCATCTCACCAACGCCTGTCCATGTCATAAAGAATTAGAGTACATGCTATTGACCCTGGTGGAGAACGAGAAAGATCAGCAGAGCCAGAGGGAAGCTGATCAAGAAAAAGCAGGAATGGTGTGTATTTGTTTCCCACCTCCTTCCTCTAGAGAAGTGACTTCCAGCCTTTGGACCCACAGCCTTGCTAGAACACCTAAAGACTGAGGATCACCACAGGAAAGAAGCCACCTTTTAGACCAGCTCACAGAGAAAATGCTGATGACAAAAAGCTGATGTAAACTCAGTATCACTGTTGTATCTACAAACAGCATCTACAAATATCTGAGAAAAAAAATACAAACAACACACAAACTGACAGCTCACATACGTGAGATATGGTGCTTCTCTGAGAGGTAATGTGGTTTAGTGATTAGGAGGGATGGCTCTGGAGTCAGACAGCATAGATTTTAACTATGACCTCACCTTCTAATAGTAGAGAGACCCTAGATAACTGACTTCACCCCTCTGTGTCTCGGTATCCTCGTCCATAAGAGGATTAAAATGCTATCAGCTTCACTGGGTTACTGAATTGAATGAAGAAATGCATGGAAGTTCTGAGAGCCGTACCTGGCATAGTAGATGTTTAATGAACGGTTACTGTATTACCTGGGGCAGACCATGTGCCCTGTTGGGAAGGGTCCACAGTCCAACTGCAGTAATCTCCCAGCCCCAGAGAACCCGAAAACCCATCGCACGGGAACCACTGCCCTAGAGCAGTGCTTTGCAGCAAGGGAGGTAAGTAGGGGAATGGCAGTCACGTGCAACTTTAAAAGCACCCTGGGAGATCCTGTTACTCAACCATGAGCATCACAGTGCAGGAGAGTTTTCAAGGCACTATGCTAATTCACTGCTGAGACATCCAGAACCAAGGCTAGTTCATGTCTAGTTTCTGCAGACTGACTTACACCACTGTGCGGATTAATACTCCTTTTTGAAGTACATTGGGATTTTTTTCACTATAAATAAATTGGTCATTATAAGTATACGATCATTATTAAAAGAAAAAGAGGTGTAAAGAGAAGGCAATAATCATCCATAGTTTTCCCTTCTCCTGTCCCCCAACTCAATTAAAATCTTGGTGAACTTCAGGAAGAATAACCCTTAACTCCACATTCTGGTTTGCCATCTTCCTGAGAATACTATGGCTCTAGACCTCTTTGGGAACTCATCTCCCAGGCTTTGAAGAGCCTATTAGATGACCCTGAGTGGGCCCCAGAGGTGGCAAGAAAGAAGGTGGCTTCCCTGTGTAGATGTGTGTAACCCAGAGGCCGTGATCAGAACCACAGGGTGCCTGCAGGAGGATCAGCATTGGAATTTCAGCAACATTTCCAGCTAATCCCACTGTGAAGGAGAAAATAGGGTGGGGTGCACACATGCACGTATGTCTCTGTAGACTTAGTAACTTTCTAGAAGGAACTAAGTGAAGCGGATGATGGCTGTTACCTCTACAGAACAGAGCTGAGTGTCTGGGGTAAATGAGACTTTTGCATTGAATTCATTTTTATATGTTTATTTAACAAACATGCATATAGAGTTTCCTAGATCATGTATTGTATCACATGTATGCATTATTCTCCTGACAATAAAAGTTTGAAAAGAGATGCTGCCTGATGATAAGGAAGGCTCAGCATGGCTGTTTCTCAGGGCAGTGACCTAAGCAGTACTGGGGACGAGGCTGTGATGGAGAGAAAAGCATTCCATAAAACTGCAGATGTGCTTTTAAAAGTGCAGCGCAAGCTGACTGACAGCTGCTCGAGATCTCACAGACTCCCTCAACTCCAGATCTCCTAAATCCTGAGGTGCCTCTCACAAGCTCTGTAGATATGAGAGGCCATGCCAGCCGGCTCTCACTGCCAGGGGAGTGACACTTGTTTTCTATACTCTAGCCTAACAGATAAAGGACATAAGAATATTAAGCAAGATGCTGTGGAAATTAATAAGCACCTTATGCAGAACAGATATTGGATCAAAGAAAGGTTCAAACAAACCTGAATGAAGATTTGCTAGTGCTGAGAAGTTTTCAGCCCTCCCAGGGCTGGTCTTAGGATGGAGTGAGTTGGATGTGAGCAGAGCATGAATGCTTTGCATCTTTGAAGTTGATTCCTGCTCTTTCTATTCAGTTCCTCCTGCCCTAGAGTAACCAGGCTTCCAGCAAGCTACCATGTGGGGTGCGCGATCTAGCCAATTGTATATTCTCACAGAATTTACATGTGCACAACAAAATCATTGCAATATCAGAGAGCAGAGGAAGAAACGTCAGTAAAAGTGTCCCATCTCCAGAGAAGAAAATATATGCTCAAGCAGGAAAAAAAAAAAGAAGAAGACATCTGAGAATACATACAAGAGTATTTCTGTAAACCTACAGAAAATAAGTTATGAGCAAGGCCAGCTAGACCCAGTTAGTATTAGATCAATGGTTGATGTCACACAGTACGTTTGTAATCTTGGTCAAGTAGCTCTCTAAGTCTCAGTTTCTATAACACTAAAAATGAGTGAAATACCTAATCTATAAGATCAAATGAAAAATTAATATAAGACATCTACTGGCATATAGATGTTTTATAAATGTCAGCCGGTATTGTTGTGTTTATAAAGGAGAATGTGACAGAGGGTGTCATGATAAAACAAGATGAGCAGAACTTTCTCTCTCTTTCCAAGGACTAAGAATGTAAGTACTCCAATATACAATCAGGTGACTCTAACCCAAGAGGAATGAAACAGCCCTTCAAGACCCTCAGCCCTGGCCTGGAACCAAGGCAGGGCTTCTACTTTTTTCTGTGCAGTGATCAGACCTGCCAGCATAGGGCATGGTTGGGATTCATGGAAGGACTTGGACAGAAGGCCACTCACTGTTGAGATTCATTTCCACATCCATTTCCCATAATCACACCTCTGGGCTGGGTGGGAAGGGCAGTCCAAGGGTGACTAGACCCTGACCTGTGGGAATAAGTGCCCATGTGTGCAGAACACCGAACTGGGTGCCAATGGTGAGGGAGAGAGGAGGGGAAGGACACAGGAGGTAGTTCCTCCCCTGGCAGGAGCTCCTAGTTGAGCTGGAGATGGAGATTGTCCCTCAGGAGCCAACTGAAGAACGTGTCAGGGAGGAGGAGTGAGTCTACAACTACAAATGAGCATGCAGTCAACTGAGGGTGAGTGCTGAGCAGCCGTGGGAGAGGGGTAAGTTGAGGCTAGTCATGAAAACTGTGCTTGAAGAGACTGGCAGCTCCTGAAGTCAGGCTGAGACAGCACTCAGGGTGAGCAGACTGGTGTGGGTGCATTTCAGCAGTTGCCAAGGTCTCCCCACCTCCCAACACTCATCATGGGCTGCATGGTACCAATGGTTCATTGACCCTTCTATGGGGCAGGAGCAACCCAGAAAGTAGAGGGAAATATTAAAGACTCTCATATAAAAGGCAGCTTCCAGTCTAACATGGGCATGGCAGTAAATGAATTTAATGGCAACAATAATTAGCATTCAAAGACCACGTACAATACCCCAGGCATGGTTTTCAATGTTTTCTTACCATTAACTCATCTAATCTTCCCAACAAGCCTATGAGATAGATACTATTTTTTCTAGTATTGCTGCAATTTTTCAGAAGCAAAAACAAGCAGAGAGGTTAAGTATGAAACGGGGATGACTTTGAAGAACGTTTTGGCAAATGTGCACTGCTGTCAATCACAATTCCTCTGGAGCCCAATGCTAGTTATTTTCCAGCCAAAGCTGTAGGTTAAGGTGCAAACTGTGGCTATGAGACTTAATAAAATTAAACAGTCTAGATGAGCGTCCATGCCCCTACATTTGTCTCATCAGCATTGTCTTCTAGAGAATTGAGATAATGGAGCAGAGACCCCATCCTGGACACTGTGGGGCCACCGTGTTGACCTTAAGCCGGGTGAGAAGGTGCCCTTCCACTGGGCTTCTCCTCATACTGCGATGTGCCTCCAGTTCATCTCCTTGTCCTTTGGCTCTATCACCTCCTTTTTTACCCAGCCTCCCATCACCACCATCTCTCCAAGTGTATTCATCACATACTGAAACAGCCATGTGGATCTCACTGTGGTCTTCAACCATCCCTAGCAGTTAAATCGGAGTTTGAACACAGGATGGGGATGGGACTAGTGATTTCCTTGTCTAGAGAAGTAAAGTGGAGAAGGCTGTATTTCACCCTAAGAAAGGTATTAACTAAAACACTTTTATCAAAATCTATTTATTTTCTAGGGACGTGCTCATTTAAACTGGCTCTACCTGAGAGCTTCGCCATCAAGCAGCAGCCAACAACTACCGGGCACCCCCAAGCGACTCTGAAGTAAGTCACACTAGTGGATGGAGCCCAAGTGCACACAGCATGTCGAGAGAGCATGCGTCTGGATACATGTGGGATTGTGGGCTAATTGTGACAATTGTATTATCCTTGAATCCTAGTATAAACAAGCATGAGTCCTTAAAGTTGATCTAGGCACAGGATACCAAGACCCCCACTGACATCTCTGTCTGAATTCTATAACAGTCTGGCTGTTCCCCCTGCACTTGCAAACACTCAGCATCCAGGACAGCCTTTCTCTAAGCGAACAAAGGAAAACACACACCATAGAAGCACCGGGAAAGACAAGCTACAGATGCCCCTTTTTGAGGGGCTTGGACTCCTCTTCTTCTTGCTTGTGAAGCAGCTGCAGATCCCCGCCTCTTTATCCCTACCGGCTTGTTTCCATTTCTGAGCGACTCTATCCTCTGTGATCCCAGGAGGCTTACAGAAAGCTCTAAGTGGGTAAAAGGCGCCACTTCAGCAACAGCAGCATGTTTGCAGGCCCCAAATGCCTCCATTTCACCTCTGACTTTGGCTGAGAACAATACACCCAAGATACCTACATCTCTTTGGTGTTCTTCAGGTCAAGGGCTCTTCAGAGTATGCCTCTCTCTCCCTCATGACCACAGTAATATTGGAGCCAATCCCTGCTCTCCAGAGGAATAACTAAAGTTTTTTGGTTTTTTTTTTTTTTGGTTTTTTTTTTTTGGCTATCCTAGAAACTGAGCTTGGATGAAAGGGAAATAAGACAAAGAAAGGGCCAACAGGAAACAAATCAAAGACTCATCTCCCAGCAGACCAACCCATCGTTTTCATGGACACAGGCCCATGCCCTGGGCTGCTAACCAATCCCCAGTTGTTCACACTCACGCTAGTGCAGGTGAGCTCCAAGGGAGGAACACTCGCCATAGTTACCCACCGTCCATTGTCTCACAGCAAGAAATGTAATCAATCTAACCAACTTAGATGTCCCTATAAACCTACTGTGATTCTGTTCTAAATGTGCAGAGTTTACCTTTGCATCTACTAAGTAATTAATGTAATTACATAGAATCCATGCGATAGCTGTGATGAATTATGTGCCCAGAACTCAGGATGCATCCGCTTGGGAGCCTTAATGTGGTTTAACAGATAAAAGCCACTATTTACCTGAGTCATTTGTCGAATTTTGAAGCCATGATAATTGATGCACTAAGATTTTATATGCACATTACATTCACATAGCTGGCTTAGACAACTCAATCTTTTTTTTTTTTAAACATTCTTAATTTCCCTATGAACCCTAAAAAAAGCAAATTGCTGTTGAAAAACCAAACCAAACCTCCAATGCTGCTAGGAAACAATCAAACAAAAGACAGCTGGGCCCCAGAGGTCCTGTGTGGCATGGTCTCGCAGGATCATGAAACCAGCATCAGCGTAACTGGGCTGCAGTCCTGGTTTTGCTATAATTTATCTGTAGGGTAGGAAGTAAGTCATTTACTTTGACTCTCAGTTACCATACACAGTGTTAAAGGGTTTTTGTTGTTGTTGTTGTTTTGTTTTTAATTCACCCATAATTACTCTACACAGAGATATACTAAAATATTAACAGTGGTTAATTCCTTCCAGCCTTTTCTCCAGGCAAATTTTTATCTACATCCATGTCTTCATTCACACCCATACTCATATTAATAGCTATTTCCTTGGAATAATAGTGTATAAAGAACATGATTGAATTTTTAGCTCTTTTCTGTCCCTAAAAAATTCAGAGATCCTGGGAGTAATGCAGACTAACAAGTGCCCTACTGTTGGTGTAAGTGGTAGAGTTCAAACACATGTAGTAAAAGCCCACTGACTCAGAAAGGTTGGGGGAAAGGCTTTTATGGATCGCTGAATATTCCAGGGAGCTGAGAGTTGGTTGGCACAGGTACAAGGTAAAGCGGGCACAAGGAGCCACGTGAAGAGGATGAGTAGAACAGCTTTGGGGGCGCTCTGCAGGGAAAGAATTGCCGCAAAGTGAACCGAGCAGCCCAGAGGAACAGGTAAAACTGCCCATCAAAACAGCCAAGATGAAAAGTCATAAATCACTCCCAGAATCAGCAAGGGTAAAGAGAAATGGAAAACTGGGAAGTGTCTTACACCATTAGTGAGGGTGGTCCAGGCTTCCTGCAGAGCAACCTGGAAGCACCTACAACGAGCCTTAAAAATAAAGATGGATCCCTTTTTACTCAACGGGGGAGATTGCAAGTCTGACCCTACTTTTTTTACCCTCCCTGAATCGGTGACTGTACCCTCCAACTGTGCATAGGGCAGAATGCCCTGACCTTTGATGCTGGGCTCCGTCATATGGCTTACTTTATGATGTTAATAAATGTGATACAAGCAGGGACTTGAAAAGTATGAGTAAAATGAGCTTGCCATGTCTCCACCAATGATATGAGAACACACTTGGACCAGCCTGCTGGTGAACAAGAAATAGTAGCGTTCCCCAGGCACCCCAGCCCCAGCTAGCCTAGATTGGCAGACAGCCAGCCAATCAGTGCCCAGGCAGAGAGCAGGTCCAGCCAAGGTCAGCTGAGCCAGCAGCAGACCCCCAGCTGACCCCAGTCACGTGAACAATAACGCTTATGTTTATGCCATCGAGGTTGTATTTGTTTTGCAGCATTATTGTGGCAATGATAACTAACCCTCCCATCATCTCCACATCTAAGAATTTGTCCAAAATAAATCATCACAGACAGTATAAGACATGTACAAGATTTGGCTACGTATATGCTTATCACAACATTGTTTATAATATCAAAAATAAAGAAACAACTTACATGACAATAAGAGGGGATTCGTTAATTGTATCGTGCTATAATGAAATAGCATGCAGACATTGGAGATTGTAGAAAGTCATTTACTAACATGAAAAAATATTTACTATGTATTAAATTGATCGCCAAACTATATATAGAATCCCATATTTGCAAACATATATAATTAGAAAAAAAAAAGACTGAAGAAAAAAACACCAAAATATCAGTTAGTTGTTTTCTCTGAATGGTATGCTTATGGGAGATGTTTATAATCTTGATTTTGTTTATGTGGCATTTCCACAGTAAACATGGGTATCTTGGGAAATATTTTGGAAAGTACTGTTGAAAATTAAGAAGAAGGCCTTAGCAGACAAGGACTGTGATGCTATTCAGGGGAACATGAGGGAAGAATTGAGATGAATAAACCTGGGCTGATACCAATCAGAAGGCAGTGCCCCAGAGACGGCAGGGGCAAAGGAGGGGACAAATGCTAGCAGGAAAGGTCTGATCAGGGCAAGAGCTGCTCTTTCACCTGACTCTCTCCATTTCCCTCTTTTTCATTTGGAATGGGGAGAGAAAGGACAGCTGCATTATTAATGTATTAATTATGATAATATTCTGTGCGCGACTAATACATGTCAAACCGTCCTTATGCCAAATTGAAAACTGACATTTTTGCTTCATGAATATTGCTCCATCGGTGACATTTATTGTACATTCCCAATCTTGCAACAGTGAATGTCAGGTCAACTATCAAGCGTTTGCTTTCCTTTCACTTTATTGCCTATTTTAAAGCAGCAGGCTGTCGCTGTTAATTGGGATGCAGAGTCGGATTGCACTCAGAGAACTTGAGGCCTCTTGCTTCCTGTACATCTTGCTTTGGTCCCTGGAAAGCTAGTCTGCACCAGTGCTGCTCGTCTTCTTCTTCATCCCACTTAAGCCTGAAATTGCCACCACCACCCAGTCTGTCCTATCTCTGTTTTGTGTTTTCTTTTTCTTCAGAGTGCTCATCATCAACTAGAATATGGTATATTTATTTATTTTGTTGATTGCCTATCACTCTCTGTTAGAATAGGAGCTCCTGAGGGCAGGAAGCTTTGTTTTATCCACTGCTATATTCCCTGTACCTAGGATAGTCCTAGCACATAGTAAGTGTTCAATAAATATTTGTTGAATGAATGAAAAAAAAATGGACTTCTTAGAATCCCCAGAGGTGAAGTGTTCTAGCCAAAAATTTTATCCCATTTAAACCATACAACGATTTTCTGAATCCCCAGTTATTAGCGACCTACATAACGGACTTTTTGAAAAAGGTGCACTGTTCTGGTAATCATTTTTCATCTCCCATTTCACATTCACTCTTGAAAACCCTCAACTGCATTCCCCCAACCCTGCCATGTGTCTGTTATATTGCTGTCCCATAATCACTCATTGATCACCAATTCTCAATTGCCATGTTTCCTAGAAATTTTCACCAACTTCCTTCTATACAGTTCCTATAGCCACCAACAAGCATTTATTCACAACCTACTATGTGTTCATCACTGAACTAGGGAGAAACAAAAAAGAAAAAGCATAACCTCAGATGGCAAAAATGTAAAATACAGTTAGGAGAAAAGAAAACTCCGGATGTGACGTTCTCTGGGAGTTCTGCTATAATTTCAAACTTGCTATGCCCCACGCAGAACTTGCCAAATATCTGTCACACCTGTTTCTCTTTTCCTACAAACATCGCATGCCATCAATAACATTAATTCTATTAATGAAAGCATGAGTCATTATTGTTTAGTAAATAACATTTTATCAGTGATCACGCTGACAATGATCTTAGCAATCATCAAAAGGATAAATCATGACTTTTTGCCAATAAGGAAATAAAAAAAAATAATGAAGTGTTTTGTATGTTTAAAAAATAAAGACTGTGTGTGTGTGTGTGTGTGTGTGTGTAAAAGTTCAAATCAATAAGCTTGTGTTCAATGAGTAAACATAAAATAATGGCAAACTGCAGACAATAATTCATGGCAAGCAGTTACTAAGCACCTTAGGCTGAAGGAATGGAGGCGCACTCAGGAAGGGAGATGAACAGGCTGGGCTACAGGACACCTAGCACTGCACCAAAAGTTACAGAAGGCACACAGGAAAAGACGTTCCCTCGCTGGCCTCCAACAGGCCTGGGAAGCCAAATGCACCATTTCTACTATTTCAAGACATAGCATGCTTCCTATCAAACACAATCATGCTTTTAAAATAAACCTATATTTATTTGTTATAAAGAACTGCCCTTTATACTGAAAGGATGTCTTTCCTACATTTTGGAGTTAATATGTCTCTTTCTTGTATAATATAGTAGCAACAGGAGTTGATGAAAATTTTCTTTTTAATGATCCTTAGTTGACAATGCCATGTTGGTCAACATGATTAATTCCAAAACATTATTTTGGAACTCCAAAGTTAGACGACCACTACTCCAGACGACCCTCACCCACAACAGTGGAATTGTGAGCATAAGAAAACTGACCCTAGGGTATGGGTGTTAATGTTTCTGTAACCAGGTCCTGATAGATTCCATTATTAAAGGTAGAAAGAAAGTAAGAGAGCACCCAAACAGCAAACACGCCCTCCAGCGCAATTAGAAGTCTCCACAATCTAAAATAACCCTGTGAAGCTCCTAGGTGGATCTAATCCAAGGGAAGGTTCGGTTTCAGGTCTAGATTCAGACGACAGCCCATCATGGGCTCTAGAAACTGAACACACCAGACAGTTCCCTGTGCAGCCATCCAGGGTCCTGGCCCTTGACACATTAAAGGTAGACAGGCTCTTCAGACTGGGCTGCCAAGTGGCCACAAGACAGCCGGCTACCTTTCATGCGTGTGGTTTTCTGACACATAGAACAGTAAGCAATGGGGTGGGGGGTGGGAGCGGGGGGGAGTCAGCCTGGAACTAAAAAGACAGAAGGAGAGAAGCGACAGGAAAGCAGTGCAGTCAGGCAGCTCCACATCATGTCAGTAGAAACACCAGATGTGAACTGTAATTACTTTTTCCCCCCAACTTGGTTCATGTTTTACAAACCAGTACTGACACTTGAACAAAGAGCCTTGAAAAAAGCAGGCAGGAGCTAGAGATGTAAACAGCCGGTGCTTTCGATCTACCCGGAGCCTTTTTCAAAGAGTGGAGGAGACAGTGGTGGCAACCTCCCAAGAAGGACACTGCAAGGAGCCAGTGCAAAGGTTTGGCAGTGTATATATTCATTGATCATAAAGAATATTTAACTGCAAGCCCTTCAACACACAGTGTTTGCGAGCTGGTAACTCGGTGAGTTATTGGTAAGGGAGGGGAAAGAAGAGAGAAGGTTTGTAAAAGCAGCCAGGAACCTAGACAGTATACCCTGTCCCAGTACCGACTCCACGTGGGTTCATTTGGGCCCTCGAGAAAATCTCAAGTTCAACATGGGCACGCACTTGTGTTGCGTAATTGTGTGTGTTTGTGTGAGATCATGGGCGATGTTTCTGTCTGCACTGCTACCCCTTTTCAACACCAGAGTCAAAAGCAATGATATTCTTAAATAACTATCAATGTCTAACGTCTAGTAAATGCTCAATGTTGGTTGAATTGAAAAGCATTGAAAGATGCTTGAGAAGATCATAGCCAAGCTGTACTCTAGGCACGATCCTATTCAAGCCCCTTTTCTCTTGTTTCCCCGCCCATTTGTGAGTATATACCTTGCCAACAAAATGGATACTTATCCCTGAAAGGCAACGAACACTGTGCATAAAACCGAAAATTCATCTTTATCTTCTAAGTTCAAAGAGAGAATCAGGCCTCCAATCATCAGACGTTGGTCAAGTTTACCTCCTAAAGATTTCTTCCTCTCTCCTCTCATCTCTATCTTCACTTGCTCAGACAGAACTGCGTCCTCATTAGCCTCCCTATCTCGAGTTCCTCGTCCTCCAATCCATGCTCCAGGCCGTGGTCAGTAGTCTTTAAAATAGTCTGTGATGTGTCATTGTACTGTTCTAAAACCATCATTGGCTCAGCATCATTTACTGGGTGAAGTGAAAAAAACAACAACAACGGATTTGATGAAAGAGTTTGAGAACCCTAAGTGGAAGATGAGCAAAAATGCCAGGAGGCTGCTGCAACAGCAAGGATGGTGTCCCAGGAACAGCCTGATGGGGTCCCGCTGCTGGCGCTGCCACCACTGGGTGTCAGGTGGGCTGCTGTTCCCACCCCTGCCATCACCAAAGGGAGTTCTTCCTCCTGTCCTCTGACCGGCTCACATGGTTCTCTGAGGCTGAGAAAGAAAAACTAGGCTTTGGGGTTTCAGTAACTGAATAAGTGTCCCGTCTCCCTTTCAGTCTCACATTGGTGAACATCTTAAGCACAGAAGCGGGGCTCAGCTACTGGGCAGCTTCCAAAAATCACAAAGTAAATCACTTAGTCAAATTGTAAGTTACACATTGTTTGCCTGACTATCTCTCACAACATGGTAAGCACAGCAGGGGTCCACTCCTACTCCATGGCTTTCAATCCTAACTAAAATTAAGAGAGAGAGAGAGAGAGAGGGGGAAGTGTGTAGTTCTGTCTTCTCTGATAGGACGAGAGCTTGAGAACCCTGAATGAAAGGGATGAGAGGAGAGGGAAGACTATAAAAGTGGAAAAGGGTTCAGAATTGGAAAGCTGCAGGTGACAAAGACAAAGTCTGCCATCTTCCCAGTTATTGGTCCTGGTGTCACTCACCACCCATCCCTGGGCACCATGAGCAAAAGAGGCTCCAAGGTGGCAGTGTTAAAATGGGAAGGGGTGGTCAGAGCTGACATCATAAGTTTTCTACTATTACTAATAATGCCTGCTTACTATTATTATTATTATTATTTATAATAAAGCCATTTAAACTCCACTCAATAAGAGGTTAACAAGCCAATTAGGAACAGGAAACCTGCTTCCTGCTTGGCACTGTTTATGCACATCGCTAGGAGACACTCACTGGCTGGGGGAGCCCCATTAGCTCTAACCAAGAGTCTTGGCAGGAGCTCATGGAAGGAAAGCAAATCCCTCAAGTAGAATCACTGTATGGTCAGAGAGGTCATAGCCCCTGTTGGGTGGGCTGTACTCTAAGCCAATGGTCCAGAGATGCACCAGGATCGCTCCATAATTATGCTGGAGACAGGAGTCTTCTCGTTCCTATCCCTTCTGAAGCCCATTGGGCACAGTCTACCAGCATGACCAGCTATGGGGAAAGCTGAGAACAAAACCCAGCTTATCACATACCTTCCTATGCACTCAGAAACCCCATTCTATGATGGCTTCTTCTGAGCCAAGAGACCACTTCTAGGCCAATGCTGCTACAGCCCCCTTAAGGCTCAACTTCCCTCTGTCTCCTTTTCTTGACAAAGGATTGTGTCTAGCTAATCCAGTCACCAACAGTGTGTAAGGGTCACCCATGGTGAAGAACCTCAAAAATCACATGTCTGGCCAGGAGTCACCTCCCCCAGGAATGTTCCTCTGGAACAGGGAACTCGAAGGATCCAAAGAAATGAATCCCTAACAGTTGGATTCTAAAGACCTGTGACAAACGAAGACAGCTCAGAAAATAGTTGGGTACAGGGGGCTTTCTGAATCTTTCTGCCCCCTCCCCGACAAGGCAAATCACACACTAGCCAGAGACTGGACTTGGTCTATATTAAAGTTGGTTTCCTGGTACATAGCTCAGCACCTCCCACTCAGAGTGACACTTTCTACCCAGCAGAGGGCAGCATCTGTCAGAGGCTGGAGTCACTGGTGTGCAGCCATCTCAGAAGTGCTCAGTAAAATGGGAGGAAAAGAGAAGCGAAGCGGGGGAAGGAAGGAAGGTGGGGTGAGGGAGGAAGCCTGGGGAGCTTGCCACTTCATCACTTTGTCACTTTGCTGTCAGCTCGCACTTTGGGTAGAATCTGGCTTTCCAGTCAGTGCTCTCCATAACCCAGTACTTTCTGGCTAGTCTGTCTCACTCTGCATGGCATGCTTGGAATTCTTTGGTTTATTAGTCGGGCCCAGGAAGCAAGCACCAGCACACTTAAACCTCTTAGCTTTCCCTTACTCAGCTGCTGATGCTACGTGGGAAACTTGAAGTAAAAGGACCGGGGGGAAAAAGGCTCAAAAACGTTTTTGTCAGAGGTGGTTCTGCTTCCACAGCAGTTATTTTCTGCATCCACTTCCTTTCACCAACAGAGACATTTACAGGAAAACAGAGCTGAGGATGGCAGACTCCCTGAACCTAAGGTCACTGCTTGTCCTTGCCCCATGTGGCCTCCAAAGCCAGCAGCAGTGTGACATCAGTCAGTGTCCTTTGGAAGGAAGCAGGCTTAGCACAGGCTCCCAGGATAACTCTGGAGGGACGGGTGTGATCAGGAAGTTGGATACAACTGATCAACCAAGAAACAGGAAAGTCTTCATAGAGGCAAAACTATTCAGTGAGTGGAGGGAGCAAAATGAGGGTGTTCTGAAATGTTCAAGGGGCAGAATCCGCTGAAATCTGAGGTGTTGAAGGCATGCCCAAAGGTCAAACGTTTGCCACACACTTAGCCTCCGATCTCACTGACCTAATTGGCACTGCTGAAATTTCCGATGTAAATGCTGGGTTATCACCCTTTGTCTAGCTTTCATCTACCTGCAGATCAGTGTTCAGGCCATACTGAATCAGGCAATACCCCAATCCCTCAGCTGGTCTATAGAAATGCAGAGCTGGTCTATATTTGCAGAGCCAGCAAATATTAGCTAGTGGTCACACGATGCTGCCTTAGATGATTCCTGACATTCATACAGTGTTTTATAAAATCTAAAGTACTTTTACATTTATTATCACACTGCTGCCTCATAGCAACCCCATAAGGTGGATAGACATTATTAAATCCATTCTGTAGATGGGGAGATTGAAGTATAAGAGATTAACTGACTAGCAAATGACACGAGACAAATTTGAAATTTGTATGAGATTCTACTCTAGTCTGCTATGGACACGAACTTGAGATCACAGGCTGATGTTCTAATCTCCTTCACTCTAATGATCAAGATACCTTGAGAGTCAAAGCACTGGGTAGAAAACCCCAGGTGCTTTCAAAATCTGCTCACACTGGGGAAGCTCTTGACCTGAACCATCAGTTTCAGGCACCAGGCTGGAGAAAGAGCCTTCATTTCTGAGAAATCCAAGTATTAGAGCTATGTTTATAGGAGAAAGAGTAAAATGAAAGGCCTTGTTTTAGCCGAGTTTGTCATTTCCAAACTAGCTGCCTGGCACCAAAAGGCAGGCTTCTGAGGATCGTGGCTTTCACTTACTTCTTGATCGGTCCACTTAATCAATGGCTATTAACTGAGCTCCTTCTACATTCCAGGAACTATCTTAGACTCAGAGGGAATAAGAAATGAGCCGGGTGCAAAACTATCACTGCCTGTAAGGTGCTTACAGCCTACTTGGTAGACAGCATATGGACATTCAAAATAGCATTAGATAGTACATGCCAAGTGCCAAATGAGCCGTGATGATGAGGAGCACTTTAAAAATTCAGAAAGGGGGCAGCACTGAGTGCTAAGGAGGTCAGAGAATGCTTAATGGAGGAAACGGGACCTAATCTCATCTCTTACATACAGGCAGACATCGGATATATGAGAAGACGTCCAGCAGAAGGATTCTCAATACTGGGGAGAATGCTGACTGAGTTGCCGACACCACGCCCACCACCACCACGTGCTAAGCACTGTGGTTCGGATGCAGGAGTGTGCAAAATCTACTAGGGAAGTAATGAAGACACCAGCCCAGTGAGCAAGAGGATATGAGGATCAGCAAGAGGTGAGCAGAGACATGCACACCAGACTGAAGGGCCTTCAATACCAGGCAAAGTGACTTGAGAGTTGATTCTAAGAAGGAAACATGTAATACTTAAGTTTCTCAACCATGGGTGTGGGGTTGGTGGTGTTCCACTGAGAGCTGAAAACATCCCACAGGTGGGGAGTAAGCAACGGTGGCTGGTAAAACACTAGAGAAACAGTGACTCTGATTTTATGCAAACATTCCTCAACACAAAAGAAGGAACAGGTAGTGGATGAGGTAGGAGCGCAGTTGTCTCAAGATAGAAACCATTCTAAGAGGCATTCAATGAACCGCAAGTGAAGGAGATGTGGGAGGCTGCTCTTGACAGAGCCAAGATTTATAACCTTCACACTGAGGCAGGAATGAGAGGAGGGGGACACAAGAGGGTGGAGACAAAAGATGTCCTCTTAAATCATCCAGTTACTGGCATCAAACCCAGAATTCGCCTCTTCTCTCCATTATTATGATGCTTTATTATTATTATTATTATAAGGAACAAACTGCTATTCACTAGGCCTGTCCCCCCCACCACCACCACCAAGCATTTAAAATGCTGCTTTAACAGTAAATATCACCTCTGGCATATTTGTCCTGGAAGAAAAGAGTGTGATTTGGAATACCTAATTGAAATGTGCTACAGGAGATAAGGCGGCTGCAGAGACTGACATTTAAAGGTAG
Organism: Hipposideros armiger; assembly: GCF_001890085.2. Taxonomy (NCBI): domain Eukaryota; kingdom Metazoa; phylum Chordata; class Mammalia; order Chiroptera; family Hipposideridae; genus Hipposideros; species Hipposideros armiger. The sequence continues at coordinate 697,612 of NW_017731449.1, read as the reverse complement.
GAGACACCATGGAAGACATGAAATATTACTGGTGCTGCCTCAAAGGCAACAGCCACTTGCACAGAAAGGAAACATCCTCCAGCTCGGCCGCCCCCTCCAAACTCCCCCTCGGCCTCACTCCCCCGATCCTCTGCCATAGGTTTCTAAGCCATCCCTACTCTGCCTTTAAAACAAGCCCTGCTGGCATTGAGAACACTGAGGGGAAGGTTAAAAAAAAAAAAAAGAATATCATTCTAGTTCTCTTTCACTCTTACATACCCATCTCAAAATCCTAGGTTGTATTTCTGTATAAGGCATTTACATGGAGGTGGACAGGCCAGACATGAAAGGAATAGAAAAGATCTGTCAGAACATCTCAATAGGTCTCATTAAAAAATTGCTCTCTGCCATTGGGGACAAAGCATGGTAAGAGACAGAAGGTTATTGGTGCTTAATGGCCAGCAAGCCCGTCCATTGCTAATTGGATACCGTTACTTCTTAGAGGATGGATGTACACACAGGCTCACTCACCACTCATTCTCGTCACCTAAACTTCAGAATAAGGTCAACCTGCCAACCAACAAGCCGACCTAGTGCGATTCACATTCACCACATTTCCCTCAAAGCTATTTCCATCAGGTCTCTAGTGACCTAAGTAGCTGGTCTCCAAAGATGGACCCCAGCGAACCATGACTTCAGGTATTTATGCCTTTCAATAGTCTCCTCACCTGGAATACGGGCTGGCCCTGTGACTTGCTTTTGATCAACAGAATATGGTGAAAGTGACACTGAGTGACTTCTGAAGCTAGATCATAAGAAATCTTGGAGTTCCTACCTCACTTTCTGAGAATGTTCGTTCTTATGATACCTCCTCTTGGAACCTAGCCACCATGTTGTGAGAAGCCTAGATCACATGCAGAGGTCACATATAGGTTCTCGCCAGCTGAGTTCTCTCATCAACTGCCAGCCATGTATGTGAATGAGATACCTTATGTCCCAGCTGATCAAGACACCAGCAAGCCCACCAAAGTCAACCCATAGAACTGTGATACATAATAGAAAGAGCCTGTTGTTTTAATTCACTCAGTTTTGAAGCAGTTTGTTTTGCCACAATAGATAATCAGAACAGAAATTGATTTAAGTGGGGTGTTGCCAAAACAAAAGCCTAAAGATATCATCATTGGTCTCCGGACCAGGCAAGAAGCAGAGATTGAAGGGCCTCCACAAGTGTGTCAGTGGAAGCTGGAAGGACAGTAAGAAAATTGTCATTGGAGGCTGGAGGAAAGATGGCAAGCATTATGAAGTGGCAGGAAGTTTAGCAAAACCGTCACCTGCAGTAACATTAAAATTGAAAATATATCCAACAAACTGATGCAACTGGCCAAAGAAATTTCCAGATAGATGATCAAAGTGCTAACTAGTTTCTTTTATCTCTTTATGATAAGGAACAAACAGAGATGAGCTAAAGAAGGACTTCTTCAATTTTCAAACAGAATGTAGAGGAAATATAGGCAAGTCAGGATTTAAAGTATTTGAAAACAGAAGTATTTTTCATCCCTGGTCTTTCTACCAGCAAATGTTTCTCAAAATAAAAAATAGGCTCGTGGCATAGATAAAATTCAAGACCCTTCCTATAAAATGTGGCCTTAGGATAACATTTGGCTCAAAGGCATAACCCAAGACATTTGTTAACTTAATTCTTTGTTAAGTAAAGTGACGCCTTATAGAATCTCTCAACTAGAAAAATGACTCCTTAGGATCATAAGGTTATATCTTCTAACACTTTTCAAACAAAATGACTTTTAAGAATCTCAAGAGTTTGCCTCTGGTACCAAATTCTATCTTGGTTATTTATCGCTTCATAAAAAAGCTAGTTCAAAATGTAATGGCTTAAACAATGTGCTATTTCTCCTAGTTCTGTGGTTGGCTGGGATCAGCTTGGATCAATCTTGGTGTCTCTCATGTGGCTGCAGTCTGTTGCAGCTGGAACTGGGGTTAGATGAAGTCTCAATTGGGCAGGACATCCAAGGTGGCTTCTGCACTCACATACCTGGTGTCTCTCTATCTCCACGTTGCATCTCATTCACCAAGGCCTCTCCTCAAAACTTGGGCTTCTCACAGCATGGTGGTCCTCTTGGTAGTCACACTTCTTAACTGGCTTCCAAGTCAGAAACTAGAAGCTGCCAGGCCAGTTAACAGCTACTCCCAGAACTGCCTCCGCATTAAACCACCATATGCTATTTGTCAAAGTCATCATGTGGCCTGTCCAGGTTCAAAGGGTGGAAAGAAACATTCTATCTCTTGATTGTCATCAAGAACACATCACAGAAGAGTGTATGGGACAGGAAATAATGTATTATTGTGAACACCTTTGATAAAACTACAATCTACCACAACCTACTACTCCTGCTTTGTTTTGGGTTTTGTTTTGTTTTTTTAACTTATATGCCTCCTTTGGCTAGAGAAGCCCAGATGAGGCTTATACTGAGCCAACGGTATAATATGATTATCAGAAAAACCAGTGAAATATTCATTTGTTACTGCAGTATAATCAAGTCTATACTGACTAATATAATTACCACCATGAGAAAAAGCATCCCGAGAAAGCGTAATTCTGAAATGTGTTTACTCTCTAGGGACTCAGCTTTATTACATGAAGTCCTGAAACCTAAATACAATTATATTTCAGAGTAGTTCAGGAAATGATGGGATGAGAGTTGTAAGAATCACTCCTCATGCCCAGAAGTTGTAGGGAGTATCTTCCAGGAGTTCACCTGGAACCCTCTTTTGCCCCACCTTCCAGTATAAGGTTCTCCAGATCTGCCTGCATTCCAAGAGCTTTGGTATAGAGCAGGGGTCGGCAAACTTTTGAAACAGAAGAGCCAATCCTGTCCCTCAAAACAATTTAAAAATTATTCGAGAGCCATAAAACAAATGAAATCCCCATTATGTGAATAATATTCTTTAAGAATTTTATAAATGAAACTATGATAGTTTATTTTCATTTTCAATTTTACTTCAGAGCCACATGTACGTACCCAAAGAGCCTCATGTGACTCACGAGCCACAGTTTGCCGACCCCTGGTGTAGAGAAATTCAGGGTGGGGAATCCAAGTCTACACTATAGCCTGGACTTCAGATGCTGACTGATTCAACAGAGGTGGCCACACGGAACAGCACACTCTTAACATCTCCCACAGCATGTACCGCCCTAAAGGCCTAAGCATTTGTGAGGGGTCAGCATCTTAGAAAAACCAGTGAGTGCCCAGCCTTGAGGGAAAGATTACACTGCCCATATAGTCAACAACAGTTTAATTAGAAGAGTTGCTGTTTGTTAAATAAACACTCATGCATTATGAAACACATCATCCACTCTGCCCAGCAGGGTTGGGACCTGTGTCCCTGGCTGAGAGAAAAGTGTTTGCTATCTCTAGGAACTACCCCTCCCAAGCCCAGCCCGGAGGTTACCTGAAAGGACAAGTCAGTAGCCTGGCATAATTTCCAGTTGTCAAGTTAGGAAAAAATTCTTATATTTTCAAAAACCTGGCTTTACCAGAGCAGTTTCATATAGTTCATTTATCCTAACGTAAGTAGGTACCGCTGGTGAAAGTGAGAGTGAGGAAGTGGGGAAATAGCCCAGAAAATGGAAGACAGAATGAATCACCCCATGAAGATAGAAAAGGATCACCTGTGGCTTTCTATGCCTAGCTCCAACCCACCCTTTCCCAGCCAATGGCCTCTTCCTGGCAGGCAGTATCTTCCAGAAATTCAGACGATTCATTTTAGAAAACATTTCCTGAGGGTCTTCCTACAAAGCTTTGTAGAGAATACAAAGGTGAGGACCAAAGACATCATTTACAACCCATACGGTGCTCACTGGGAGTAAGTACACAAATAAGTATTGCACGAAACGAAGCCATGTTCATGTTATAAGGAAACACATGGGCCGTTGTTGGGGAGGGTTCAGGGGAAAGGCTGCATCTCCCCACCTGTGTGTGCATCCAGTCTGCATGTCAACTAGGCTAGCCCAAGCTGCCTCAATGGTGTGCTCGTCTTCCCAACCTGTAGGAGGCTTTTACTCACGCGATATTGTTCCCTATACGCCAAACGGCAAAGGTGGATAACCTTCTGCCGGACAAGCCCATCGCTGGCTCCTGTACCATATTCTGTGGGTGAAGGTCTGCAGCCCCGAGAAAGATGGAAGCCCTGGGACGGCCAGAGGACTCATCTGCAGATCCGCTTCAAGCCCAAGCTCTTCCAGACGTGGTCACTCCTCGCTGGCTCGTGGGCCAGATCCTGATACTGAAGGAAGGACTTCGGGAGGCAGGCGCTGCGGAAGGAGTACATGAACCCGCTGGCGAAGGTGAACACGAGCCTCCAGGCGTCCGCGCACTCCCGGTAGAGCAGGTCTTCTGGCGTGGGGGTTCCCCGTGGGCTCAGCGGAGATGCGATCCACGTCCGCTTCCTCTGGCCACTGCGTCCTGAGCGGCCCTTCCTCTGCAGTGAAAACGCTGAGCACCCAGAGGACAAGCTCTTCTGTACATCGGTGGGGGTTTGACCAGGGGGCTCCTTCTACAGGGTGTGACAGGGGGTGGGTTGGACACTGCCTTCCGCCCCTGGAAACACCGTGCCTCTCCATCCAGACAAAATCACCCGTGTGGGTCATTTCACGAGAGATCTTCCTTAAAAAAGGCAGACTAAGCCAAGAGCTTCTGAGGGTGCCCTTCGCTGGCCCTGAAGCCTAAGGAACTTGGGATACTGTGGTCACTGCCCTTTGAAGGGCCAGGTGAAGCCACCCCAGCCTGGAGAGTTCTTCCTAGCCCGGGCTTGGTGGCCCTAGGAGCTGGTGCTGTCCCCGTCCTCTGGGCTGCAGGAGGAGGCAGGAGGACCTCACACTGTGTCTAAGGCCTGAGGCCAGACAGTGCTGCCCAGAACCATTTGCACTCCGGCTGCCTGGAGCCAGGAAGCTTTAAAAGAATTTTTTTCCCTGGGTGCTCGCTATCTCCTGCGCACACACTGGAATGCATATACTACTTTCTTTATGTGTTGTGATTTTAAATCTTGGATACATTTGATTTTTTTCATGAGAGTCTACCTATACTTCTATAAGAGTATGACTTGTTATGAAGGCTTAATGAAGGAAAGAAAAAGGTGACTAATGCCACGTATTGTCGAGGTGGGGCAGTTTGGAACTTTTTCTTGTGCATGGCTGGTGCAAGTTTAAACCGGTTCATCCCTTCTGGAGAGCAACCTGGAAGCCTTTGGTTAGTGAAGCATGCATATACCCTATAACCCAGGAACACCACTCCTGGGAATATATCCTAGAGAAGTTCTCACTCAGCACCATGTACCAACCACACTGTTGGTAAAAGCAGAGCTGGAGCAGAGTTCCAGCACTGGAGTTAACAGATAGGAAAGAAAAACATGGTGAATGTGTAGAGTGGAAAGCTATGTAGCAGTTACAAAGGAGAAACAAAATGTAAACATAGCAACATGGAAAGATCTTAGAAACAGTACTGAGTGAAAAAGAACACATCAAAAACATAGAAGATACCACTAAAATAAATTTAAAAGACGTAACAAAATCATATTATATCTTACAAGAGTATATGCTTATTTAAAGGTGTCTGTGTGTGTGTGTGTGTGTGTGTGTGTGTGTGTGTGTGTGTAAACTATTATAATGGGTGTCTCTGGGGAAGTAGAATAGGAAGTATGATTAAGGAGGATGGGGAACAAAAGATAGAACCAGGGAGGCCTTGCACTACTGGGGATGGTATTTTACAAACTGAAAGGCTTATGTTCAACTCTCTTTCCCTGAAGTAAAAAGGACATTTTGCTTGATTAGGGCAAAATATGATATTTGTGCCTGAACTGAATTCATATGTCATGTGGCACAGTTTAAGAGGAAAGGCATTGGTCTCAGAAAGACTTGGTTTTGAGTTAAAGCCCTATCACTTATTAACCATATTTACAAGGAGATAATGTACGTAAAGCGCTTAGCCCAGCACCTGCTGCAGAGCAAGCCATGAGGAAATGGTAGACATTCATAATAATGTAATTTATCAATATTTTTTCATCTTCCTTCTACTTTAGTCCACACACCTTGAAACATTTTACATGGTAAGAAAAGCAGCATAAGCTTCTTATTGGTTTATGGTTTATACTCTCCCTGCATCCAAGAGATTTGGAGGAATTATGTATGATTAATCAATAAGAAAAACAGAACAACCAGGGATAAAAACGGAGCACGTGTCCTCTAATGAAAGCAGAAAAACAAAATACCAGCAGGTACCTGAACAGAGCTGGCACTGCACCTGGGCACAGAAGTTGGCCCAAGAGCCATGGAGATGGAAGTAGACGGGGAACTGCCTGGGTCACATCGTTTTCATTTCATGGCAAGTAAAGTTGACAGAATCATTTGCAGAAATGCACTCTGCTCATGTACTTTATCACTTGGGTTTTCATGTTTGGCCACTTGGATAACATGGAACAGTAAGTTTGGCAAATCACAGAATGTCGATCAAAACAGGTGACTCCTGCACGGAGGGCTGGACATTAAATTGTTAGTTAGGAGGAAGGGGGTGCTTTCTTATTATCTCACTAAGCCCAAGGAAAGAACTTACGATGCTGGAAGAAAAGTTGGTGAACATGACTCTTAGACAGTCTTCCTCACATAGTATAGTGGTCAAGTTCCCAAGATCTGGAGCCAAAACACAGGTTCAGATTCTGCTCTGCCACTTACTAGCTCTGTGATCTAGGGGAACTTACTTAACCTCTCTGTGCCTCATCTATAAAATGGGGATAATAGTACCTACATCATAGAGTTGTTTTGAGAATTCAACAAGTCTTCTTAAGGCACTTAGAACAGTGCCAGGCACATAGTAAGCACTACATAAGCTATATGAACATGTGTTAAATAAATGAAAAAATAAACATGAGACGCCATAGTCAAGCCTCTGGCAGGTGCTGAGTTGCAGTAGATTCTGACTAATTATCTAACAAGTACCTGGAGTGTAGATGCTCTTTGATGCTTCAAACACCAGCTGTGAGGGAGGCAAAGTTGTCTCCTATGAACAGTTAGTTGCTGAGGCTGTATTTTCACACAGATAAAATATACTCTTTTTACCAGGCACTGGAGGGAGATGTAAAACCACAGCAACAACAGTAATCCTGGAAGTGTCACAATAACTGAAAGCCACTCTATGCCTGGCTTTGTGCCAGGACCTTCCTGCGTTGTAGTTTTCATCCTGGAAGCAAAGCAGGCATAATCATTAGCCCCACGTTACAAGAACACTAAAGCTAAGAGAGGTTGAGCAACTTGTTCAAGGCCACGCAGCTTGTTAAATGTCAGAGTCACTTTGGCTCAAACCCCATGCACTTTCCACTAAATTGTACTGTCCCTTCCTTATTCAGTTGAATGGACAGAGGTTGGGGGAAGAGGAATATTAAATAGGAGATCTCCTAGATGACTTTTCTTGCCATCGTCTGCTATGTAGAAACACATTAACCTCAATTCTACTCCTTGAGTGTCTTTGAAAATGAAGATCAGGCATTTGTTAACACAGAGGAGCTGAAAGTTGACGTAGTTCTTTTTTTCTAGTGCAACTAACATCATAAATGATAGGCATACACAAGGCACACTCCCATGGCAAAGAGTCTCTAGAGAGCATGTCAGAGCGCAGGTGGGAGGAAGTGATACTGTTTTAGCAATGACCCTGAACCTCATCTGATTTAAATTTCCAGCGAATCTTTGGCAAAATTTCAGGATATGAATTACTATTTAGTAACATGCTACATGTACTATATCTCACAACCGGCCATGACACAGTAACATGTCCCAGCACCATTGTTGACATCTGCTAGTTTAAGAAGCACCAGGAAAGTCCACCCTCACGTACACATTTCCTTTGGAGTCAGTAAAACGCGATGCCTGATGTTACACCTTTTAAGATTTCTTTAAGTTTTTAAGAATTTTGGAGTCTTAAGAGCTCTGGATTAAAGTGGAAATACCATCTACAAGTATGTTATTACTACTTAACAAACTGAAGAACAATTTCCAAATTAACCAGCCTCTTGGCATGAATCACAGAAGAGATGTGTGGATCAGTAGGTTCCAAGGAAGTCTGGGCAAGCGGAAGAGCACCGATGGAAGCCATCACTTCCTTTGCATTCTCCTTGGAAAATGGACTAAATCCACCTCATCGACAGCAGTCTGGGCTAGAGGCAAGTCTCCAGTCAGTGGGGCCAGGGCTGGTCCATGGGGGTACACTCATCAGAGCCTTCTCTTTGGAAAGGGGAATCAGAGCTCCTCACATACAGGTTCCCAGTCTCTCATCTCAACATCATCAAAATTTAACATCTTTCCATAACAGCCAATTACATTATTCGTTTTGTAAAAAGACAACCTCCAAATCTGACACAACAACAAAAAAATCATTAAAGACATGACCTCTTCTATTGTCTTCTAATAAGACACGAGTTTGTTTTCCTTGCACAAGGTTGGAAAAAATATTCTTCTCTCTCCAGGATCAACAATATTCCATCACTGGCCCTTAGTGATTTTTCACATTGAGTGATATTTCATTTCGCATCTAGTTTAGCTACATAACATATACCTAACATGCACATATAAAGAGAAATAATCATGTTCCATTTTAAGGTGGGAGATTTAAAGTCCAGCCAGATTTGTGCAACATCACAAGGCATGGTGACTATCCAAGTCCTGGGTTCTCTCCTCTGAGCCACGTGTCTTTGGAGTAGGACACTGAGTGACATGTCCCACTGTCCTCTGTGTCCTGTCACACTCGTGGAGACAGGATGAAGGATGCTAAAGGATAGTATGAGTGTGCTTGCATAGTAAACAAACAAACAAACAAAAAACAAATAAATACACTAGAACCTGCAGAGCTGGGCTCTGGAACCAATTCTCTCTCTTCTTCGTTGTAAATTTTGAGAAAGTCACCGGTGCACACATGACTCAGTGCTCCCATTTATTAAAGGATGACCCGCCCTGCCCCATGTATGAGGACATTGCCACACAATTATAAATTAAAAGCTTTCCAAAAGTTGATTCTTATAGTGCTATGTATGCCGTGCTTAGCACATACCACGCACCACATGAACCTCTTTATATCCGTTATCTCATTAACTGTCACAACTGTCCTTTGACGAAGCCTGTAGGTGTCATGAGAATTTTCCTTTTTTCTTGTCCTTTGAAGGCCAGATTCTGGGACCTCTGTCCTGCCTGGAGCCCCCTGGAGGCTCTTGAGGCCAGAAGCAGCCTGTTTGGGGCCACGCCTCTGTGCAGCAGGCCAGGGAGGGCAGCAGCAGGCATGTGGAGGCGGGACGAAAGGACCCCAGCAGAAGGCTTGCACTCCAGCTCGCCCACCAGTAACCGTACACCCAGTGGCGCCTTGCTCAGTCGTGACTGCCAAGCTGAGTATGTTCAACGTAGTCTCCTTTCTTACGCTGTCTCTAAGCAGCTTGATCATCCTCCCAAGAAGCCTTCATTAATTAGGAGGAGGTGTCAATGTGCCAACAAAATTAGCAGCTTCAATATCTTCCTAAAGTGTGAGCGTTTCAAAGAAAATCAAGGCTTGGTCACTCCCTGGTTATTTTTGCTCTCTGCCACCCACCTGCCTTTTGGGCAATCTGTTCCCATCGAGTTGCACCCCTCATCTCCCTCCATGCAGTCTTCTCTCCCTGCCTTTCTGGCTCTTTTTTAAAAATGTTATACGTGTCACTTCCCTTCCCTTTCGAATGCTGATAAATCCCAAGTAGGCTGCATTTATTCCTGCCCCCTGCCCCAACCTTGTAGCGCCCAGTAGAAAGAGTTAATAAGCCAGTTGCTTTGGGCACAGCTACCTTGGGGGTGGGGGTGGGGGTGGGGATTACTTGGACCGTGAGTTTAAAAATAAAAGTAAATGAGCAATGAAGAGAAAGAGCGAGGTTTAGCTAAATTGGCTGGGAGAGTGGGGTGGGGGTGTGAAGAAATATAGAACTTGTGACAAAGCAGCTCTACTCCGGGGACTTAACCAAAATTGGAACTGTGTTACCATGAAATCCCAAGTGGTCCTCCTCCTCAAAGAAAAACCACCACCATCAAGCCTCCCATGGATGAACAGCCTCCCTGGATCCTTATTAACTGAGCAAAGCCTTTCCTACAATTCCAAGAGGAGACCGGTGGATGGGGCTGGACTCCCCAAGATGGGAGAAACAAACCTAATCTGGGGACCCCTGAAAAGAGTGGGCCTCCAAATCAGTGGGGATTGCAGCAGAGCTCAGCAGTCAGTGGACATGAACCCCAGATACAACTTCACATACTTTATTCTCAGGGCTTCTCACACTGGCTGCTAGCACTTTGTTATTAGATGGTCAATACATGATGGTTGAAATGAATCTAAGTACTTACTTGGGATCTGAAAACTAAACACAGCATAGGATAAATGATCCAGACTTGTAGACAAAAAAAGGGAAATAAAGAAGAAACTCTGCCCACATTTTACCAGTCTACGTAGTTGAAAATAGCAGGAGTATTTACTCCATAGGGTTGTTGCAGAGAGTAACTGAAATAGTCCCAAGAAGTGGATTCACAATACGTGTGTATTTTTGTTTCCTGGCGTGATGCCGGGGGCTAGGGCTTCTCCTGGCCGAGTCTGGAGGCAGCTGGTCTGAGTGGGGTTGGTGATGCTGACTAGATGAGCACAAAGCACAGGGATGTTTAGCCCCTCTTTCCTCTGCCATCATCCTGGGTGTTGAGGGAGTTAATCAGGATCCTGCGCCGTTTACCAGAGGAAGGAGAAAAGAAACGATTGTTCACTCCCACTATGTGCTGACCAATCGGCTGATGACTGCTTTTTATCTGAGGAGGGTGTTATTTCTCACATCTAACAGGTATCACTGAGGCTCTGGAAGTTTAGTAGCTCAGCCAAATGATTCTGTTAGTAGGTGGTGGAATTCTGACTGAAAGCCAAGGCTTCCTGAATTAAAATAACTGTATTCTGGAACACCTCACACAAGTATCACTCCACAGCCCAATGCTGACCTTCCGATCTAGTGTCATCAGAGGCAGGGCCTGGCCTTTTAAAGGCTGCCCAGGGCATCATAGCCAACTAGCCTTGTCTGAGAACCTCTGAGACACCTGATCTCTAAGGGCACTGCCAGCCCTAATAGTCTATACTGAGGAGAAAGTCTTATACTCTTAGTAGTTGGTGTGATTATTTTTTCCCCCTTAGGGAAACTTGTCTTCATCAAAACAAAAAGATGCTTTCATGAGTCTCCTTGCAGAACAGGGAGAAGTGGGAGCTTGAGGGAGGGAAGGTGGGTAGCGGGGTAGGATAGAAGAGAAAAGAGAGGAAGAGATGTGAGGGGAGGAAAATAGAGGGACAGGGAGGGAGAGGAGGTTAGATAAAGGGAAAACAGAAGAGGGAGAGTGAGTGTGGAATTTCTTGTGGAAATCAGTAAGAAGACCAACATCTGCATTTGTACACATATGTGTGAGAGGGAGAGAGTAACCTGGAGCCAGGCTTTAACTCCATAGGTCCATTCATAAATAGGAATAGCACAAGTCTTGATCCTTCAGCTAAAGCCAAAAGAGTCTTACCTGGCCCTTCTCTGGTGACGAGGGGCCCTACGTGTGTGTCTATTGCTCTGTCCCTTTGATGATGAGAACCTCATACCTGAGTGCCGCATACCATGCAGGTATGTGCTCTCATATACATGATCTCATCTTTAACCACCCTATGAGAAAGATCCTGTATGCCCCTCATTATACGGATGGAGAAATGGAGGCACACAAAGGTTAAAACTTGCACAAGGTCATTGATACTTAATTAGTTTCAGACCCAGATTTTGTGCCCAATCAGTCAGACCCTGTGACCCTGATGGACCACCATTGCACTACATCGATTCCTAAAGGCTTTACATCTCTTATTTCATTTGTTTCTTATAACAGAGTGACAGTATAGACAAGATACATGTCGCTGTCCTCGTGTGTGAAATGAGGACGCTGAGGCTCAGAGAGGTCACATGACCTACTTAAGGTCATATAGTTGGCATATGAGTGGAGCTTAGATGTGTCTTCTAAACCTTCGAGTCCAAATGTCCTGTGCTGCATCCAGCCTAGTCCCATGACATGCAGGGCTGTCCTCAGGCAGAGCTCCCAGTCCCTTCCACAGAGCAAGTGGAAACTTACTAATAATGGTCTGCTCACCCAAAAACATCTTCCCAACTGACGCTTATCTGAAATTCTGGCACAAGGTATTTGTTTGTTTGTTTGTTTGTTTGTTTTCCTCTGGTTTCCTTTTAAAACACAATTGCCATCCACAGAGTAGTCATTTGAACTTCCCTAACAATGAGTGTGACTTTAGAAGGTAGACTCCTTGGGGGTGCCAACACCTAAGTTGCACCATCGGTGCCCAAAGGGGCAGCTGTCAGGGAGAAGCCAAGAGGAGGAGAACGTCATGGAGGCAGAAGCTTGCAGACCCAGCTCCGCCTTCTCCTGTAGGAGTCTTTAGTCAGTCGAAGGATTCCTAGAGGTTCTCATTTTATTAAATCATCTAACAAGGAGAGTGAGGGTAATAAGTTAGAGGCCGTGGGAGCAGCTTGACATTCAAGCAAGATCAGAATGAACATATGAAAGAGAAGGAGAAGGCCCAGGAGGCAAGGAAGGAATGTATTACAGTCTAAAAGTTCACCTCATTCAGAGGCATGAGCTAGGAGGTTAATAGAATTAGAAAAGGTAAAATTAGACAGCAAATTATAAAAAGCTATGACCAACATCACTGCTAACAAAACACTGCTTAGTTCATTCAGACATTTACTCAGAAAACACTCACTGGGGTCACCTGGGTACCACCCACTGTTCTAGAAGCTGAGCACGCTGACAAGGCACTGACAGTCTAATGGAGGCAAGAGACACATGAGTCAGTGTGGTAAGATGGGTGCACACTGGGTGTGGCGGCAGTTCTGGCGGGGACTTCTATTGTAGACTGGGAGTGTGGGCTCAGGAAAGGCTTCTCAGAGGAGGTGACACCAGAGCTGAAGCTTAAAAAATGAGAGTTAGCAACTGAACAGAGAGAGAAAGAAGAAGAACATTCTGGAGAATGGAACTAGCAACAGCACCGGCATAAAGCTGAGATCTCCAAAGAGTTTGGATGAACACAGACCTACTTACTAGGTGTAAGACATGGTCCTGGGTGCTGTGCAGAGTTGAAACAGTGAGGAAGGCAAAGGAGCTTCTTTGTAAGAGGATGGAACTGGTTGGGTCGGACCTGACTTCTCTGACTGAAAAAGTAAAAGCTATCACAGCTTACACAACAACGATTCTGACCCTCAAAGCTTTCTCCTTGAGGAATCTCCCTTGTTCCATTGAGCAGGCTTTGGAGGCTGTCCTAAAGAACCTGGACATCTTTAGCCAGGGGATGAGAAGTGGTCCAGGCGAGGACAATCAGATGCTCCTCGTATGGAATATGAATCCGGAGATCTAAAAATGGTTAATTTTTGATAGACTAGACAAAGCTATTGATATTACAAACTTAGCTTAGAGCCATCCAGTTTACCAAATTAATGCATTCACCCAGCAAGTTTGTAACTAGAGTTGCTTAAATTTCTTGATATGAGATGGTAGCATCAGCAAAAAGGGATATTTTTAACACTTCTTTTCTGAGGTTTATACAAGCTATTTTATTTTCTTGTTTTATTACCTTGGAGGTTTAGCAAATGTAATGTTTATTATTGGTAACACAGGCATCCCTGAATACTTTCTGTTGTTAATTGAAATGATTTCCATGTTTGTCAGATCTGCTGTTGTTTTCAGTAAGTAATCTTTATGTATCTAAGCAATTACCTTTTATTGCCGTTTTACCTAGATTTTATTAAGAATGGCTGCTGGAATTTATCAAATGCTATTTCAGCCTGTATTGATATGATCATTTTTTTCTTCTTTAATTAGTTAATAAAAAAGATTATATTGGTAGTTTTCTACATGCTGATCACATATAAAATGCACAGAATCAATACCTTTTCTCTACCCCAGTAATAATCACAAAAAATAGAAATGAGAAAAATATTTATTTACAACATCAATAAAGACTTTAAAATATTTATGAATAAATTTTACTTAAATATGCAAAGGGCAACACAAAGAAAAGTATAAAATCTTACTGGAAAATGTAAAATAATATCTGAATGAAGAGAAATGCATACTATGTTTTAAATGTTAATACTTAACATGAACATGCCAATTGTCCCCAAATTAATACATTAATTTAATACAATTTCAATTAGAATCCATCAGATATTTTAATTGAATAAAATGAACATAAATTCTATAGGGAAGAATGAATACCTGAAAATAGTCAATAAATTAATGAAAAAAAAAAGATCAAGGAGGGAAGATTGGACTACATAGATGTCAGACATTATAAAGCTACTGTAATCAAATCAATAAGGGATTATAATAAGAAAGATGAAAACTCAGGGAACAGAATAAAGAATCTAGAAATAGTTTCTGGAATATATGAGAATTTAATAAATGACAAAAGAAGTAATAGGATTCAGTAAGAAAGGATGGATTATTTAATAAAGAGGCCTGGCTCACCAGTTAGCCAGGTAAGAAGCTCACAGCGAGAGTGTGGACTTCAGAGCCAGGTTCTCTGAGTTTAAATCCCAGTTTCACTCCTTTCCCTGCTGTGTGACCTTTGGACTAGTTACTCAGCTTCTCTGTGCCTCATTTTCCTCATCTCAAAAATGTGCGCATGTAAGAAAATCTACGTCTTAAGAGTTGTGAGGAACAGAAGTTAAGTGAGTTCATTCATGCAAAGTGCCTATGTGACAGCATCATAAACCTTCAGTATTAGCTATTATTATTATAATTATCATTAGGAAGAAAACTAATGTGGACCTCCAGCTTATACTGAACACAAAAATAAATTTCCAGGGGCTGGCCGAGTGGCTCAGTTGGTAGAGAGCTTGCTTAAGAGTGAGAGCTCTGAGCAACAGGGTCACCTGTTCGATTCCCACATGGGCCAGTGAGCTGCACCCGAGCTGAGCTGCCACTGAGCTGCCAACAGGTGGCAGGATGGCTCAGCTGGTGAGAGCATGTGCTCCTAACAACAAGGTTGCCTGTTTGATTCCCGCATGGGATGGTGGGCTACACCCACCCACAACCAAGATTGAACATGGCACCTTGAGCTGAGCGTCCGCAAGCTGCCCACTGGCAGCCAGATGGTGACTGGACTTGGAGCTGAGCTAGCTGCGCCCTCCACAACTAAGACTGAAGGACAACAACTTGGCTGTCCCGCTTCCCCGATTCCCCAACACTGCTTCCCTCCCCCAATTCCCCAACAAAATCTAAAAAAATAAAATAATAAAATAAATTTCCAGGTAGATTAGATTTAAATGCAAAAAGTAAAGCCATTTTCTTAAATCTTTGACAATCTAAAAAACTAATCACATTCTTTAGAGATGGGGATGGAGAAAACATTCTCTATCAAGACTAGAGACCCAAAAGCTGTAACAAAAATACCAAACAACAACAAAACCAGAATTTAACTACATTTAAAAAACCACATTTGATGGCAAAATAAACCCTTAACAAAATAAACAAGTAATAAACTTTGGAAAGACAAGAAAAAGACAAACATCTCTATTGAAGAAATGAGTAAAAGTCATGTGAAGTCCCTTCAGAGAAGTGCTCAGCTAAATGGCCTACAAACAAATGCAAAGATGCTCAGGTTTACTGATAGTCTGAAAAATGTGATTAAAATAACAATGAGATACCATTTGCCACTCCTCATATTGGCACAATTTAAAAAAGCAATAGCTTCTGCTACTATCAGGGAGGTGTGTAAAGGGTGCTCTCACACACTTCTTGAGGTAATACTTGTGAAGTGTTACCACATTTTGGAAAGCAATATGATGGCATCTACTCGTATTTAAAATACACATCCCCTTCTAGTCATCCATTCTACTCCTGGACTACGCCATAGAGATAAAAGCACCAGTGCAAATACATAAGGAGGGTTATTGCAACATTGTATACAGTATAATAAAAAGCTGGAAATAAAATCAATAGGGGAATGCCACATATATAATACATTGTCACAATGGAATATTATGCACCCCTTAAAAAGAGTAGAGCTCCACCGTTTGACATGGATGGATTTCTTATCAGGTCAAGTTGAGCAAGAAACACGTATAAAAAGAAGCAGAGGACTGATTCCAGAGAGCCATGTTCTCGGAAAAGGGGAGAAGAGATCGCAGAGCGGCACAGGCACATTCTAAGGTCCTGGGAACTTTCCGTTTCTTAATCTAGGGGGTAGGCACACCACAAATGTTTGCTTTACTCTTCTTTAAACCATAGAAATATAGTGTGTAAACACTTCTGCATTTATACTATATTTCACAATAAAATCAAGAGGCAAAATAAGCATGTAATATCCCATTTGATAAGATACTGCCCCGAAAAACATGTATATATGTCTATATGTAAAACTTATATGAGTATAGAGGGAAATATGGCAGGATACATAATAGGTTATTAACACCAACTATCTTGGAGTGGAGTTAGGGGACCTGTATAGGCAAAAAAGAGAAGAGGGGGAAATCAAGCAAAACTGGAAAGAAAAGAGTGCACTTAGCAAAACCTTAATGAAATCATCACATTTAGACATTTATGTAAAATGGTAACTTAAGCAATAAGATTTGGAAGAAAAAGGAAGAGAGGAACAGAGAGACAGGAGAAAAGGAAGGTGAAAATAGCTGATGTATATTTCCATCTAGTCTCTAGCCTCCCCCTATATGCCCTGGGTTCTACTACTTGCAACCAAATGGCCTTAACTGATGCAAATGGAAACACCTCACAGGCTTAGTCTCAGAGACCTCACTTCCCTGCACGTGCTTTCTTTGACTCCAGAGCACCGGGTACCCATTAGCAGTGCAGCCTATTGTCCTTGTCCATCCTGGCTTTCCCAGACTCTCCACCTTTCCCCTAACATTTAAAAGAAAGGAACTAGTTTACTGATATCACCAGGGTTAAAATTATATCGATAACATGCCAATCAATCAACATCTAAAACTATCATGAAGGGAAAAAACAGTGGAAATGAGTTTTTAAGGTCAGCCGGGCTCCACTGCAGTCTGTGAACAAGCAACAGCAAAAGTATACTTTGCCGCCAACTTGGGAGCCCAACACCTGTGCCCAGGAGCCTCCTGCCGTCTCTTGGATGACCTCTCCCCAGTCACCTCTGGACTGCCACCTCCACCCATGCTGTAGATCAAACCAGGCGCAAGCAAGAGATCTTTATGGTTAAGATTTGGTCAGTCATACATGTGTATCTTCCCAACAAGATGGTGAAACTTTGGAACTCCCATCAGCATATCTTTCTCTGAATGTTTGTCTATTCCGATGATGTGTTGTCAGAGAGTAGAATGATGTCACAGAAAAACTATGAAGAAAGAAGAAATGGGTTCCACGATGCGGTAGCCCTAATCAGTTCTCGCCGTGAGCCTCTGTGAGCCCTAACGTCCTTGTTTGTAAAACCAGGGATTCCACTACGCTCCCTACGTAACCCAGAAGACTATTTGAGACTCACATAAAAGAGCCCATGGAAATGTACTTTTCCTGATTCTGAAGTTCAACTCGCCACTGTATTTCCTCATCCTATGACCCATGTGGACCAGCAGTGTCCAGGATGTGGTCTGGATGAGGGGAGATGCTAGCACGGAGAAGGTACCACAGACACTTCCTGTGCCCTGATCCTCTCCTCTCTGCTCACCTTTATACTCCAGTGATGGCTCCTGCAAACGGCCGTGTTTATGTATAACTCGACGGCACTTTGCCTCAGGTGCATCATGTATCTACGTCTCATACTGTGCCCTGTAGCTTCTCTGCCACCAGCATGTGGGAAGCCTGCAGCAGCCCGCAGAGCATAGGAGCGAGCATGGGATGTAAGAGTGTGAATGCCTCATGAGGCAACTTTTAAGTCCTAGGTCCCTACGCTCCAGGTCTGAGCCCACCTAGGCCTCCGAGGAGCACTGTTATTACAATTGATATGATCACTGCTCAAATACATTCCTTCAGATAATCCTTTGCTCTGTAACTAGATGCCACGCTTAAGTGGTTTTAATATGTTGAGGACCCCTGTTGAAATCCAAAAACTCCTGGCTCCTTCCCTAGAAAAAATGCACAGAAACACAAAGTTTTGTATAGTATATCAGGAAGTCTGTGGACCCTGTGAAGCCCGTTTATGACCTCAGGTCGTGACTGCATCATCCCAGTTGGAATTTAGAGAAATTATAGGAAACAGATATCTGGCCAGGTTGTCTGCACCCACCCCAGGGCTGACCTGGTCCTTAACTAATCATAACCATAGAGATCACCTTAAATCAGCACAACCAGTTTTAGAGAACCCCTAATTGGAAGGACACTATAAAGTCTAGGTGCCTCAAAGTCTCACATGAAGCCAGACCTCTCAGAAAAACCTAAAGCCCCAAGTTTAGCTCTGGAATCAATGTGATGATTCTCTTTCACCCACTCCTATCCTAAACCCACAATGTCTTTCTGAGATAGAATGTCAAATAAGGTTCTCATAGTCCCTACCACATTGACAAGTATCGCTTTAGAAAACAATCAATTGCCCCCCTCACCCCGCATTCATTTTTATCCCAATCTATACATTAATCCTTAGACCAGTGGAACTAGCTCAGTAGTGACCAGCTCCTTATGGTAATAATCCATATATATATAATTTATATATAATAACTCTCCATAAGCACCAGTCGGCTGGCTTATTGGGGTAACTGTGTGTCTTAGTTTGGGTTTCTGCAGGAGCAAACTTTGAGACCAGAATTGAAGAGCAGGTAATTTATTGGTAGGATGATATGGGGTGTGACATAAGGATGGGACAGCAGTCAATACAGGGGACGTTATTAAGCTAGCTCTCACTAAGGGAAAATGGAACTTAAACTCACTGAGAAAAGTCTAGGAGCCAGTGAAAAACGCCAACCATTGTTGGCTGAGGGATCCTGGGGAAGGGAGCCATTAACTCCTCTGCACTTCTGGCCTATAGCACAGGACACAAAGTAGGGCCCAGTGGAAAGAAAAAGCCCCCAAGCAGAAGCATGCACATGCTGATGTAAGGTGGGCTAGTAGTGTGCATGGCAGTGGTAAGAATAAGAAGACATGGGAGGGGCTGTGTGAGCAACTGCTGTACCATGAAATACTCTCAGGCACTAAACCTTGCTCTAAGAATTAGAAACCATAAGTCTGATGGGAACACCGAGCAGACCAGGACACATGGATTCAAACCATAAAAATGTCACTTGGGAATGGCATAAATCATAGCTAAGCTCTAGTCCACATCAGCAGCATACCACCACAATTAGCATTTAGTTAGCCCCTACCAAGAGCAAGATAGGGCGCTTGGCAGCTAGGCACTTACACATACATTTTCGTATTTAATCCTCAGTACTGCCCTATACATAAACATTGTTATCCCTTTTATGGATTTGGAAAATGATAGCTCTTAAAGTTCAAGTTGCCTTATCCAATATGATACATTTAGTAAGAACTAGACACAAGATTCAAAGGTCTAACCCCACCCTCTCTACTACACTGTATTATTCTTTAGACTTCTTAGGGTCTTCTTCCCCCACTTTTTCTCATAGAGAATATTTACTGCACCCTGATGATGCGAGCCACTGCAGAAAGCACTAGCATACTAAGCTTCACAAAAACCACGTGATGTGGGTGCAATCATTAACTTCCTTGTACATTTGGAATAACTACTGGGTTGTCGGAAAAGTCATGATGCATTTTTGCAATGAAAAACATAGAAAAAATACGTCATGACTTTTCCGACAGCCCAATAAATCTTGGAAAACTTTAGTAATGTCCTTAAATCAAAAACTAGTAAAGTGATAAAGCTGGGACCAGAAATCAGGTCTTTTTACCAACAAAGCTCGCACTTTTGATGATTATGCTGTTTTGCGACATAATCCTAAGAATAATACAGGTATAAATGGATGGGTGCCTCCTACGGAGGCTGCCAAAATCAACCTGCCATATAATCCAGAATAAAACTAAGCCCCAAATTCAACTTTTCCCTTCCCCTTGCCACCCGCCCTCCGGGATTTCACCCAGCAAACATTCGAGAAGCAGAATGTCAGACACCTTCATATGCGGCAGAAGAGGGCAGCTCAGCAGTCATTTCACTCTCCCGCATGGGAAAAGGACTTTTTTCTCAATTAAAAGATAAGACACATTCAAGGCATTGACTCTCATTTCCTTACATTACTGCTCTAATGTGCTCATTATACCCAATTATTAAACGTGCTTTATTTTGATTAGATGGTCCTTACTTATAACAAATGAACAATCAGGTCTGTCCTTGTCCGCCTCTATTTGTGTACATACACATATGGGGAATGGGGAAGAAAACTTAATTTTTATAATAAAACTGTTAATGTAGAACCAACCATTATCACTAAAAGTACATGTAATTGCCTACTAGAAAACATACTGCACAAATACAGGTTGGAGAACACCTGTTTCTGGTGAATATCAAAGATAAGAAAAGAGGAGAATCTAGGGGTCCTAGTGAAATACAAAAAGGCTACCCCCGATAAAGGGTAATGTAGTGCCAGGAACGCTGAAAAGGAATGTGGCATAGAGATCGTCTCAGAACTCTACACCAGAACCTGGTTTAGAACTTTACGTATTGAAGAGAAAGAGAGAACATACAAGGGCTCCGAAGGATGACTTGACAGTGATTAAAACAAAACAGGATCTAGAAATTGTGGTTAAAGAAACGAGATGACTACATCTGGCTGGCTGCTCGGCATCACCTTTGCTCCTTATTGCCTTGTAGAGAGCGTGTTATTTATGGATTGGGCAACCACCACTCACATACACATTTCACTCTTACTTCACTTTCAGAATATGATTATGACAGTCTCGAAAATCTCATTTTATAAAGTTTACATTGGTATAAAATTCAGCGTGGCCTTCACAGATCCACTGACATCTGTGCTTGACATTTTCTTCTAGCTGTCAGCATTTATCTAGAGTCATTATTGTCAGTGAACATTTCTTATTTATCTCAGCTTTGATAGAAAAAAACCATTGTAAGTTTAAAAGCCTCCACCCTGAATTCCATGTTATTCAAAAAAGAGGCGGTCAACTCCCTGTTACTTCATTATCTCCCTGTGGTGGAGGCCAACTAAAGATGCTCTAGACGTCATTTGGTTTAAATCAGAATTTCCATAATTAGGGCAAACAAGCTAGAAAAAGCTATCTTCAAACTTTTTCAACCCAGTCTTCCCCCCTCCTCAAGTTCTCCCTTACTCCATGAGAATAGGCTGGATTTTTTCAAACCTGTTCTAAGTTTGGCAGAAATGTATTAAACTTACATCTATTTAGCACCTCCTGAGTGTCAAGAACTATGCTCAGTGCTATAGATGCAAATGATGTGCTGAGAGAGTATGGAGACATATTGAGGAAAGCAAATGCAGAAACAGATAATCATAATTCAATATGATGAGTGCAACAGTATCCATATGTACAGTATTTTCCAGTGTGGTGAGGGATGGAAAGAGCGGGAGAAACGTTAGGGAGGGCTTGCTGGAGATAGGATGCCTGAGCTGATTCTTTGAGGATGAGTATGAATTAACTAAGGAAATAGGGAAAGGCCAATGTTGGCCGAGGGGGGAACTCAAGCAGACCATGGAGTTGAGAAACAATATAAATATTAAATACAGAGAACTACCAGCAACTGGGTGTTGCTGAAGGGTAAAAAGTAAGGTAAAGGTTGATGGGAACAAAAGGCTGAGAAATTAATTGGTAGCCGTATTGTGGAGGGCCTTATAAAGACAATTGGACATTATCCTATAAGTAGTAGGGAGGTGACAAGGGTTTTAATCAGGTAAGTTTTACATTTTGCATAGTGAACGTGGGAGACTGTACGCTAGTGATATGGGAAGATGGACTTGAAAAGAAGAAGACTGGAGGATGTGATATCAGTTTGGAGGGTGAAGCTGTGGGAGAGCAAACTACATAGATCTGAACATTAGAGGTGGTAGCAGCAGTAACAGAGAGGAAAGGATGGAATTGACTGCTACTAAGGAAGAAATACTAAGTAGAGCTCAGTTGTTCATAGAAGATATGAAGAAGGGCAGGGTGAGGTTTCTGAATTAGCTAGCTAGATGATAGCAGTGCCACATTCAGAAATGGCAAATATTGGAAGAATAGCAAATTTAGTGAGAAGAAAATCATGAGTCTAATGAAGGTTCATTGGATCTGAAAGACAGAATTCAGGTTTCAGTGAGTTGGGTAATGAATAGTGGTTTGGATAAAAGAAGAGGGAAAGGGAGAGAGAGAAGAAAAGGGAGAGGGAGGGGGAGGGGGGAAGAAGGGGAAGGAGAAGAGGAAGGAAAAGGGAGGAGGAGGAGGAGGAGGAGGAGAAAGCAAACAGAAGCAAATGGAAGCTAAAGGGATATGAGGTCAAGCAGGGGAGGATATTCGGTAGGTAGGGGCATGAGGAAGGCTACTCTAAGCAGACAGGATGGACCGGCCAAGTGGCTCAGTTGGTCAAGAGCTCACTCAAGAGTCTGAGCTCTGAGCAACAGCGGTTCGAGTCCGGCCCAAGCTGAGTTGCCGCTGAGCTGCCAACAGGTAGCAGGATGGCTCAGCTAAAAAAAAAAAAATAGCAGACAGGATGAAGCCAAGTAAAGAGGAAAAGGCTAAAGATCATTGAGGGATGAGATTTGAACCAGAGAAGGAACCTCTAAGCCTAAAGGAAAGAACATGAGAATCGATCAGAGAGAAAATTTGTGAGTAAAAGAGAGCTAGAGAACTGAAGGAAATACCACAAAATAGCATCAGATTTCTCTAGAATTTAGAAGTAAGAGTTTTCCAATGATACTGAGAGTTAAATAAGGAAAATAGAAGAGTGGTGATATTTGGGAACTATCATTGAAGAATATGGGATGGAGAGATCACCACAAAGGAAAAATGTGGAATGAAAATGCTGAGAGCCCTGCTGAGGTTGAATATAATAACCCTTACCATCTCACAGGGTTACAATGAAGATCTAAAGTGACTGGATATACATAAAAGCCTGTTTTAGCATGATTATTCATACAAAATACAAAAGCACTTCCTGTTCTCATGGTATCCCCTTGCCTTTTGCTAGAGCTACTCTGGCCATCTTCTGAGTCCAGGCATGACCAATACTTGCTATCACAGTTAACTAGGAGTATGGGAAAACCAACAGTACCCTAGGACAAGCTGAGGTTGATAATATGTAATGGGATGCATTTAAGCCACCCCCAAAGCATAGCAGGAGAGCCCTTCATTTTAGCATCCTCAGCTAGGATAAGAGAGGCCGTTTCCACATTCATAAAACCTTCCCCAAAATAATTCACCTTCTTGGAAAGAAGGATAAAATAAATGGAGTCCCCAAATGTCCATAGTTTTCCTAAGGATAGAAAGACAGTAAGCATGTTAGAGAGGAAGTCTGTGTGCCTCTGGCCTTTATCCACCACCTAATGGAGCTCCCTTCCCACTCCCCCAATCTCATGGAGGGGTCCAAACGCCATGCCAGACAGAAGGCACAGTACAAGCATAAAAGGAAGTGGCCCTCTGATTCAGTATGCATCTGCGTGTACGGATAGCAGAAAGTAGCTGAGCTCCAAGATGAGTCCTTTTGTAAAAACAAACAAAACATGCATGCCCCTGGGTAAACCCCAAATCCTCTCTCAAGCCAATGTTGTAAGGAAATTTGTGATTCAGGCAAAATTTCTGCTTCTCCCCTTCCATCGGGCAGTTTTAGTTTTAGTGATTCTCTTTATGGTATGCAAATACCCAGCCTAGGATACCTCTGATTTCATGATTATAGCAATTGGACACTGATAAGAAAATTGACATGCGTGTAGAAGGGACATCTTACTCTCATCTTTTGCAGCTGGGACACATGCAGGAATAGCCACCTGGATCTGCTCCCAGGCACAGGCCAAGGGCAGGCCAGCTCTGACCTTTGGCTGACCTCCATCAGCTCTTGGTCTGAGCTTCCTCAAAGGAGCTCTGGACATCTATTACCATGAGGAGAGGCCAAGCTCAGATTTGTGTACAATGGCCAGAAATGGGGCAAAAAAGAAGAGACAGATTGCAAAAATTAAAGGCATTTCAAGAAAATGGGGAAAGACATCAAATTTGAAAATAAATGAAAGTGAGAGTACTCAGAGGATCCAGATGAGAGACCCCATCCCACCCAAAAAGGAGCCATTTTTCTGTGCCTTAGTAAGACTCTGCATTTGACTATAACTAATGAGAAGACAAAAGGGGGCCTTAGGAAAGGCAGGGGTGGGGAGGTATATCACCTTGTCCCTAAAAAGGATTTACCAGGGACTCCGAGTTAGTCAGTCTGGCTTTTGGATTTTACAACTAAATAGAGTAAAACCTGAAAATTTTGGAAGAATATATTCTTAAAAGTATTTATATTATATTCTACCAGTTAAATCCTGGCAGAGTTTACTAATGTTCCTAATGTTTGCTCTGGCACCAGGATGACCTCAGGTCAGATCCTAAAACCAGTGCTCCATGAATAACTAGGCCTACTTCCTACCTACACTTGGTTGCTTGGATGAGGGCCATGCCTAGCATACAGGCACCTCAGCAGGATCACCCACCACTGGTGGTTCCCCTGAAGTATCAAACTCAGAAGATATCAATTACCATGGCAACCCTTCCCCATCTTCCATCACCTGAAAACCAACCTGTAGAAGCTTAAGTGCCTCAACAGCTGAAAATGCAATTCTCCCAAGGGGAAATAAAAAGGCTCTAAGTGAACTTTCTTCTGCTGAAAGGGGCTAATTCTCACCATGGTGGTTGAGAGCCAGGTCCCAAACCCTGATCATTTCTACATCCTGCTATTCAGTGAGTTACATACAGATAAAACAAAACTCAACACTTCTATCCATGGTGCTGAAAACTACCAAAGGAGCATACGGCACACCAGCAAATGATTGTTTAAAAAAGGCAGAGGGACTCGGATGGAACATGGACAACCAGGACAGCCCTAGTGGCTGGAATACATGGTTGTTTATCAGGCCACATGCACAACAAAAGAGCCTTTTTATTTCCTTCATCTTCCTGATTTCCCAAACGGTGGTTTTGCTATGAATGTGTTGCATTTTGGCTATGTTGAAAATTCCTATGTGAATTTTAAGAGATATCCAATTTACAGTGAATTACATTGCACTTGTGTAATTATTTATTCACTCAATAAATATTATTGACCCAGTTCCACAGTGGAGAACTATGCTAGATGCCGAGGATTCTGTGCAGAGCAAAGCAAAGCCCCTGGCTGTGTGATTCTCTCACCCAGTCTAGAGGTGTGTTGTTCTATATAAAAGTCATCCAAGAAAAGGCAAGGTGGTTGCAAGGTGATTTGTTGATGAGAGATAGGATGGCCCAGCATGACAGGCTGGAGATGCCACAATGGGGACACTACACCATGATTGGACAAGAGCCACTATGTTTTTTAGAGCAGAAGAGAGCCAACTCAAAGGGCTGGAAAATCTTGTCACCCACGACCCAGAGCTATAGGAGCAGATAACTGAGGGGAGGATAGAGAACTGGGGATGCAGTCTCTGCTGATTAGAGCAAAGATAAAACAAAGAAGAGGCAGGATCAGGAAATTTCTGTGGGGACGAAGAGGATGGTGCGAAGCTAGGTTCGACTTGCTTCAAGGAAATGATTTTGACCTGAAATTGCAGGGGTGCCTGAGATCCAGAAGGAAAGAAAAAAGGCCTTGTTTCTCTAGTGATCAATAGAATTACAGAACTTAGTTTCTACTTATATTTTCTCTCCCCAGTTTGCCACAGTCCCCACCACTTACTTATACCCAACCCAAAGCATTTGAATTTTCACTCTTACTTTATGCCATTTTCTAGAAACCTCACTTCCCACACAGTCAAATACTTCTTCTTCCAACCTAATCTAAATTTCACCTGCTGCCACTTTGCAGCTATGTCTGCTTGCCGGGTGAGAGGAAGATTTGGTGTTAAACAGACATGTGCAGCCGAAGGACTCTCCACTTTTTGCCCCGTTGCATTAGGTCAGGCTTTATTATGAGGGCACACCCTCCTGATGCTCATCTGTCACATCATTTTAGCTCTACTTGCAGTAGTAGGAAGAGCACGGAATGGTGAGTCAAGAGCCCTGGGTTATTAGTACCAGTTTTGTGATTTTAGACCTCAGTTTCTTCCTGTGGAAAATGAAGGCATATGACTAGTAGACAGCTTAGCATTATGCCTTCTCTACAGAACTGCAGCTACAAGAAGGCAAGTATCTCATTTGTCTTGAGCAAAAAATTTAAGGGGGCACCTAAAAAACTTCAGTAGCCAAGATAAATAATATTTAATGCAAATTTTTTTAAAGATTTTTATTAGGGAATTTGGGGGATGGGAACAGCGCTGGGGAATTGGGGGAAGGGGAACAAGACAAGTTGTTGTCCTTTTGTTCTTCAGTCTAGTTGTGGAGGACGTTGCTTCACTGACCCAAGTTGGCACCATCATTGCGCTCTTCCCGGGCGAGGCAGATCAGTTGCCGGCTTCTGGACGGCCGCTCACTGCGGCTGCTGGCCGCTCACGCTGGCTGCTGGCCACACACGGTAGCCCATGGCAACCCACTGCAGCAGGGGCTGCAGCCTACGCCGTCGCCAGGGACTCACAGCAGCCCAGCTCCAGGTTGAGCTGTTGTTCAGCATCTTAGCTGTGGAGAGCAGTGTCACTGGCCCTCGTATGTGGGAACCGGGGCCCTGCTGCTCACAGCTGGCATCCCAAGCCAACTCTTAACCAACGCGCCACTCAGCCAGCCCTAATGCTATATTTTAAGAAATAAAAATGAATGTAAAAATCTATGATGAAAAAAATTCCAAAATTTGAAATAAAGGCAGGATCCGACTGTACTCACAGGAGCCTCCCTAACTCGCTGCATCCTAAAGTATAGATCCTATAAGAGAAGTCCGCTGTGCCTATGGGATTCTATGATTCTCATGAATTCAGTTTAAACTGATTCCACGGGCAACTGTTTCATCACCTTTACCCTGAAGCTATCAAAATTTTAATCTAGGGACTTACTCCATCGTTTCTAACACTAGAAATTATACTTGGGGTCAAACATGCCTGGCTCTCTGACTTACGGACTCTACCTTTATCTGCAAAATGGGAACAGCATTATCCCAGCCTCACGGAGTTGTGGGGGGACAACTGAAATGAAATGAAACACCAATCCAGACTGCATCCCAAATCCTAGCTAGTGAACTGAAAAAGTTGAGCGATTGCTCGCAGAGTGTGGAGACATAAAGCAATTTCCTAGAAAAACAACATAAAATACGTTATTCCACTGAAGGCAAGTTGGTGCGTAGCCTCCATCGAGGAAGGCAAAATGATCAAGCACTCCTTCCGCCTCTGGGCCAGCAGCAAGGCAAAGCGAAATAACAGAGAGAGACCAAGTCTGACAAGATGAAAAGCTCTCTCGGTTCATTTAAATTTGGGTTGTCTTTCTGCCACTAACTCCCTCAAACTCGCAGAAGAATATAAAAAAGATCATCTATAACTGGGAATACTTTGAAAAGCAAAGGAGCTATAAAAGAAAGTGAATTGAGTTTAATATTTATACAAGGCAATCCTAATTAAATTAACACACTCACAGATAGGCTAAGCAGCAGATAGTGGTCTGCTTTTCTTCTCATTATCCTTTCCCTACCGATTACTGCACAGGGTTCTTTTTTTTTTTTTAAATATTCAATTCTCCTTGATACCTTTTATTTCACAGAGAAAGAAGAAAATCAGCAAACGACAATCTTTTTAAAGAAGAAAATAAATATCAGAAGCCATTTCTTCTAAATAAGAGATGCAGTCCCGTAGTCAAATAATAAAGGACAAATAATAAATCAGAAATTAGCATGGTCACTATGAGGCCCAACATCTACAATCATTCATCATTGACAAAATACTTTAATGCCTGCTATTTTATTTAATTCTATTTACACCCCTGCCCTCCACTAGCCAATGAAAGGTATTTTTAATCCCGTTTTTCAGATCATGAAAATTGGAGCTTAGAGAGTTCAATAAGCAGGATTCTAGAAGACAATGTAGAAAAGGGGTAGGGAGAAGTAAAGGGATGGATGTAGTTTTCTGATATTACTCTTGGTGACTTTAGGAAGTTAGTCAGTAGAACCTTCAGCAGTGAACTCTGGAATTCATGGACACTCTTAAATCAACAAGTCATTTCTGTCCAGCCCTAGAAGGTCCCTCGGATTCTATTGCTCAGGACTACCTGACTCCCTCCATCCACACAGCCCTGCACCAACAGTCTTCAGTTTGGCCCTCACTGAGATGAAATGGCTTCATCCAGCCAGGATAAAAACAGAAAGCTCCTTTGGGGTATTTTTACATGATATCAGCAAAAACAGTCACCGAACTTGGATATTCAGGGAGAACGGGGAACATGAAGCCACTTCTTTCTACAACTTCTATTCAATGCTGCTTTATCCCCTTTAGCCCAACTCTGCTTCCCCATCTATAAAACAGAAGTAATCGTGGGAGTATCTGAGATGGTGCTACCTGGCATAGGTCACCAGTCTGGCACAAATAAACTCTTAATAAAAAAAAACCCAGAAATAATCATAATTCCTACCTACTTCTTAGGATTATTGTAAGTATTAAATAATCAAATATTAAATAAGTATTAAATAACCAGCCCCTGGTGCACAGGAAATAGTCAGTAAATGTTAGTTACTATTATCAGATAAGGCAGAAATGCTCCATTTTTATTGCTAAGGGAATGAAGAATGAGGAACCCAAGGTCACAGCCTGAATGAGATAAAGTGTGCAAACCCTTAGCCCAGTGCTTAGCATAGGAAAGCTCAAAGTGAATAATAATAGTATTCCTTATTTTAAAATTTTATTTTATTTTATTTTTGTCAGATATCACACTGGAATCCAGCTTTTGTGATTCCAAACTCTGTATCTATAGAAACATTTGCATCATGTTGACATGAGAAGGCCAGGCCTGCTGGCTTTAGTGCTGTCTGTGCAGATGTAAAGTTTGAGGCCCAGGGGTCTCTTCAAAGTCAAGAGAGGGACTGCAGACCGTGTCTAGACAGCCACTTGATGTCCTTCTGCACGGCAGACGTCCACAATGGCTTGGCATGCTTTCTGATTGTATCAGCCTATTCTGTTGCTGTTGAGTTGTGACACATCCCATAGGACACTCCTCCTTTGCAAACGTATCTCTGGGATGCAGCTGCTCAGGGTCTGCAGGTAAGCAATTCCATGGCAAGCTAGGCTTCCCACTGCTTTCACTCTCTGGCCATATTCCCTTTCCGTTTCACTAGACTCACAATTATGTGGCCTGAGTTCCAGGAACACAATGAAGAAAGCCTTGAAGGAAGGAAGTGCCTTATCAATCCTCTTTCAGCCAGCAAGCCAGGAACACATTTGAAGCTCTGTCCCTAAACCAGAACTGAAAGAGAAATCTGAGGCCCTATCACCTAGTCCCTTTACTTCAAAAAATGAAGACCTAAGATGAAGGGAAATTAAAAAATTAAGGCCATTCTTTAGAGCAAAACCAGGAGAACTCACTAGACCAACACTATCTCGATTTCTATTGGTTGCCAGCTAATCTCTCCTAAAGTATTAATTGGTAATTACAGAGTAAGCTGATAAAGGGATTATGGTTAGACCCCTCTCAGGAGTATTTTAGTTTAGCGAGATTTGACTCCCCACCCAGATGAAGTAATTACGGTGTAAAGTCATGCAGAGGGACTGGCTCCTGGGGCAAGTGGTCAGGCCTTTTTAGCCCTCAGATTATTGTCCACAGAAGGCAGAACACAGGTAGGGCTGGGGCTACAGTAGGAGAGTTCCTGCCTGTATCTAAGGTAAGTGAAGGGTGTCCCCCATCATGCTCGTATTCCCTTGATGACACAAACAAAAGAAACAGTCAGGTTTAGTGACTTTCACCATGTAACTGACCAATGCTCTCAGCACCTAGGCATACGGGCCAGTGCTGATTTTCATGGTTCCCTCTATCCTACATCCTCTGCCTCAGCCCAGCATTTCCCTGACCCATACGGACACCACGAATTAGGAGCCAGCTTGCAGAGTAGGGAGCAAACATATTTAGGTCTCTCCCTGCCAAATTTTGAAAGTTGGAAACATTGCCCCTAGACTTTTCACTTGACGACATCCTGTGCAAAGGGCCCTCCCCATTTTCTAAGCATTCTGAGAACTCAAATTTCTACGAAAATAGAGAAACAGGGTTGATGTCCCCCATAATATCCAGAGGTTCTTAAAAATAGGAGGAAGCTAGCAAAACACAGAAAGGATTGTCAGAGAAGTAGATCAGATAAAAATGCCGACAGAACAGTTAAGAGGATTATGGCAAGTAGATTAGCTACCAGGAGGATGCAATTGGGGGTAGGGATAGGCGGGATACTATTGGAATCATCATTCCTTCTTCAGACAAACTCACATCCAGGCTCCCAGACCCTCACCCTGTGTCTTTTCATGACTCTCTTTTCCTATTATGATCTGATTCATTTAGATGACATTTTCAGCCACTTCACTTACATCCAGATGAGGTTTGAGCAATAGATCTTACTGAGGAGAAACAGAATCAGTAAAACATTCCAAGCACGGACACCTTGGAATCAGGAGTCAAATAAAAAAAGTGGAACAAGGAAGCAGGAAGAAGCTAAGAAAGCAAGTCTGACCTAACCTGCCCTCTCTGTGAGCCTCAATAGCAGCACAAAACAACAACATCAACAATAAAAATAAGCAGGGGACCGGAAGCAGATGTGTCCTGCCATTCCAGGGATTTATGTGCGATGTGAGACAGAGGATTCTGAAAATGAAGTTTATTGGACCAAAGAATTTGTTGCTGAGAGACGTTGCAGATAGATTTTTCTAAACCTCTTTGAATATGGGTTAGTTTCTTACCTGGCTCATGAGACTTCGGTGTGATGTTTTCTAACTTGAAGGTAAAAGATAGAGGGATTGGCTGAAAAATCACCTGGAGAGGTCGTTAGAAATAAATATGCCCACACCCTACCAGAAGAGATTCGGAGTCAGGTCTTGGGTGGAGCCAGGAACCAGTTTTTTAATAAACTGTCCAGGCATTCTGTCACACAGCTAGGCTTGAGAATTACTGGGTTAGAAAGATGAACACAAGTAGTCCCTCTGGGAGCTTGGCCCTGGTTCAGTAATTCTGTTAACAGATATGCATGCCCTATAACATGGCTTCTTGCAAACACACACGTATAACACTTTCTTTCAGTAGATCACTGTAACACAATGTAGAAATCTTTATCCCCCACTCTCGTATATCCTAGAAGAGCACTGCCCACATGTAGGTAGAAATATATACATATTCAGTAAAGACAAAGAAGTACTATACATGAAGATTTCTGAGACTAGTGCAATGGTTCCAAATAAAGCCAACCAGTTCTCAAGCACTGTGTCTGTGGCACACCTTTGTGACAGAAGTCACTTAAAGATGTATTGCTAGCGTACATTATCATCAGCAGCAGCAGCAGTGTTTTTAAAAAGTACCAAAATATGTGGGTTATTTACTTCTTTTCCCTCATCTGATTCCTAAACAGGGACATTGATTGGCACCATGTTTTTTAGTGGAAAGAAGCACTGAAATTGAAAGGTCACCCATTCGGTTGTGGCTTTCTCTATTATTTCCTGGCTGTGCAGGATGCTGACCCACATTTAGATACTTGATTGAAGGCAGATCTACTAATCATCCTCTTTGATATTTCTTACTAACCATTAGTGGGCCCTGTGGTCTAACCACTGGCTAGTTAAGATTTGAATCAGAGGGTAGAAAGAGTTTGTTTGGCTCTGAGCTAAGCCCTACACTCCAACCAAATTTATTGGAAAACTAATGGAAGTTTTGAACACAAGTACTATTGATAATAAAGTAGTATGTCAGTTCTCATTTGGCATTATTTCTTGAGTGTACAGAAACCCCCAGGACCTCCCAGGGAAAAGAGATGGCTCGATCAAGGCAAATTCAGACATTTTCCAGGCACTACACAGAGCCCAAGGCACTAAAGGTATCTACCGGCCAACCAGTTGACCCTCAGAGTAGTCCAGAGATACTCTGGGAACCAAGGGCAGGCACGAAGTCTTCAGGAAGTTCAGATCAGACTTGGGTTCGTTATTATGGGATGTGATTAGTGCTGTCTCATTGACTATATGAACATGATTTATCAGCCACTCACACAAAATAACATTGCTGAATTTTTATATATCTAAAAATTAATTTGATTGCAAATAACATAAGCCAAGATAAAATAAAAATTATAAATTAACATTCCTTTAAAGAATTAAAAAATATGAGTTCAGGTGTGGCTGGATCCAGGACCTTAAAGAGCATCATTACGGCTTAACTCTTTTCTTCCTCTGAATCTCTGATGAACTCTTTTCTCTCCAATTGATGGAAATGGTTCGTACTAGTAGTGCTTAACAACCCCACATGTTCAACAACCCCAGTGGACAGAGAGCACCTTCCCTGATGACCCTAGTGGAAAGGTAAAATCAGCTTGGGAAATATGAAAAATTAACAGCTGTAGGCAGAAGAACAGGCTATTCTGATTGATCAGGCCTAGATTACGTGCCCAACCTTATAACAGGAGGTAAGTTGGAGTGGAGGGATGTCCCACCTGGATCAGTTTACTTAGCCTCTTTTATTTTCAATTTTCTCCTTGTAAAATAAATTTAGGAATAACCTAATTTATAGGGTTGTTAATTAAATGAGATAGTGTTGTTGATTAAATGAGATAGTAGGTGTTCAAAAAAGTATAGTACCTGGCTCTTAGTAGATGCTCAATAAACATTAACCCTCTGCCTTGAGCATACCCTCCCTCCACCATTACAGCCTTTACCTTGTCATAAGATGACCCCTAAATCAAACTGGCCAGGTGACAAATGTCCTACTTTAAAAAATCTATGATAGAAAAAATAAACAATAAGGATATTTTATTGAAGTTTGATTAAAATCATTCCTCTTCATCTGTTATCTATTCCGTTCTGTTCATTTATCAGTAGATTAAAAAGCAGTAGGTCACAGGCCGGCTGAGTGGCGCAATGGTTAAGAACTGGCTTGGGACGCCAGAGGGCCCTGGTTCGGATCCCACATATGAGGGCCAGTGACACTGCCCTCTACAGCTAAGATGCTGAACAACAGCTCAGCCTGGAGCTGGGCTGCCGTGAGTCGCTGGCGATGGCGTAGGCTGCAGCCCCTGTTGCAGTGGGTTGCCATGGGCTACCGTGAGTGGCCATCCAATGGCCGGCGAGCGACTACCTCGCCCGGGAAGAGCACAATGATGGTGCCAACTTGGGCCAGTGAAGCAACGTCCTCCACAATTAGACTGAAGAACAAAATGACAGCAACTTGTCTGTTCCCCTTCCCCAATTCCCCAGCACTGTCCCATCCCCCCAATTCCCCAATAAAAATCTTTATAAAAAAAAAGCAGTAGGTCACTATTGTCTATAATAATAACTCTTAAAACAATGAAAGACAACGATTACGTCATTTTCACTCCTCTATTGGTCCTCAAGTTCCCTTTTATATATCCTCCAAATACACATTTCCATCCTTTCTTATTTCTTCATGTTAAACAGATAAGCTCTACTGAGAGAGAGAGAGCCTCTTATCCAGTTATATCATTGTCGTAGCTTACAATGTAAACCACACAATGTAATTAAAGCTTTCATAAGTTTTACAAAAGCATATGATCTATCATCCCAAGAATAATCTGGGAGTGCTTTGCTTACCCCAAAACTTACATCCATCCCCCCAAAATAATTCATACGAGAGCCTATAAAATGTTGCTCATTTCTCATCCTTGATTGCTAAGTGGTCATTGTCAAATTCATCCCAGGGCTTTAGGTAGGCACTTCTTCTGTATAGCATTGGTTAAATCAGATCTCTGTTTATATGACTTTCAAGAAAAGAAACTCTTCCTCCATTATTTACTTCTGCTGATTAATACCTAAATGGCCCCTATTCCATGTAATAGGTGTCGTTTTTGTAAATATGTGTCCTTTGCAGATGATCACATGCCAAACTAACCTAAACATCAAGAGAGATGGACCGAAGACAGTGAGAGCAATCATTTTTAATTGGCCTATGCCTTTCCTGTGGACAGGACTAAACACCAGAGAGGGGTAGAAAGAAATGATGGTGGAAAGAATGGGGGGGGGGTGAGGCGGGAAGGGGAGGAGAGGGAATAAGGGAGCATGCAATGGGTCTCCCATAAATTACTCCATTTGGACTTCAATTACATTGATTGATTTGCATTTGCCACCGATAGGAAAATGAGACTCTCGTTCCCTCCAGCCTTGTTTAGCCTGCAAATGGCAAAGTAAAACAATGTCATTCAGAAGCTATAAATCTGGCTGGGGAAAGAGTCCCACTGACAGCTTCCGTGCAGAGCTAATAAAAAAAGGGGAAAGATTAACTTCTCAGCGCCATCATTTTAATGTCCATGTCTCCTCTGCCTCCTGTGGGCCTTACAGCTCTCAGCCTTCACTGTAGTGATGGGCAGTGCACTGTCTCCTCTCATGAAGGGCCCGGTTGGACAACCATCCAACCTACCCAGTAATCATTCCTAGCCTCATCATTTTCAAGCTAATTTCAAAAAACACAAGGATAACGAAATCTCAACATAACATTGTGAGGAGGCAGGAAATAACATCTGTATTTTGTAAATAAAGATATTAAGGTTTTGAAAGAAGCTAAATTACTTTACCTAGCTTGTAAGTGAAAACCAGATTTAAACTTGTGCCATGTCTTCTGTGTTTTCACTCATGCAGCTCCGTTAATACATGTTCCCCTTCTTCCCCTGATTTACCTAGGAAACTCCTAACTTATTCTTTGAAGCCCTGAAAAAAACATCACCTTCTCTGTGAATTCTTCCCACTAACCTAGACAGTTGCTATTTCCTTGAGCAATTTGCATGTGACTTGATGATATTTCTCACTCTGTATTACGATATTTTTTTTTACCTCTACAAATAGAATGAGATGACTTCAAGGATAAGAATAGTGGTTTATTATTTTGTTTTCCCAGTGCCAGGTACATTGTATATGCTCAATTTATGTGTACTGGCTAAATGAATTAATAGTAAATGGTCTTAAATCACATACAATGAGGAACCACTTCAACGAAACGCTTCCTAAATAAAATACAGACAATGGAAGCAGCCATGGGATGGAATGAAATGAACCATTTTCTTCTGAGACACCATAATGACTGCAGTGAGCCAGCAGATGTGGGAAATTCAGCCATTCCATTCCTGGTGATTAGAGCCCAAGTTGTGAGTCTTGGGTGATGGCAAGAAGAGACCCCTTGGTTTGCCAAAATGGTCTTTAACACAAGCATATATCTCATAAATGGCTCCAAGATACCCAGTCCTCCTAGATCCTTTGCTACCATAAGTTTCAACTTCTTTGTAAGGTTTTCACATACTAAGGATTTTATTATTTGTCTACTCTGATCTGTAGACAAGATGCATGGTAAACTATTGAGCTACTTCCCGACATATAGCAGTATGATATTATACACCACAGCCCATCTCTGTGTAGGTTGGAGGGAAGCTGACTATCTGATTCCTTGGAAAAGACTGACAGTGGTTATGGTTTTTTGTTTGTTTGTTTGTTTGTTTATTTGTTTGTTTGCTTGCTTGTTTGTTTTTCCCATGACTAGGCTCCTAGTGGAGCAGAAGACATCACAGAGAAAATTTACAGTGATCAAATGGGATGACACATCATGGGCCTCCAAAATGGATTGTTTTATTTTGTTGTTGTTTTTCCTATAGTTTCGTATAACAAAACTCAAGAATTACACCCACCTTCCTCAGGATGTGTCCAC
Organism: Hipposideros armiger; assembly: GCF_001890085.2. Lineage (NCBI taxonomy): Eukaryota > Metazoa > Chordata > Mammalia > Chiroptera > Hipposideridae > Hipposideros > Hipposideros armiger. The sequence continues at coordinate 661,683 of NW_017731449.1, read as the reverse complement.
CTGTGAACCAATCAGGGCAAGGACTGCGACCTCGCCACTTTCTAGCAGAGGACGAGACAAAGACCTAAGTGCAAAAAGTCTGGTTCCTGGTTGAAATTTTGCTTCTGTTAAAGCTTGTTCCCATCAAGGAAAAATACCAAACAAGAGCTCTCATGCCTATCCCCAGTTACAGCCTAAATATAACCTGCTTTTATTTCTACTGGACCTCCATACGTTTTGACAATTCACAGAGACTCTCTTATTGGTTCCCAGGCCACCTTTGCTTTGGGACCCTCACTTTTTTCTTTTTTACTTCACACGTAAAGCAAAAATCAACTTACACACATTCCCTAACTAACTCTAGCTCCTGGAACTCCAGACTGAGTGAGATCAACTCCTGGAGAGCAAGTCAAGTAACAAGGAGTGTCACTGTAATCATTTCAGGTGGGTGAAATGCCATGGGAACTACCACTTCTTCAAAATGCAGCCTCTTTTCTAACCTCCCATGTCCTTCACTGTGGACATCACATTTGGATGCTTGGCGTACTATATTACAGGAACTTTAAAACTGCCAAGAACCACTATAAATACTGTTCTAGGTATGTAAGCTTTAACTCCCTACATAGGATGTAATGGCCTCATGTGCATACACTATGCTTCTGGTCTTTTTCATACTCTATAGATTAATCTTCTATACCACCTGGGTTCTATAATAATGACTTAACAAAAGCAGGTTACTCTATTTGCACTGCAGCTCAGATACTCATCTAAGACATGCATATCATCCCAAAAGATCCATTTGTCTAGTCAGAAAGTTTAAGTACAGGAAGTTGGCTCTCTGATTTCTGCAGTGAGAATACATGAGGAGTGACAGCTACACAGAATTTGGACAAGCCTTTTCGACAGTCTGAACTGACAGTGAACATCTTGTGTTTCTTGCTGATGACTTAAGAACAGAATATGAGCCTGCATTTGCAGAGGTGAAAGTATGGTTTTTGACAACTGGATAGCCCATCTAACTATCTCAGGCACTTTTCTATTCTTTATTGCTGGCTTGTTCGGAATAATTGAGGTCCAAAACACCTTCTAGGGCTGTGAGCCTTGATAATGAATTACTAATGGTTTCCACCTATCTCTAAAGAGAAAGTGCAGCCTATCTGGCAGCTGACAGTCTAGTGGCTGAACCTGACTAATGCCATGAAGAGAATAGGTGAAAAAAATGTGAATTGGAGATAACATATGAGGGTTTGTCTTGTTTTTTGATAATGAGCATAGGAAGTCTGTTTCTGTGACAAATAGGATGACAGGGAAAACAGGTGTGCTCAAAAATCCATCTCTGTGGCTGGAACCTAACAACAGTGGGGGTAGCTCAGCAGACAGCCCTTTCTCGCCAAATTCTAGTCACCCATATGCACTAGGCAAAGGCAGAGTCAGGACAAAACCTATGCATCTGAGCCTGGTCACTACCACTCATCACCCAGCATTGCTTAAATTAGCATTTTAAATAGCCTAATAATCCTTTTCACTTCTATCCATGAAGCCACTGGCTGCACCCCAATAAACACAGATTGATTTATACTTGTCCACAATGTTCATTTTCATTCTCCCCATGAAAAAGAAGCCCTAAACTATATTCAAATAAAACAAAGCTGGACATGGCCTGAAAGCCTGGGAAGGTGAAATGCCTTCTCCTTTGCTGCCTTAAGCGTCTCTGTACTCCATAGAGTAATAAGTAGCATTTTAAACAGAAAACTGAGGCCTAGGTGATTCTAATTACTTATATGTAACACAGGCCTTCTAATTCCCAGTTCAGTATCATATATATATATATATATATATATATATATATATATATATATACACACATATATGTAGTGAGAGAGATAGATATAGATATGTAGATAGTCTTATCATTAACATTATATATACATATATACAATGTTAATGATAAGATTTTTAGATTCCGCTTTGCTAACTTTTAATGAATCACTGACTATAGTTATTTCTTAAGTTTCAACTCTGTTCTCTCCAATATTCTTACTTTACCTTCCCAGAGAACTCAACTGCTTATTTGGGTTTCATTGCTACTGTTCACACAGGTTATCCTCAAATCTGCCACACTAGCTCACATCAACTGTCTCTCCAAGGACACAGCTCCAGAAGTCTATACTGTGACTGTAGCGGTTGACCTTGGTGCCTCCCATCGACGCCCAAGCAAAAGGTTCCAAACCCCTGCAATCTATTGGTATTTCTCAGGGCCATCATTATCTTTAAAACTACCTCAGACCTCCTAGGCTCCAAGATTGGCAATCTAACTTTTACACCTACCCCCAGATTAGCCATCTAAGCCATGGATGACTTAGCAGTTTTCTCGGCGATCACAGTGCCCAACACTTTTCATCTGCATCCTTCATAGCCAATCTGTTCCCGGAAGATCTGCCCAGGCCCATTCCTTTCCCTCTGTTCCATAGAATCAAAAGGGATAAAGTATATGAGAAGGAATCAATGCATGGTAGACACTGAATAAATGCTATATGACTGCAAATTTAGTCAAATCCTGATTCTCTTTGAATACCTGGGCACTGCTGCTTTGCCGCCTTGACATTTTTAACTCAGTTCCATATTGGCCTTCGCACTTTGATCTCGAACCCATTGGCTGTTGGTGAACGTGATATGGGTTTTGTGATTGATGCAATGTTTATTCTAATGGCAATTTTGATGCTGGTGATGAACGCTACAACAAGAGCTACCCTGTAGTGGGCCTTTACGGAGTGCCAGGCACTGTGACAAGCCTTCTACATTCATTTTCTCATGAATCCTGACAACAACACGTGACGTAGGTACTATCATTCCCATTTTACAAATGAGGGCACTGAGGCCTAAAGAATGTAAGGAATTCATCTAATTTGGACTCTAGAGTCCTAGTTGTTGACTTTGCCACCTCACTTGATATTCTTATTTAGGACTTGAAAGAGACGAGGTCTCCATCTACATCATGTATCTTTTACTATGCTGTTCCTTCTCATTGCAAACCATCTTTTTCTTTTCCCCTCAAATGGTTTCTAAGCTCAAGAACCTCTGCTTTTGAACTCTATCTTGTATGAATCTCATCCTCTCTCAGCTTTGGTGGCAGCTCCCCGTCCATCTCACACCTCATCTGTGCCCGAAGTCAATCTTTCTCCTCTATAGGACCTGTATTTAACTTCTGCTCTCCTATTAGTGAAATCTCTAAATCTTTAAAACTTTTTTTATACAGTCCATTTAAGGCAACGTCTAATTTTTATAGGGAAAAATGCTGCATGGAGAAATCTGTTCCAGGCTGTCGTTATTTTAACTGCTCTTCGCCAGACCCCTCTTCAAGCAAAAATGGGTATCTGGAGAAGTTTTCTAGCCCAGGATCAGCTTCTTCATTCCCTAGTTATGAGGGTGGGGTCTCAGTGATCTGAAGAAAGTAAATGAGCCAAACCCTAACTCTTTGACTCCGGCTGTAGTGGACATAAGCGATTTCAGCAAACTGGCAAAGGAGATCAACTAAAGAACATGGAAACCTCACTCTTGGAACAGTCCACCCTGGACTCCACTGAACATTAGCTCAAGGATAACCATCCCCCAGCCCCAGGATATTCCTGCAGGATTATAGTCCTCACATTGCTCCTTCTCCATCCCATTTTGCTGCCTCCTCTGCCGGCTCAGAAAAAGCCCTTCTTCTGGCTCTTCTAACGCAGAGCTTCTCAACCTTGGCTACCCATTAGAATCACCTGAAGAGGTGTTAATAAGTACTGTGGCCTGGGCCTCACCTCAGAGATTTGGATTCAGTTGGTTCAGAGTAGGACTGGACCTGGGTAGCTCTTCCAAGTAGCCTACCGAGTAAGCTGATCTCCCATCCCACTTCCATTGTGCACCAACCTCACTGGCCTGTGTGCTTTTCCTTGATCCTACCTACCAAGCTCCTTCCCACCTCAGAGCCTTCGTACTCACTGTTCTCTCTTCCAGGAATACCCATTCCACAGATCTTTCACATGAATGGCTCCTGCTCCTCATTCAAATCTCAGATTAAAGATCACACATTCCAAGTGACCATCTCTGGCATCCCTCTCCAAAATGGTGCTTAACACTTCCAATCATGCTCTATCACATTCCTTTGCTTTACCTTTTTTCCATAGCATGACAACGATCTGAAATTACCTTATGTATGTATCTCGTTGTTTGTCTCCACATTTAGGATATGATCAGCAGGAAAGAAAGAACCTTTTCTGTCCTGTTCATTGCTGAATCCTTGGGACCTAGAACAGTGCCTGGAATATAGTAGGTGCTCAAAAAATATCTGTTGGATGAATGGATTAACTGGCAGGCAGAAATCAGGCAAAATTATCTCCAACTTCCTCTCAAAATTATTTTCTGGAGCAAGGGGTCTACATTCCTGTACTACCTGCTACACTTGATTATTCTTTGAGCATTTATACCACTACTCTTACTTATAGCATCTTCCACCCATATGTTATCAGCTTACCCCAGCTCAAATCTCACATCTTCCATGAAGTCCTTCTTCACCCCCAAAGTGATTTTTCCTTTCTCTAGTCTCCTATAGCAAGAACCATTCAAATCCCAGCTAACGATATATATTACTCTGTGACATTTCTTCCATTGATGTCTCGGAACCGTTTGCTAAAGAGACCTGGGACTCCTAGAGACCTGGACACTTGGTTATTAAAGTCACCCTCTGGCTCCCTCTAGCCTTGCAAATAATAAGAAAATGTCCAGGATGGCAGCAGAAACTCCTATAATGCTGAGGAATAATGCTCAGTTTAGAGCAAAGATGCTGTAAATGACACATTCCCAGAGCTGAGCAAGAATTTGGCCATAGATTAAAGGAACACTGACCCAAAGCAGAACATGCCTTAAGGAAGACCAGTAAATAACATTGTAGATGCCAGGTTTATGGAAATAGACTAGATATGGGGAGACAGGGGCAAAGCTGATCCACAGTTAACCAAGTGGCAGTAGGGCTGGTGACACTAATGCATGTCAAGGAATAAGTGGGTTATGAAGATCTTAAACCAATTATTACACCAATAATCCTGACCACAAGATAGTTGGCATGGGGTTTAGTCCCTTATTCGCTGATGGTGGAGGCTACCATAAAAGATTAAACTCCAACAAATCTGATTCCCAAATACTTGAAAACACTTTTTTTCACACTGGAGAGTGAGTTTTAAAAGTTATTGCCATCGCAGTAATTCATTTGTTACTTCACTCCCCATGTGTTTACTTTCCTGCTCAAGCAGGCTATATGTCCCTTGAACCTCATGGAACTGTCATGCTAAATGAGATTGTCTAGATGAAGTCCTTTGAAACTGTAATTTACCATGCAAATATGGGACAGGATTTAAAGTTTGAACAACTGTGACTTTTCACTATCCCCTGTTCCTTCATCCACCCTTTCTTTTCTAGGTCCTTTTCCCCCAATTGGTGATCTTTCTCCTGCTAGACTCATGGGCAAGATCAAAAGGAAGAAGGAAAGGAAAATCAGATAATAATAATAATAATAATAATAATAATAATAATAATAATAATGTAATGGCTAACATTTAATTAGTACCTACTGTGTGCCATACTCCTTAATAATATTATTTTGGTCCTCACAGTTAAGGCTTAGAGAAGTTGCACAGTCTCCCACAGAGATAATTAATGGGGCAGATGCAGAATTGGAACGTGGACAGTTTGACTCCTAAGCAGGATGCTTTCTGCACTACCAGGCTGCCTTCCTCATCAGACTCATAGGCTCTGAGACTCCAGTTCCCAGGCCCAGAGATCCAGGTATGGGAAGGTGATGAAAATGAAGGGGATTTTACTGATCAAGGTCTGGGATGAGACCTACTGGAACAAATAGAATTGGGCTAGCTTGCTTTTCCTTCTCTGAGCATGGGAGCAGGACTGCCTCACACCCTAAAGGGCAGAAAGCAAAAATATATCAGTAACACTCTCAAAGACGGATGTCCTGACTCCCTTCTCAGTAAGAAGAAATAAAAGTCTCTTCTCAGCAATCATAGCTGAAAGCCCTTCTTACCTTGTGGTGTTTGCGGGCAGGTTCCTTTTGTATCTCTTGGGTTTGCAGGAGAACCTTGGCAGGAATTGATTTACCAGACTGCCTCCCAGGAAGTAAGCACATCTGTCCCATTTCCTTTCCCCTATCTCTCTATGCCAAACAAATAAACTAAAAGCGACTGTCTAGTGACCTGGCCCAAAGAACTTGCCTGGGAAGTTGTTACACTCTGATTACCACCTAAGGGTTCTGTTTACAAAGTAAAAGTAAATCAGTGTGGCAGGTATTGGCCAGCTGTTCTCTAAGCCTCGCTCCTTTTCTTTCTGGCTTTCTTACATTTTATAGTCTCCCTTGCAGTTAGATGGAGCCGTGTGACAGATTTAGTGCAATAATGGGTACCAGTTCTGGATCTGGCCTATATAAACCTTTCAAGTGTTTTTGTATCAGTTAGATTTTGCTGAATAATGAACCACCCACTTAAAATAACAAACATTCATATTTTTACAATTCTTTGGTTAGGCTGGGTGGTTCTTCCGATCTGAGCGGGCTTGCCTGGGGCTGGATGGTCTAGGGTGGCCTCACTTATATATCTGGGAAGTGTCATCTGAGATGATGGATGACTTGGCCACATATCCCTCAGCACCTATCAGGCTATCCTAGGCTCATTTATATGGTGGGAAGTTGCAGGGATCCCCAAGAGAAGCAAGAGATGGAAAGCCTCCAGACATTTTTCAAGACTCTCCTTGCATCGCATTTGCTATTATCCCATTGGCCAAAGCAAGTCAGAATCAGAATGGGAGGGCATAACCCTAGGGCCTGAATTCAGGAAAAGGAATTACTGTGACCATTTCTTAAAATGTAGAGTACGAATAAGGATAGTTGCTATGTATTTCATATGGACGTTATGTCAGACATTGTGCATTTAATACTCACAACCTCCCAATGAAGAGGTTGTTAAAATTACCGCTTTGCAGATAGCATAACTTGCTCAACACCTAAGTGGCAGAGCTAGGATTTAAACCGAGCAGTGACTAATGCCAGGGCTGCTCTCACAGTAGTGGGTCCCACCTAGGAGCTGAAGTCCTGGGTTCTAAGGAAAATAAGCAAGTTGATCTATAGACCCTTTCCAAGTCTAACATTCTGCAATTCTAAGTAATGAAGAATAAATGGATAAAAGGAAAGCTGTCAATTTCACCTTGGTAGGTCCTTTTCCACTATGGTTAATCCTAATTCCATTTTACCTGCTTATTGTGACATTTTTGGAAAAAAAAAAACTTACCAAAATATCTTTCTTTCTCCATCTGTAAATAGATGTCTACACTGAGGGCTTCCTTAGAAGCCACTTGTTGAAGATGGCAGAGCCCCCGTCAGCCTGGTTCCCTGAATGGCTTTGTAGATCAGAGCCCCACTCCCCACCTACAGCTAGGCTTTATATATAAGTGGAAATTTCACATCTATTTTATTAAGCCACTGAGATGTTAAGGTTCATTTGCTAATCAGCTAGCATTAATCAAGCTAATACAAGTAGATACCTGTGATTAATTTTGTACATGCTTTCTAACAGATGACAGATAAGGAAACTGATCAAGACATGCCACTGAATCATGACATAAAGGTTATGAGCCTATGGCTTAAAACATTACCAATATATCCATACATTGAATCCTGGGAATGGCATGAGTAAGCATTCGCCCTGTTGTTAGACATTTTCCTTACCTCTCCACAACCAAGCAATAAATATTTCAGTAACAGCAGAGCAGGACACAATGGGGATGAGAAGATACTGGAGTGTGGAGAGAGTGACAAGTCAGGGACATGCTTTACTGCTCTATTCAAGCCAGAAAGAAAACATTTCTATAATTTATGGAAACCTAAGCCATGCAAGGAATAAAATTTTCTCTAAAGCCACCAGCCACACATAACCATAGGGAGAGGCAAAGATGTGGTCTTACCAGCTGGCAAGTCAGACTGGAAGTTACTATCAAGTTGAAAAAAAAAAATGTTAACAATGGGACATTGGTCCTTGCAGCACTTGGCCAGTTGCAGCCTCTCATAGTTAAGAATCTCAAAGAATTTTATCTGAAATTTAATCAGCAAGACTTACCGCAACCTAGGAAAGAAGTGAGATCGACACTCACTAAAGGCCAGGGATCAAACAGAAAAAGCAAATTGCCCGGAGTGTAACAGGGCTTTGCTCAATCAGAAGTCATGTTTGGGTTTCAAAATGGCTTCCTTAACTTACACACTTGAGTAATTTTCTTTCTGTGGACCAGCTAGAATTCTGAAAGCAAAAGGATCAAAATTTCATAAAAAGGTAAGTTTAAATTTATAGCAATCCTCTGAGATATGTGGATATGTTCCGTATCCCAAGAGGGACTCCTTACAAAAGATTCTTCAGAAGCTTCTCAGAACTAATATCAAATTTAGTAGAGAACATTTTTCTGCTTCCTTGGACTCCTTGAAATTAGGGCTAAGCAAGAACTCCAGGGGATTAAAACCCTGAATGACCAGACTTGGTAATGTTATGTAAGAATTATTAGTATAGCTTTCTTATACTGAGCACTTTCTACAAGCCGTGCTCACTGTTTTACGTATGTCATACATATTCACATATTTGTTTCTCACAAGAAGTTAATGATAAAAATACTGTTGTTTTTTCTAGTTTATATATGGGGAAATTGAGGCATGGGGAACGTAAATAACTTGCCCTAAGGTCACATAGCCAGTGAGTGGCAGAGCCAAGCTTCAGACTCAAGCTCTCTATCTCTAAAGCCACACTTGCAAGTATTATGTTATTATTACCAATGCTAGCACAGCCCCAAAACAAACAAGCAAACAACAAAAAACACTATTTGAATAATTTTTCCTTGTTCTAGCTGCCTTGGACATACAGAAGATGGAGAAGCATTTCTATCTCCCCCATATCAAAAAGATCCTAGGCTATCTGTTCTGAGTCTCAGATCCTTCACTTTCAAAATCACGCACAACTTCTGTGTCTTAGGGCAGAAAAGTCAGTTATCAGGTGTCCAGAATTCAGCTTCCCTCATATAAAAGTGTGCGTGAGAGCCTGGGTTGTTTGAGCGCTGGGGTTTAGAGAAGCCGAGAGCCCAACCAGAGGGGATGAGCTTTCCTGAGGTTAGAAAAGGGATGAGGAATGGGTAGGTTTTTGTGAATAATAGAGAACCATGTCGCCTTTGGGTACTACCAAGGTGGAAGGGGTTCCTGCACATTCCCATGGAACCAACACTGCGGCCTGGAGAAGATCAGAAAGTGTCTCTCCAGCCAAGTCTGTGGTCAGTAGAGAGGGCCATTATGAGAGCTTCTCTGTGACCAGCAAGCCTATGCGCTTGACAGACAGAGAAGGAGCAAAGTGGAGAGTTGCATCCTGTGGCAAACAGAGAAATCATTACAAAGAGGCCCTGTGGGAAGGCTACACCCTCCACCCGTTTTCCTGATCTCATGAAAGTCTCACTCAAGTTTTTTAAGAATCCTAGGAAATGTGTTCCCTCAAACATAATGCAATTGATTTTCTCACACATTCTTCCGATAGATGAGAGCTCAGAGCCAAATTGAATTTGACTTAGGGAAAATAAAATGATATGCTATTTCCTGCACTTGAGTTAGTTATAGCGTAATATTCTCTCCCCATACATTTACAGTACTGCATGCAAATATTGCCCATGTGCTACAGATCAGCCTGACAAACTCGATGGCTGATTAGATGCTTGAAATATCCTTTTATTGTGGTAAAACATACAGGACATAAAATTTATCGTTTTATGTGTACACTTCAGTGTTATGAGGTGTGTCCACACTGTTGTGCAAATTCAAAATCAATTTACTTAAAGGATTCATGATGGTGGTGAGGAAGAAACTTCTAAGGGCCCTTTGATACACTGAGGGTAGCCAGTTAGAATTGGCTACACTTTTAATATTTTAGATAAAAAGGAAATACAATCTGACCTTCAGAAAGCTCAACAAAAGCCTTAATATTTACTTTCGTGTGGATGATAGTATTAGTAGCTCCTATCTTGGATTCTCTTTACTTATTTTCTAGCACACGAAACAGATAGAAGAAAAGGAAACTATAAAAATAGCCCTAAAAGAAACAACCTGATATCATTTCAGAAAGCTGGATGGGCAGAGCTTATAAAAACCCATCAGACCACAAAAGCCAGAGATAAAGTAATAATGCAAATATAAAGAAAGCCATTAACCTCTGCCTTCACCCCTGCTGGGCCCTGGTGTGCCTGCCATGACACACCATAATGGCAGTGACTTTGAGTAAACGTTGGTGTGATTTGTTGAGCAATCTGAGGCCAATGAGATGCATCAGCAGATTCCAAATGGAGTCTCCCTTGTTGGAGAAGATGGGTAAATACTGGTGCTCATGTCAGTTACAATTTCTATCTGACTCACACCCTTTAAGTTTTTCTCTTCCCAGGATTCCCAGCTAGGAGAGTGTGTGGTTTCCTGAACGAGACCTACATTCATATTTATCCAAGCATTCACATTCACTTCTTCTTCTTTCCTAATGAGGCAAGAAATCCAGGCAGACTCTGAATCTCAAGAGTTTTATTTCCATGTCATTATCCTCATCAAAAAGCATTTATTAAACACCCAATTACAGATAATGCTGTGAAAGCCTTCATCTCTGTATAAAAAGAACTATATAGACACAAACCTAATCCTCTAAGAGTTCACAATCTATTCAAAAATGAGCAACAGGCACAGATTACAGCTTTAACTCCTTGCTCTGCTTGTGTAGCTGCAACTCAGAGAGATTCAAGGAGTCTTCAGGAGTGTCACAAAATTCCCGCTATAAAATGAATTATAATTTCCCTCAATTTTAAAGACAGCTAGCATATCAAGTGGACAAACTTTACACCACTGCCACCACACACATACCTCCAATTAGAGGCTAACAGCCCCATTTTGGTTACAAATCAGGGAGCTTAATTTCACACATGAAACACCTAGATAATGTGGAATCTAGATAATGGAGACTATAGATATGGTCTTCAAGGGTACGGAAGGGTGATTTTACAACATGGAATAAATCTAAGCTTGACAACCCCAGAAGGCTGGCGATCAATTACTAACTCACAGTTCATATTAATCACAGGAGAGCCAGTCTGGCATCTGCATGATGTATCAGTGGTGCAAACCTTTGGAGAACAATGTGGCATGGCCCTAGACACCAAACACTGACCATTAATGGTGATATGACCACCCTGAGGAGGACTCTTCCCTTCCAGAGGAGAGCAGGTATGGCATCGCCAAATCGGCAGCTCTTCCCACTCAAACCAACCCCAATTCAGACCTGCATCAGCCACTGGTAGGCTGTGTGAACTTGGCAAAATCATTGAACTTCTCTGAGCCTCAATGTCTATCTGTAAGCTAGGCATGATGATTTCTAAACACAGGGTTGTTTGGAGAACTTTATTAGGTGGCTTATACAATCAATGCCTAAAACACTGTAGACACCCAAAGAATAGTGTTTCCTTACTTGAGTGACTTAAGTTCTCCCTCAAGTAGCAATAAAACAGAAGTCACTGACTGGAAGTCTATACGTTTTATTTGGCCGATAGAATGCTTTCAACATTTAAGTTAAATGCAACATAAAAGCTCCGAAAAACAAATAAAATATGGATTTTCAACATTTTTTTAAAAATTGAAATTTCTGGCAAAATGATGGCCATATTTCCCCTAGGTGATTCATTCACTGATTCTAAAAAGGACAGTCCCCTTTAGAAGGGGTGTGTCTTCTTCCGGTCACCAGAGACCCAACCTAGCCGACAGTCCTCATTCTCCAAGTTTCGAGCTTCCATAGGCATTTGAGTTTGAAATCCTTGCTGTAATCACAGGGAATCTGGGTCTTTCAGTAACATTAAAAGGAAAAAGCATTCTTTGGCTCAGCCAACAAACAAAAAGCTGCTTATATTACTTGTCTGGATTTGGAACTCCATGACAAAAGCAAAGCAAATCTTTCTCTTTTTCTTTCTCTGTTCCCTCCTCCACCTCATCTTAAGAAAACTTTTCTGTGTGGGTTGACTTCAGTCTGCACACTTGATAAGGCCTAGGAAATCAATGCCTCATCACTTGCCCTGGATTAGCTTGTTTGACATTCATCCATTCTACCAGGTAGACAGAGAAAATGTGTCAGCATCTGATCCTGTCTGTAATGGAAGTCTTATGCTCATTCAGGCTCTAGACAAGTGCTGTGTAACATCCTCAGAGCAGACTCAGGATGGAGTCTTGGTCATGTGTTCCTGCCCTAGGGAGGTGTTGGAGGGGTAACTGTAAGAGCCAACACCTTCTCTTGGGGCCTGAGAGGGACAGGGTAACATGAGTAGATCAGGCCCACCTAAAGGTCCATCCTTAAAGATCTGTACCCCCATCTATCTGGGGATAATAATGTTAACGTTCAAGGTTATTATGAAGGATTATTTAGCATAGTGAGTGTTAAGTACATGCGTGTAGAAAGCACATAACATAGGGTGGGTGTGGCACACAGTGGGAACTCCGCATATCAGAGGACTCACATAATTAAAGAAAGGACCATTATGGTGTTTTAGTGCCACCAGAGTCTCGCAGTAGAACCCCCAGGAAATGTTTATCAGCAGATGGTTTCAGGGCCAACTTTATTAGAATCACCTGGAATCTTGGCTAAAATACCTACCATGTTTCCCCAAAAATAAGACCTAACCAGAATATAAGTCCTAGCATGATTTTTCAGGATGCTCATAATATAAGCCCTACACCAAATAGAAGCCCCAGTTAAGATTGTCAGCCAGACATGACTGTTTGAATAAATGTAGGTTTTTGTACATGAATAAATGAATAAATGTAGACTGTTGGAGCAAAAATTAATATAAGACCTAGTCTTATTTTCGGGGAAACAAGATATTTCCAGAGACCCCTCCACACACACAGAGATACACACACCTGCCGCCCGGTTATGTCCTCATTAACCTCTCCTTTAAGGACACCATGCAATGAAAGACTAAACAAAGTAAATTCTCTTTCTTTCCATGTCCTAACTAGGGGTTCAGCCACAGAGCTTGAGAACTAGTCATTCTCCAGCAAATCACATATAACACTGCTAATGTCAGTCAATAACCAGCCAATCAGAAGTCCCTGGCAGAGTCCACACTTGATCTCTCAAGTAATTATTTATTTAACCAATGACTGCTAACTTCACTGAGCACCCTAATGCATGAAGAGTGATGATCTAGTTCCTTCTATGGCCCCATATTGAATTAACTAAAGTTCCCCAAAGTGTGTCCCAGAGAACAGCAGCCTCAGGGGTACCAAAGTGTACAGAGATCAACTGAGGACGGGGAATTGAGAACCCTATCCCTCTCCTGGAGAGTCCTACTACACATGAGCACATGAAAGATGGTGAGAAGTCCTGCAGTAAAGAACCCTATTTAACTCCAGTTAATCCTGGGTTTTCCATAGTTATGTGACCAGAGAGCTCTGCTTTTGTGGCTTCTGAGTAACAGTCTGCAAAACAGATTTTCTATGGAACACATTGTGAGAAATTACTCAGGTAACTAATTTATCACCCAAACAGGTCATTTTTGACTAGAAGGGGGGTGTTATTAATTATTACGCTGGAACAACAGGTATAAAGTGGGCCTGTCCTAGAAAAACCAAGACATGCAGTGACTCTAGAATGATGTTCCTTCTTTTGTTTAGTGTCATGTAAGACCCACCTTTGATCTTAGTCCTGGCCCAGCCTCTGGGACCAGCCCTGCCTCTGCTCAGGGAAAATAAATGTTGAGACCCATGAACCTTAACCTTGATCCTGCTCTGACGGTGGTCCTGACCTGACCAAGCCCTTGTACCTCAAATCTTCTTCCCCGCCATGTCCTGACCGCAAGTTGTTGCAATAGGCTTGCTCTGCACTCATCCCACCCAAAGATGGAAATCCCAGCCCACATCCTAAATCTCTGCCAGACATCCCTGAGGCCAATCATCTGTTTTCTCCTGGCCATCTTCCTACTGCCTATAAGGATCTGCTGCCTTCTGGGATGCTCACCTGTTGTCTGCTGCTTGCCTGGCCTTTTCTTCCTAGTCTCTTTGATTTGCATCTGGCCATAAATCTGACCATCCTGTTCTCACCCAGGCTTTATTTTATCATTTCTAAGAATGGCTTTACATAAGAACCTAAGGGTGAAGAAACAACTTAATATTTTGCCTGCAGGTACTATTTTCCTATGCCAAGACTTAACGTTGACTAAATAAGCCAGACTGCAAACAATGTCATTAAGCCAGGTAAGAGCTAACAAGTTACCAATAGACATTTACTCACCTTCACACTTCTCTAGTGACATTAAATATAAAATGAAATGGCAGTGTTCCCTTCCCAAATAACTGCAGCTCCTTTGGTACATTTATCCTTAGATATTGTCTGATGCAAATACACAACTCCCTTACAAATACATGAAGACTTTTTATAAATTACCCAAATTCACATTGGACAGAGACTCATGTGGTCAGGCCATGGAAGAGACCTCTTGGGAACAGCCAACCACTGCTGCTTCCTCCCCCAACCATCCTATGTAGCCATTTACCATCTGCCTCCTATTCTCTGAGTGGTTCAAGATTTCCTACAGCATTGTAAAACACATGGCAAGACACGGGAGTTTAACCCTTGGTGCCATTTCTTGCAACTTCCGTAAGTGGCTAATGTCATATCAGAGTAGCTGAGGCACAATTGGGTCTGTTTAAGTTGCAAACAGAATGTAAATGCTGATATTTTTGACAGCAGGCTGCTGCTCAAGAAAAAAAGAAGTGAAAATGAAAATGTAGAATTATTTTATCAAGCCCTTATGCATTTTTGGCTATTGCTATTCAAATACAAAAAAGAATATTCAGAGACTATTGGACTGTGTTCCATAAGCAGACCTACAGCCTTATTACCCAGCATGCTCAGCTTACAGCCCCAGATCTAGTGGCTTCCAGAAGGCAGTTGGCCTTCCAGATGAGTGAAAGAATTTATTGGCCCAAGTGTAGCAGATATGTTAATTACAGAAACTATTGAGTTGTCGGAAAAATCATAATGCATAGAAACATAGAAAAATACGTCATGACTTTTGCAACAACCCAATAATATTTATCCTAAACATGATTTCTTTTTAAGGCATAAAGCAGAATCAACCTATGTGACAAAGGTATTGCTAGACAGATAGCAGGCAGATGATAAGGCTTCTGAGAACATTTCAACTTGACAGGTGTTTCTGTGCTGGGAGAAGTAGATGGGAAATGCTGGTCACATGATCTCCCATGAGACTCTGGCAAGGGCTGAAAGCAGGAGGCCATCTTTGGGGAAGTGACTGTGGGCCTTTGTGGCTCTCCTTGGAGGTCCAGCGTTTAGTCCTAGATTGGCAGGTATGATGGGTCCTAGGAGGCTATACAAAAGATCTCTAGGCCACAGTTTCTTAATTTGCATAAGGCCCTCTAATACCCTGTCCAGATTCGATATTTGATAATTCTTTGTAAAAAATAATATTGTTACTTTTGACATCTCACCTCCAACCCCATGTCTGTCTGTCTGTCTGTCTGTCAGTCTTGGTCTCTCTCTCTCTCTCTCTCTCTCTCTCTCTCTCTCTCTCTCTCTCTCTCTCTCTGTGCTGAGGCCATAGAAGATATGAAAAGGGCTGACACCTATGAATTATAAGGAGTAGCTCATGGGTAATTCATTATGTCTTAAGCTTCTTTGTATCAACTACCTTCTAGAATTAAATATCACCCCGCCCATGGTAGACAACTTCTAAAATGGATCCCAATGATACTTGCCTCCTAGTATGCATGCCCAAGGGTAATCTTGTCCATCTTTTTAGATCTAGTGAATTGCTCTTAGTGAGTAGAATACAACAGACGTCATGGCATATGACTTTCAAGTTTAGGTTTCAAGAGACTATAGCTTGGTCTTATTTACACTCTCTGGCTCTTCTCACTTGCTCTCAGATAAAGCAAGCCACCATGTCATGAGGTTCCCTGTGGAGGGGTCTATGTGGCAAGGCAATGAGGACAGCCTCTGGCCAATAGCCAATGAGGAACTGAGACCCTCAGTCCAACAACATGCAAGGAACTAAATTCTGCCAACAACTGCATGGGTGGGTTTACAAGCAGGTCTTTCCCCAGTGAACCCTTGACATGACTGCAGCCCTGGTCACTACCTTGATTACAGTCATGTGAGAGACCCTTGGCCAGGGGACTCAGCTAAGGCATGTCTGGGTTCCTAACCCTCAGAAACTGTGGAATAAGAAAGTTGTTTTCAGCTGCTAGGGTAATTTGTTCTCCAGCCATAGATAACTAATATATACTGCCTCTGTAGACACAGCATGTAGTAAGTAAAAGAAAAAGAGAGAATAAACCAGGAGTGGAGCAATAAAAGAGGCTTGATCACCTGCATGTGCCTGTATTCTCTGGCCTCCAAGAAGGAGAAAAAATACTACCTACTCCTATAAACGGTGGATAGGAAACAGAATAAAGATTTGGAGGATGTTTAAGGGGGAAAAAAGAGCCTTTGTGGGCTGGGGAATATATCTTATTGTAACCCCATCACCTTGCACACCTCCTGGGTCATAGAAAATAGTCAAAAATATTTGCTGGATAAATAAAAGAAGTGAATGACTCCCCATTTCAGTCTAAAGAGCCCTGACTAGAACTGTAAAAGGAATAATTATAAGGGAGCTCTTCCTGGTACCTCTACCGAAGTGCAATCATATTGCTACACAAGTATAGCTTGTCTTCCCTTTGAATCCTAAGGGGAGGTGGAGAACTACTTTCCTAAACTTTCCTCTCAGCTCATCTGTTTGTGGGGGCAAAGAATGAAAAAACTGGAGGTCCAGATATCCAGATTTACTACACAGACAAATTAGGGGCTAACCATCCTCACTTTATCGCTGTGGAAGGCACGTTTCTCTACAAAGTGTGCCTTTAAACAGGAGCTCCACAGCACCTCCAAGCAGTTGCTTCCAGATCATTAACCACTTAATGGAGAAGCTGAGAAGAAAAAGAACCTTAAAACTGTTCTCTTTGTGGGGAGCTACTGCCCATTGACAACCAATCAGAAGGAAGACAAAGCATCCCTGAAATTGAAATGTTCACTAATGGAGGGATAGGTTTCTATTTACAGGAGGAAAACAAAAAATAAAACAAAACTATAAGCTTCTAGAAAACTTAAAGTTTCCAGAATTCTGCTAGAAAACTGAAGGGCAGCTGTCCCACTGAGACCTGCCCTGATAAACTGGATTCTGTGGACTGAGGTTAAAAAAATAAGCAAATGAAAACTAAAGTTAAGCAAAATAAAGACAACCAAGAGGTCAGGCATGCTATGGCAGACAGACTAAGCTAGCCCCAATGGTTCTTCACCTCCTGATATTCACAACTTGTATATAATCTCTATCTTTTAAGTGTGGGTGGAAATGGTGACTACGTGTAACTAATAGAATATGGCAAAGGTGATGGGATGTCGCTTCTGTGCTTACATTACACAAGATTGAAACTGCCATCTTGTTAGCACGGTCAAGCACATTCTCTATTTCTCCCTCTCCTTCTCCCTTCCCCTCTCCCTGGATTTGCTGAAACAAGCTGCCTTGGTGGGGCAGCCACATGGCAAGGAACCAGGCATTGCCTCCAGCTAACAATCAGCTAGAAACCGAGACCTTGAACCCAACAATACTCCAGAAGTAGAATTGTGCCAACCACCTTGTGAGCTTGGAGTAGACCCTTCTCCAGTCAAGCCTTCAGATGAGACTCCAGCCCTGGCTGAAACCTTGACTGCAGCCTGTAAGACACCCTAAGCAGAGGACCCTGTCAAGCTGTTTCCAGATTCCTGATTCTCAGAAACTGAGATAACAAATATGTGGTGTTTTAAGCTGCTAAGTTTGTGGAGCAGCAAAAGACAAGTATTACACACAGTTACAATTTTCATTCAATGCAATGAATGGGTTCTATCACAGCTTCTATCACAAGAGAGGCCTAGTCTTTCAGTTGAATTGAGATTCTTCTTTTCACCAAAAATGTGAATATACTGCAGTTGGTTTGGGAAAAATGATGAGAAAGGCACCACGATTTCGGGGATGGACTTTAAAGGTCGATACGAAAGAAAAGTAACATTTGTTGAGAGCATATCTGTGTTGGGCACTGTGCTAGGCAATTACCTACCTTCACAAACATTACCAAATTGAATATTCACAACAACATTATTCTAAATAGCGATAATGATTATACTAAAAGAAGAAAGAGGAGAAGGAGCAGGAGAAGAAACAGTAACTAACATTTATTGAATACTTAGTATGAGCCTAGAACTTAAGTACTTTAAAAATACTATCTCATTTAATCCTTTCAACTATGAGGTAGTTTATAATTATCATAACCATTTTACAGCAATAAAACTAAGGCACAGATAAGTTAATAACATTGCCCAAGGTTACATGACCAGAGAAAGAGAAACCCATGATCTGAACCCAGGCAGTCTGGCCCCGAGTCTCCCATATGTAATCTTCACATGCATCCACAATACACTGAAGTCACCACTGTGATTATCCCCTTAAATGTGACATTTTTTCTAAAGGCTTCCCCATGCCTTTGCACTAAGATGGATCACAGCAAGCTTAAGTGTAAACACTACCACTGTTTCTTGCAAAGCTCCAAGTCCTGTAAGCCAACCTTAGCACCCTTATCCCAACCAGGTGTGAGGAGGGATGACACAGAGATAATATCAAACATACTTAAAGTCAAAATACTGGCCCTGTTTGCCCAAGGTTAAACTCTTCCTGGAATATACACGGAGACATGCATAGTTCCCCACTGGGACCCCACCTGCCTGGACTGTGTATCAGGACAGAGTCCCAGAAATGTCAGACGAATCATTGACACCAAGACAGAAATCGAAGCATAAAATAAAAGAGCCAGTCCCAGGAAGAAATCGCTTTGAATTTCCAGGTCACAGAAGCAGCTGGAGGATTATCTCCCTCTGCCACTGCTCGATTGTCCCTGCTCTGCTCTCTGTCCTTGGCTGGGGGCCCCAGTGACACTTCCATCTGGCACGGGCCTCTGCAGATATCCTGAGTACTCCTCCAGGGCGGGGGCTGGCATGCATTGCGTGAAATGTATACTGGCTACTGTGCATATGCCAAGCACTGTGTTACGTGCTAGGGTTGCATCTCCAGCTCCCATTTCTCCTAAAACCCTAACTTTCTCCCTAACATGTGACACGCTGAATCCTTGACGGACTGCTGGATAAGCTGGGAAGGAGTGAACTGATAAAAAAGGGAGAGACGGTTGAATGCAAACTCAAACTACTAAAACTATTCCTCCAGGACTAAAGGCATGGGCCTTGGATCAAGTACCTCGTGACCTTCATGACAATTCTATGATATATGTTTGATTATTGTTCTTATCCTACAGATGAGGAAGCTGAGGCTCAACTAATGTAACTTACCCAAGGTCCTATTGCTAAAGTACTGGGCAGGATTCAACCCCAGGTGGTTTGAGGCTATAGTCCATGCATCTAACCATAAAATATACTGCCTCCCAGTATGCTACCTGCACAAAATAATCACCCAATAAATAAATAGAAATTGGACAGATGGGTGGATGGATATACAGATAAACTGATTTGGATGGATGGATGAGTAGATAGATGAATGGGCAGATGGATGAATGGACGGTTAGATTAATGGATTTACTGTGTAGATCTACAACAAGAAACAGAGTGGCAGATAAAATGTGGTGTCTGGGCTGGCCAAGTGGCTCATTGGTTGAGAGTTGACTTGGGAGCACAAGCTCTGAACAGCAGGGCCGCCGGTTCGGATCCCACATGGGCCAGTGACACTGCCCTCTACAGCTAATATGGTGATCAACAGCTCGACCTGGATCTGGGCTGCCACAAGTCGCCATCTGGCGTAGGCTGCAGCGGGGCTGCAGTGGGCTGCCGTAAGCTACTGTGAGTGGCCGGCAGCCAGCGTGAGCGGCCCACAGCGTGAGCGGCCCACAGCGTGAGCTGTCGTCAACCACCGTGAGTGGCCGGTGACTGATCTGCCTCATCCAGGAAGAGTGCAATGATCACAATACCACAATACCAACTTGGGCCAGTGAAGCAACGTCCTCCACAACTAGACTGAAAAACAAAAGGACAGCAACTTGTCTGTTTCCTTTCCTCCATTCCCCAACACTGTTCCCTCACCCAATTCCCCAATAAAATATTAAAAAAAAAAACAAAATAAAAAACGTGGTGTCTATTTCCAGGTTAGCGAGAGCAGCATGTGATAGCCTCTCTCTTCTTACAAATCAATACCACTCTTCCAAGGCTGGGGCTTGCGGCTTCTTTCATTATGTAGGTGGTGGGTAGGTGCATTCTTTAAGAGGGTCATGGAAAGGTGGTGAGGCAGATTTATGAGTTAAGGGGCAATGAGGTCTCAGACAATGTGACTGCATAATTGTACAACCACTAATTATGTTTGTGGCTGTGTTGGCTGGAAATAATGACACAGGTAATCAAACCTCATGCTCAAGGGAGAAATGTATCACCTTTTCTATTGTCCATTTCCTAGGCACCGTACACTCTTGCATGATTCCATTAGAACTTGGCATAATGAACTTCAGAGTGAACAGTGGATAAATCTAGATGCTACGACACCTCGTCTGGAATGAGCAGTCCCACTCCGCCCACAATGAATGAGACGTGCTTTGCAGTAAATAATGGCATAAGAGCACACAGAAAACTGGGATCATGGGGCAAGAAAAGAGTGTTTGGTACATTAAGAATAGAGGCACCAAAGCAAGCATCTTAAAACCCAAGTCAACTCACATTAGTCACCTGCTCAAGACTGTCATGGCTGCCCATGTCAACCAGAGGAAAAGCTGAAGTCCCTTCAGTGGCTACAAAGGCCCTGTACGCTCCACGTTTCCCACTCCAGACAGGCTGGCCTTACCTCCCCCAGATATCTACCTGGCTAACTCCCTCGTCTCCTCTTACCTAGCACTCCTACCCACTTACTCTGATCTGCTTAGTCTTTTTCTATAATGATTATCATCATGTAACGTATTATAAAAGTAAATTACTTGTAATACTTATTTGTTATTGCTTCTCTCTCCATCTACCAGAATGTAAGTTCTACGAGAGGAAGCATAGTTTTTCTCTTTTTGTTCACTGATGTATTCTAGGCCCCTAAAACAGTGTCTGGCACATAGCAGACATTCAGTAAATATTTGTTGAATAAATGAATGCGGTTATATTTTCAGTGGACAAGAAAAGGAAATCACCTACTTCTCCATGCTTAGAGAAGTGGTTCTCCAAATTCAAAAGAAACTATTTCACATAAAAACTCCAAAACACCTGGGGGGGAAAATCACAAATTGAAACAAATATTTTAAAAATCCACACCTGTATTCATCAAAACCTGGGGAAATTTTGGAGGCTGAATTTCTTCCCCTCAATTTCAACTGTCATCTGAGGAAGTAAGCTTTCTTCTTGCTAATAATGTACAATGTCGAAGATACAACAATGGTTGGTGTTTTGGCTTTCTGCCCCACAACATTAAAACAAATCACAATTAAATTAAATATCAAAGCAATGCCGGGAGACCCAGTCTAGTTCATTAATGGAAATTGTATTTGTTTCTGGTTCCTCCTCTTGCTTCGATGAGGGCTCAAGCCCTCCCAGCCCCTATAATTGATGTGCTACCTGGTTAAGACTGTAGTATCAGTAAATGGGAGTAAAGCATGGCACTGAGGCAGAAGTGAGGAAAGGATTAGGATGGGAGCAGATAGTGGGTGGCCTAATTACCAGTGATGGCTTAGTTCTAATCATATAAGGTTCTTTGCAAGAGGAGTCGGCCAAGGCTGATGGAGGGGGCAGTAAGGGGCCAACAGCAATAGTGCCAGTCAGGGATTCAGACAACTATCGCCCTCAAGAAGGGGTAAGGAGTGAGCTGTGGGAACCTCAAAGCACTCACTGCCTGCCTTTTCCTGTAGACAGCATCAAAATTGCCCCCAAACAACAGATTTCTCATCAAGGAATTAATCCTGGTCTCTGATGTAATAAATCGAGGGCTCTTTCAATTATTCTCTGAGAAAACTCACCAGTGTCACTAAAAACCTCTAAAATTTGTAGTTTTTGTTGCAGGTTGGTGGGAACGCTATTTGCTTGTTCAGTGAAGTAACTAAGATAATAGTTAAAAGCCTGACACACGGTGGGTTTTCAATGACTGCTACCTCTCTTCTCCTTTTCCTGCTGGGACACACGTGGTAGAAACAAATCCGTGCTGCTCCTGGATCTCTGTGCCTTGCTTTGGAGAGCAAAAGATCATCTTTTATTTCAGCATTTACGAAAAGCCTTAGCTATCTTCCTCATAAGTAGAATTAGCCATCATGATATACTTTAGTCTCTGGGATCTAAAGGCTCCTTCTGCGTGTCCAGAGGTTGTCAGGTTTGCTCATTCCAGTAGAGCTGGAATGAAAATTGACAGGAGAAATGACAGTGACATCCAAGCGTGTACTAACATGCAACTTCCCCCAAACACACACACACACACACACACACACACACACACACACACACACAGAGAGAGAGAGGTTTGACAAAACAGAGGAGGCAACAGGAAAAATGCAAGAAAAAAAAATTTTTTAAAGGTAATGCCAGGCTCCTCAGAAAGGGTTCCTGAGCTTCTGAAAAGAAGCCTTCTAGGCAAACGCTTCCATAGTCTATGGACCAATCCATCCTGCTTTATTTCTGAGTGACTTACTTACAAGAGCTGAGTCCTCTACAAAGAGGCCAGTGTGATTAAGTTAAAGCATTGGTAAAATACACCGCACCCTCAGAGGCACCTCAGGCTACTAGGTAGTATTCCAGACTATTACTTCATTAAAGAGAAAATGATGCAGACAACAGACAACACAGAGTCTGTGTTAATTTTTAATAGCAATGCATTTGTTCTATTTGGGTGGTGATTTATTCATGTACTTCATAATAAATACATATGGTAGCCGAGAGATGTTTCTATCTACCTCTCAGGGCAGGAACCATGTATTTTATTGGGATGGCTCTCGACAGCGAAGTATACCTAAATAGTCAAGGAGTTAGCTTGTGGGGCTGTAAATAATCTTTCAGTGGCTATAGCCACATAATCTGTTGCCTTCTGTCCCCACACCAACCCTTACCTAAGGTTACAGCTAAGCCATCCATCTCTGAAACCCCAATTCTGATAACGTGGACCTTTTTTTTTTTTTTTGCCTATTTCTTTATCATTAAGTTTAAAGAAGAAAAATAAAACAACAAAAAAGATCTCTGGAAAGCTTCTTCCAGCTCAGTGTGGCTTTGCTCCCTTTACCCGAGCAGCCAGACAGGTTGGCTATGGATTCCAAGCGATTAAGAGTTAAGCATTTCCTCTGACCCTGCTTCCAGCTGAATTAGAATAGTTGAAAACCACCTCCCGAAAACCTATGTTGGGCTACTTCTTGGCAACCTAAGCATAACAACTTTCATGTAGCAACAGCAACCATTGATGTTAATAATACCTCAAAAACTAAAGCTTAATGGAAGATACCTCTGCGATGGATGGAAACTACGCTTTCACATTTGTGCTAAGTGACTCCTGGCAGCAGTCTCTTGAAAATAGCCAGGACTAAGGGACAGAAACACTGACATCCATCTTCTAGGAGAACAAGCAAAAGAAAAAAAAGCACTATCTTTCTACTTCCGTGGAGGCGTCTTACATTTAGAAAAGGACAGTTCTGCAGATTTCTTAAATTCTGGGATAACAAACCTGGATTGTAAGTAGGTTTGGGTTTTATATTAACCTAGTTTGATTTGGGGTGTTGTTTTTTTTTGTTCTGTTTTTTTATTTGTATTTGTCATGATTTGGAATGTACTAGGTTTGCAGGGGCGGGGGTTGAAATTATTATTTAAATCCATTTTACTAAGTGAAATCAATATAATTCTCAGTTGCAAAGGTGTCTAAAAAAGTTTTCTCCTTCCTCATCTTAAAAAAAAAAGTGACTATTTTCTCTTTGAAATCCTACTAGGGGAGCCCTAGCACTAGTAAGATGTTGCAGAAAGAATATGGAGTTTTGGACCACACAGGTGCTGGATTCAAGTCATGCCTCTGCCACTTACTATCTGGGCATTGTTGACCCTGGGCAAGTTACTTATTTTTCCAAGCCTCTGTTTCCTCATCAGTCAAAATTGGGAATAAATACTAATAACCCTGCAAGGTTGTTTTATATTCAGGGTGAAATGAAATAGTACACATGATATAGATCATAGGTCTCTCGCAGAGTAAAAGCTTAAGACGAGAGAACCTCCGTCCACCTTCCATTCACCCAAGGTGTAGAGTATGGGATGGGTGTGACTGTACAGCGGTAAGATCTCTTAGTGCAGCGATCCCAAGATTTCTGGATTTTTAATACTGGAACAAATTTAGGACTGCTGAGATTTTTGTAATCTTTCGACAGGAGAAAAGTTTGAATAGCACACACCCATGTAACATAGCAATCTGAGCTGAGGGAGGTGGGACGCCCTGGCCGTATAAGAACTGCATCCTGAGCATAATTTCAACTCAGTCTTTGTTCTCAAAAAAACAAATACATGATATATACCAGATATTGATCGTTTCTTGTATGTATATCCACATATATGTAATCATATGAGCATAGGCCGTATTAATTTGCTATCCTGACAATCACAGAATGCCAAGTCAGGAATTCCCGTCTCCTTGACAGGAGACGACATTCCAATCCGAGGACTTTTGTGGGGCTCGAATGTCTACTAATCTTCCTTTTCTGCTGCCTCATTCCCTGCCAGCTTCTTTCAGAGAGGACAGCAAAGAGCCCACCCCTTTAACTCCCTCTAGACATCGTGGGCCTGTGACCTTGGACACATGGCAGTGGCAGGAAGGACTTGACCAGAATTGCATTCATTTTCCCTCCCCCTCTGGGTGGTCAATGAGCTGGAAAATGAAGGACACAATGCAGGTTTATGAGACTCATAATTAGGTCACAGCTGATCCCAATCCCCCTCGTCTGGCAGCTGGGAGCAGTGGACCAGCACATGCCATCCGACCACTTTCCAGGGGTGCCTGGCTTGAAACATCCTTTCTTCCTTACAAGGCCTCCTCCCCAAAGCTTCTAGCTAGCAGAGCAGCAGCAGCAGATGCAGGGAGACCCAGAAATGCAACACTCCTCTGTACAGGTCAAAACAATCCTGGAGAACAGCACCCTCTTGGAGGAAAACACTTTAAAGAGGAGACACATGCAGAACGGAGCAAGGGAGAGTGAAGGGTAGTCTGTCAAAGGAAGGGCTCAGAGGGGGCCGAATAACAGTCTTCCAATACTACGCCTTGGTGGTGGACAGAACAACAAGGAACACTGGATGAAATTACAGCCATGAGACCTAGGCTGTCACCTAGCTTCTTGGCGCCTCAGTTTTCTTATATGTAAAGTTGGAATAACA
The DNA here is from genome assembly GCF_001890085.2 of Hipposideros armiger. Lineage (NCBI taxonomy): Eukaryota > Metazoa > Chordata > Mammalia > Chiroptera > Hipposideridae > Hipposideros > Hipposideros armiger. The sequence continues at coordinate 636,190 of NW_017731449.1, read as the reverse complement.
ACATATAATAAAGTTCTTATATGCCCGCCCTACAGGGTTGCTAAGAGGAATGGTGCGGAGTGAGCACCACATGAGTGTTAGCTAATTATTATCATTATTATTATTATTATTATTATTAGCCAGGTTTGGGCTCACACAATTTTTTTTTTCTAAACCTTATGAATAAATGTGAAAAAAGAAAGACCTGCCTTAAAGGCAGTAGTAAGCCGGTAAGTTCCCCACCACTACAGATATGCCACTGGGCAGGACATGGGGGCATAGAGGCAAGCACGCAGCAGAGATGCTGCAGGAAAGACCCACGGAGTGGTCGAGTGACATAAAAAGAATAGTATGCTCATGGCTCTTTAGCGCTTTCAGAATATTTTCCCCACGTGATTTGGTTTTCAAAGCCAACCTGGCAAAGCAGGTAGGTTAGTAGTATGCCCACTGCACAGGTGAAATGGAGGCTCCCATAAGCCAAACGTCATATCTAAAGCCAAACAGCCTCGTCCGAAAGGTTAGAAATCCCAGGCCGCTCCAAACAGTGCCCTCGTGTGGCATCTTAGAAACCGCTTCTCCCCGTCTCACCTCCCGGCCTCATCGCAGACATGGCGGATTGGTCCCTGTAGACTCCCACCCTACCTGAATCCTCCGCTCTCGGCCTGGTCCTGAGGTCTGTTTGCTTGAGCTTCCAGAATCCCACGGTCTCACAAATCTCCTCACCTAACCCTGCGTTTGTCTGTCAGCATAATTTGTTCACCATGGAAAGGGGAAAAGAAATTTCTTCCCAAGAAGAGATGAGGCCTCCGCTGCAGTTTCGCTTGAGACTCGACTCAAAGGTTCAGGAAGAGGCTGGGAAATCCTAACATCAGAAGGGCAAAGGCCTTCAGGAAACTGGTTATGCACAGACGGAGATGAGTGAAAATACCGTGTGTGTGTGTGTGTGTGTGTGTGTGTGTGTGTGTGTGTGTGTGCGCACGCGCACGCGCTCGACACACTTTCCATCGCCCTTCCTAAATTGCACACCCCCGGGGCACACTCCCATTGACCAGCCTGGCCCCATCTCAGAATTGGGGAAGGGGTAAAAGGCCAATGGCAAGCACTGTGGCAAGGAGGGCAGGCTGGGTTTAGTTTCCAGAACATCTCTTGGGGGCTCAGGGGAGACAGATGGCCTGGCAGCTGTTAAGAGCTCCAGGTCTATACACAAGATCGCCTGGGAGAGCAAGTCAGGTATTTTCTCATTCATGGTTCCCACCGGCACCAACAAAGCTTGAGTCACCAGGCTTCCTGGAGAGACATTTCCGGCCTGTGCACACATTTGTGCCCACTAATGTTGGAGGGTCCTCGGCCACCCTCTCCAAACCTCAGCACCTAAGCCCTCCCTCTCCAGGGCCACCATTTACTTTCCGCTCCTGTTTGCATGTAACTGATCTACTCTCTTCACCTTTTTAGAAGGAGCTGGGTCTCCGAAGGGAAGGAAATACATGAACTCTCTTTTTCAACTGGTGGAAAAATGCTGGCTAAGCTAATTTCTCCCCCTTTTCTGTCTCCCTGGGCACTCTCTCTTCCCTTCCTGCCACCTCCCTCTCTCCCCTCCTGTCCTGCCTTTCCCCTCCCTTTCCTCCTCCTCCTCTCCCTCTTTCTCTCACTGTCTTACTCTTTCATCTTTCTTTCTTCTCTTGTCTTTTTATCCTCCCTTCCTCCCACTGACATGACAGATTTCCCTCCACTTTTGACTCTCCGCCTACTCCCAATCTCCTCCCCCCCCCCCCCCCCTCCCCGCCACAATTTGTTGATAAGGCTAATGTTGCTTTCTTCAACACCAAAACAAGATAAAACTTTGCAAAGCCATAATTCTTTTGGTTCACCCTTTTCATTGTTATTGTAAAATCAGTTCTCTAAATTAATTTCCTGGATAAGATGTGACACCCAAATGCAAGCTGCTGAAGGAGTCTCTGGAATGTAGAGCAGAGGAGATCCATTGCTCTTTTCTCTTTAAAGCTATGTCTCACTCTGTGTCACCCTGGGAACTGTGTCCCTCCAAACTCCATATGTTAAAGCGTCAGCCCCCCAGCACCTCAGAATGTGACTGTGTTTAGAGATGGGGCCTTTAAAGAGGCGATCACGTTAAAATGCGGCCATTAGGGTTGGCTCCGATTCTTTTTTTTTTTTTTCTTTTCTTTTAGCTGAGCCATCCTACTACCTGTTGGCAGCTCAGTGGCTGCTCAGCTCGGGCTGGACTTGAACCGCTGTTGCTCAGAGCTCAAACTCTTGAGCGAGCTCTTAACCAACTGAGCCACTCGGCCGGCCCGGGTTGGCTCCGATTCAGTATGACTGGTGTCTTTATAAGAAGAGGAAATCTGGGCGCGGAAAGAGACACTAGGGATGGGCACAGAGGAAAGGCCATGTGAGGACACAGCAAGAAGGAGGCCAACGGCACGCCAAGAACAGAAGCCTCCAAAGAAACCAAACCTGCTGACATTTTGATCTTGGATTTCTAGCCTCCAGAACTGTGAGAAAATGAATTTCTGTTGCTTGAGCCATCCTGTCTGTGGGATTTCATTCTGGCAGCCCTAGCAGATTGGCGCACCCTGTTAAATTAATAGGGTATTTGTAGACTTAAGTACAGGTATTTGCCTGTATTCTCTTACATTTTTGAATTTGGACAAAAATTACCCTGTGTCTATTAAGTTATTATTCTTTAAATTTAAGGATAAATATTTTATAAGGAAAAAAAAATTTACCCAGATAAGTACCCCCCTGGCACTGTGGTCCTTCCACCAGCAGGTCCCAGAGATGAAGCTATAATCCCGAGGCAGCTAGTGTTCTGAACACCCAGGGAGCCTGCTCTGGCCTGCTCGCGAGCTGGCATGACACAAGGACACTTGTGCATAAAAAGGAATTCTGCAGAGTGGAATTGAACTGATTTAATCATGTTCTAAATGTATAAACCAGATTCCTCCTGAAAAAAAATTTCATTTGAGAAACCAAACAACAAAAAATTTTAGACTTCAATAAGAAAATAAAGTTTACATTATAGGTCTGAAGCCAGGCAATACTGGATACATTCAGAAGGTCAGCTCGACCATGCAAGTGACCAGAAAAGGAAGATTATCAAATCTCAACCGATGGGGACTATAGACTTGAGTTTGCTGTTGGACACCTGTAGAAACCAGTCAGCCTATAGATTCTCGTGTGTTGCAGCCAAATTGTAAATTCCTCTGGAAGCCCCTTCACTACATAATCTTGAGGTCTGCATACAGACGTCCTTCTATTGGCTGGTCAGTAAATGAAATAATCCAATTGGCCCATGAGTAACTCTCCTCTTGACTATTATCAAAGTCCCATCTACTTTTATGAGCCTCCTTGTGCCCAGATAAATCATTAATACAGCTCCTGACATCACCCTGTAATAGACAAGCCCACAAAAGTTGACAGACATAGATGCATATAGTTTGTGTGGGGTCACTATCTCTAACAAGCTAGGGAGGAAAAGGAAAAAAAAAATACGGGGAACTTGTCTGAGATCCTGTTTTCTCTTTTTGCCTTAAGCCCATTCTCACACCAGACAAGCCGAGCCTCTCGGCAGCACCCCTTCCTCCATGCCATGCTGGCAGAGGGCAGCCATCATGAACCTTAACAGTTCTACTCAGATAAAGGGACTCGGCTGTGCTCTGGAGAAGCCACTGTCCCCAAGTAGAAGTAGCTTTAGACTTGCCTCGTACATCTACAGGTCAAAGAAAAGGCAAAGGCAGGGACTGAATGGGGCAGTGTATACACCGGTTCAGGCTACAGGTTGGCCTCACAGACCTCCTGCAAGAACCGGATACATCTCGTGTTAACATAATGCTCTTGACAAGTATGTTGGGCCATTCCAGGAATGCCCAAGCATTCACTCTCCACCTTCCAACTTGGACTTGAAGGAACAGGGACAAGGAGGGGCCAGAGAAGACATTCGCCCAGGCTAGCACTTCTAAAGGACCCATCACTCAACGTTTTAGCCTAAAATACATTTAGTTAAAATGTATTTTATTATGGCAACATTCAAATATTCACAAAAGTAGTAAGAATCACCATAAGCCTATTGCCCAGTTTTAACAATTATTCCCAACGTGGTTTCATCTAGCCCTCGGTCTCTTAGCATGGCTTCCAAATGAGTCTGCATAGAGAGCCACCACTAACAAGGGTACAAAAAGATGTAAGATGTCAACAAGCGATTCGAGACTGGAGTCCATGACTGGGTCACCTGCCTCTAGTGTACTGCCAGTTATTATCTTCTCTAAAGTCAATGATTCATATTTTGTGACTGTACAGCATTGGGTTTTTGTGTTAACAGCACATAATTTCTTAAATGTTCGCATTTAAACGTTATTAAACTTTGTTTTTGTATTTCTTCATTTTGCCAATATGCCAAGAATTTTAAAGCAGAGAAGAAAGAGGGGGAAAAAAAAGGAGAAAAGAAACAAAAAGTAAAGAAAAGAAAGCATTCAAGGGCTCTCTGAACCTCTGAAATTTCCTGTGCCCAAAGAAAAATTCAGTATGAATTAAATTCAATGAAATGGTACTGATAATAGCAGCAATTTGTTAAGTGTTTACTATGGGCCAAGCGGATGAGAAGAAAACTCCTTGAATATGGGGTATGACCTATTTATCTATGTCCACGCCACAGCTCCTTGTAAACAGGAAGTACCCGATCAATGTGTGTTTGTTGGACTCATTCGGAAAATATTTCCAAAGAAAAGTAGCCTGAGGCATATATGGAAAAGCAAAGAGAGGTGGAGATTAATTACTGACAGTCCAAAGGTAAACCTTGGCTTTGGGTGAGAGGGAGCACCTTATTTTGACGAACTATTCCCTTTTCTTTCCTCTAGCTGGCTTACTGTCTTCTTGAAACATTTTGCAGTTCCTTTAACCAGAGAACACACAGCAATTCCTTCTTTCTGGTGTGGTTTCACTAATCTATAAGTAGACATAGAGTTCCTTTATTTACACTCTAAAAGGATTCCGTCATCAGCTGGCCCCATCTCTCCTGGAGGCCGGGCTCTATTTGGGAGCCTCAGGCTGTAACACTGTAGCCTGAGACTTTGCAGTCCCGGAGTGCTGGCCAAGAGGAACAGAAAGGTAGGACAAAGGATGAAGTAAGGGAAGTGTTCATGTATTATGGCGGTAGCGGGGTCCATCCCAAAGCAGTGTGCTGGTACAATTCATTTTCTACACCATTCCATTTCTTCCATACTAATTCACAGTCATTATCATATCCAGACAAGCACCTCATGCTCCATTTACTGACATTAATTAATTCCCCACCCCCTGCTTTTCATCTTCTTAAAAGAGTGAAGGGGTAAATATCCCATTCTTCTAGGGAAAGAATACAGGTTTAATAGTGATGGGCAGCTGGCTTTCTTTAGTGCAGATGAGGAAAGGGAAGGACATGCCAGCTCATTGGAGAGCTCGCCGGACCGTAACTGTGGCTCTGCTTTCGCCTCCTGTCACCACCTTCCACCCACACCCCCACTCCCAGCCTCTTCCCACCTTCAAACTCAGTGTTCTGATACCACCCTCTTCCATGCAGTGATTTCCAAAGAGTTGTGATGGGAGAGAACGATGAACCTGGGACATGTAGCCCCTTGCTAACGGAAGGTATCCAGTCATGACATGGAGGAAAGTAATAAATGCTTAAGAGGATTAACTGAGAAGTGTTCAGGGAGCATGGCTCGTACCTTCTGGCTCAGCCACTGAAACCTGCAACTTGACCGCATAAACTAAAAGTCCCAACTGGCACATCTCTGAATGTCCTGCCTCCCTCTCAGGTGGATGAAGCCAAAGAACTAAAGAGGTGAGTAAAACTGAAAAACCTACATGTTCCCATCAGAAATGTTCTTCTGGGGCCAGCTGAGTGGCACGTTGGTTAAGAGCTGTGTCTTGGGATACCAGAGGGCCCGGTTCGGATCCCACATATGAGGGCCAGTGACACTGCCCTCCACAGCTAACATGCTGAACAACAGCTAAACCTGGAGCTGGGCTGCCGTGAGTCACTGGCAATGTGTAGGCTGCAGCCATTGCTGCAGTGGGTTGCCATGGGCTACCGTGTGTAGCCAGCGGCCAGCAGCCGCCGTGAGTGGCCGTCTAGAAGCCGGCGACTGATCTGCCTCCCCCTGGAAGAGCGCAATGATGGTGCCAACTTGGGCCAGTGAAGCAACGTCCTCCACAACTAGACTGAAGAACAAAACGACAGCAACTTGTCTGTTCCCCTTCCCCCAATTCCCCAGCGCTGTTCCCTTCCCCAATTCCCCAATAAAAAAAAAAGAAACTCTCTTCTGTGAATGCGTGTGTGCGTCCCTTGTCATTTACTCCATAACTGAATTACATAATTCCCCAGCTCTTTTATGTATTATTATCTATTGATATTACTAAACTCTGTGGTGCTACTGTATTATTATTCAGCAACTATGCTAACACTCTACATTCCTGGTGTTCTACCCATATTAATAATTCTGCCCAGTGAATCAACACAGAAATGTATCTTCATGATGGCTTTTGAGAGGGGAAAGGAGGGGTGGAGAACATGCTTTGGCTCATATTCAAGAACAACCTGGCCTTTCCTCAAAGGAGGCCTACATTAGACAATCCACCTGGCCGTCCAATGAACACCAGCCATGAGCTACAACTGTAATATTTAGTTCATATCCTTGGCAAGCCATACTTCCCAGGGCCTTGACTTCCCCATTTATAAAATGAAGTTTTCGGGTGAGTTGAACTCCGGGGTCCTTTTTACACCCTCTCGAGTCCTGTCTACCTAGAGTTTAGCCAATGAGTTCTACATACACCTCTCTGACCAGGAATTTCTCAAGGCCAGAGAACACAGAACATTCTGAGTCCTAATTCTGCCTGAATTTTCTTACTTTCTCCATGTCATTGGAAAGGGAGCAGACAAATCTTTGGTTGTCTCTCATCTGTAGAGCACGGATCAGAATCCTGCTTTGTGAGAATTAAAATACCTTGGTAGAATTTTTTTAAAGATATAAGCAAAAGCCAGGGGTTTGGAAAACAGAGAACACAGTTTAAACAGCAAAGATTATTATTAGTTGATTTGTTGAATTCTCTCTTGGAATCACCAGCGACTTGCAGTCAGCAGAAATCTCCAGCTCATCCTTTTAACAGCTGCTTAGTCTCCATGCTGGAGGCAGTAAGAAAACCTCAGCTGTGACACGGAACCAACTACTAGAAACATAAAAGTAGGGGAATTTAAGAGAGTGACTAATTCATACCCCACAAGTGAAGCAGCAGGTTGGCCAGAAATGGAACTTTCCTGTGAAAGATTCAGACAGAGTCGCAGAGAACAGGTTCTAGAGACATTCAGTTTCTTTTGCTTCAGCTGAAGTCTGGACATGGTCGTTTTTATGATTACTAGCTCACTGTGTCTTTTATTGAGCTCACTCTTTCTAGGATCACTGGAAAAACACTGTGTAACAGACATTGGAAAATAAGAGTTCCACATTAAGAAATTAAAAAAATAAACTTATGGAGGGCCGGCCGAGTGGCTCAGTGGGTTAAGAGCTCGCTCAAGAGTGTGAGCTCTGAGCAACAGCGGTTCGATGCCCGGCCTGAGCTGAGCTGCCTCTGAGCTGCCAACAGGTGGCAGGATAGCTCAGCTAAAAATAAATAAATAAAATAAAATAAGTAAACTTATGGGGAAATGAGAAGGGGTCTAAGAGGCTGGGTGGGGTGGCAAGGAGAAGGGAAATAGAGCACAGCAAAGAGGGAAAGAGACCCCAAATGACCTACAAAGTGGAGAGTAAAGTGACATCTAAATCAGAATAACAATCTAGATTAATTAGTTATCAATGCAAAGTATGAGAAATGACATTAAAAGGAGTGAAGGGGCAATGCTAATTATGCAGCCTGTCACTCTAACATTTGTCTCTTTAAATAGTTAAGAAACTTTGTTCAAATCATCTCAAGGTTATTTACAGGAACAAATCCAGGCAGTTACTATGGTTGTAGTCATATTGTCTATTCTTTTTGTCAAAATAGAACAAGTCTAAAAACAGAACCAATCAAATCAGTAAGGTCTCAAGTCCTTGCTGAAGCATATGTATTAAAGTATTAAAGAACATAAGAGAGTCTGGAATCAGTCCTTCAGTCAATTCATTAACCGGTATTTATTGAGGGCTCTCACAGTATGGCCAACACTGCTATGTCCTATTTGCAATTCCAGAAGCCTGAGAGAGAGGGGAAGGTCTATCCCCAGCTATTTCATTGTCTCCTTTTGTGTACTCAAACAAGCCATATGATCTAGTTGGACAATATTTATCAAGCCTCTGTTATGAGACAGGCATAGCCCTGGATATACAGGAGAGCCAAGATTATCAAGGTTCACTCTGCCTCCATCAGACAGATCAGGGGACTGGTAAACAAGTGTACACATAACACTGAGACACAGCCTATACAAAACCTGTGACTCGCCCGGGTTTCCTGATCTACAGAATGTAAACAATACCAATTAACAAGAGTATACCAGCTATTTGTACTTTGGAGTTTGAGAAAAGAAAAAGTCCACTGATATAAATACACCCAAAGCTTTGCATTTGTGGGAGATGAAATGAGCTCTTTGGTCAAAACTCTAAATTTTTTATTGGGATTTTACAATATGTGGTTTCTCTGTTTGGTTGAATTCTTTACATAGATAACAAACATATCCTACTCAAGTGATCCAGGCTCTGGGGGAAGGACGACAGGGAAAGAGTGGGGGAGATATCTTAAGAAGCAAAGGGAAACTCAAGAAACAAATACTTCCTAAAAGAATGCTATGATATAAGAGTATTGATGGAGGAGCAGGATGAGCAAACTGTCAGATGTCTGGGAAGGCCCTGGGAAGAATTCTCCTTTCTGTTGGTGGCAGCATCACAAACTGAACGTTCCTACGATTTTTCTCCATGGAAAAGTCCTCAGTATTCTTTTTGCTACAAAGACAGAACACTACTTTCTCTGTGTGATTCACTATATCCCCTCCCTCAAATTGCCCTTTCTCTAGCTATTTTCCTCACTCTTCTCTTTATCAACCTTAAAACTGATCGCTCCACTTCATTCTCCATATTTCTAAGCACTCTCTCTTCTCTGCGGGGTGTGCATGTGTGTCTGCACATGTGAATACATTTTAACAAAATAGCTATCTTAGTCTTTGGGAATCTCTCTTCCACACCCCAAATAGGGACTTATATGGAACCTGTTTGTGTACACACCCTGCTTTTTGTCCTAGTTCGGATTTGGCAATTCCATTTCAGTACTTAAGAAGGAAGGCAAAAAATACAAAAATCAAGAGAACAGCTTTAGCTAAGTTCTAAACTTCTTATTAAAGGTTACAGGCAACCCAGGGTGAAAGAGGAAAAGTGTAAAGAATACATATCACTTCTCTTATCTGTGCAATTCAAAACACCCTGCAGTCATCCATTTTGATGGTCACAACCCTCAGACTTTCCCTGGGCTCTACTACTGCTGTGGGTTTCCATGACAACCGATAAGCCAACCACAAAAGAGCTTGCTGCCACACCTCAACCATTACCAGAATCGTCTACCAGGTCTTTCCTTACTTCTGACTGGGAGATGAAACTTTAGTGAAAGCTAAGATTTTTAGGAGGTGGGGATAACAAAGTCTGAAACACAAAAACAAAAGAAATTATTCTACCATATTCACTATGATCTAAAACAGTAGAGAGTTAGCTTGATGAGATTGGCCACCCATATTGTAAATCAATTAAGATTTGTTTTTTTCACAGGCTTTCCTCCCACAAAGATTATTACTCACTCACAAAATGTTGATTGTTGTATAACATTTTCCCAGGCCTGTCTCCATCTCACCTATAAACCCTGAGTTTTGGTGAAAAATCATTTTACTTGGTTCTATTAACCCCACACTCACAAACCAAGATATCATGGAAGACTTGTGTAGGTTTTCCTTCTTCTGGCTTAGAACTTTCTGCCACTACCTCCCACGTCTGGGGGGAAAATCACAGATTGACAATGTTTCCAGGGACCTTCTTTCCCCTCTTGCCCATTGAAATGGCCACAAAGAGAGAGCACAAAGGAAAGACAGCCCAAAGGAAAGATGGAACATGGACTCGTGGGGAGGGGGTGGAGCGTGGGTAAGAGCACAGAGAACAATAAGAACAAAAGAGGAAGAAAAATAAGTTGGCCTAGACAGAGAGATGAAGGAGAATAAAATTCAGCTAAATGCAAACTTGACGTGGACATCATTTGAACCATGTGTCTCCTCCATTTCCTCTATAAAAGAAGGACAGAAATAAAAAAGCAAAGCCATACAATATCTAAATGAGAGGAAAAGAGACAGATGAGGGGAATAACATTACACACCTCAAAAATAGATCCTGAATTGACTCTTATGCCTAGCTCTTAGGACACTTGACTTACACAAACTGGGGAAAAAAAAAAAGTCAACTTATAGCAAATTCTCTACTGGCAACTCAGGTCAACTATAAAAATAATTTTCCTTCATACTCCCTAATCTCTATCTCTTAAAATGAGTTCCCAATACCTACTACATCAGAGTCACTTATTTTTGTTAGACAATCCTAGATGTGACCCAGAATTAAGACTCTGGAGCTGTAACTTAGGAACTGAACTTTTAATAAGTACCCGTGGTAATTCTACTATCCTCCAAAATGGGAAGGGTGCTCCTCAAACCTTTACCCTACATGCTGAGTGCAATTACCTAATTATGTTGAAGTTTCAAAGCATGATTCTAAATGTTTCCTCCAAGACATCTCACACACAACCAGGAACGCTGCCACTGTGTGAGCAGATGGTTTTGTTACTATCCCATAAGCCCCATAAGAAAGCATTTCCCCCCAGGTTTGACCTTTTAATTCTTTAGAGTATCTAATACAATCCAAACCCTCAAAAAATAGAGGTTTTTTTTCCTCATAAAAATAGCATAAAATAATCACAAAATTCCACATATGGTCACACATTCAATTTATGTAAAAATACTTGGAGCAAGGTACAAAGGAAACAGAACTATTAAACTACACAGTAGTTCGCAAGTGATAGAGTCCACAATAAAAACCTGGAGATTTCATTTAAAATTGCATATTCTCAGGCATTTTAACTCCGCGGATCAAGGGTCAAGGGGAGTACTCAGAATATGAATTTTAACAACTTTAACAACTATGTTCAAGGGCCAAACTTTAGGAAATGCTTAGAATAACGTGGACCAGTTTGACGTCAATAGTTTAAATCAGAATTTCTCAAAATGTGATCCCTAGACCAGCGGCATCAGCATCAACTGAGGACATTTTAGAAATACAAATGATTGGGTCCCTCACAGATCTGCTGAATGAGAAACTCTGCAGGTGGGATCTAGCGGTCTGTGCTTTAATAAGCTGTCTGGTACCACGCATTTACATCAGCACTTAGAGTAGTGGGTCAGAATCTTAGAACGATCTGGGGAGCAGAGAAAATCCAGTGCCCAGACCACGTTTCAGACCAGGTATATCTCTGGGACAGAGGAAGGGGCTGGACAGCAGTAATTTTTAAAGCTCCCCGGATGATCCTAATGTGTAATCAAGCTTGAAAACCACTGACTTAAAGTAATAGTACTTTCCTCACTCGTGAAGCACAGGGATAGTCACACCCCTTCTCATCCACTGTAACACACTGCTTTGTCATCAAAAACGTATTTACAGTTGTCTTGGGTTTTGTACCCTGTTTTGTTCCCTTCGACCTCTTGGATGTCAGTGGTATGACAATGGTCACATCCCTGCACAGAGCTTGAGAGAGGAAGGAAAAGAGAGGTGCCTCTAACTTGTTAGATCCGGCTACTTAGCTAAAACTATTTGAAAGCTGAAAGGGCTGAGTTTCTAAAATGTTCTCTCAGCTATGAGCTCCCTACCTCTAGATGAGAAACACACAATGGAGGGGGAAAGCTACCCTGGGTCTTCTTTTTCCAATCTGTCATCAACCCCATGATTATTTCCTCCATCAACCTGGGTGAGTGGGCTGGGAGCCACTTACCCTCCTCTCAATTGCCCCATTTGTGTCAAGGTTACTTTGTACAAAATGATACGCGTTACCCATTAATTCTCTTCTGTACCTCCTACATTTTCCCCCAAGCCTAGGCTCTTAGAAAAACTCTCTTTCTTCCTTCTAACCCCTTTTTAAAAGGCCTTTAAAACACAGATAACCTGCAGGTTTGTCATACTTTTCCATCCTCCGATCTCTAAGCCGACAGACAGCTAATCAATATTATAATAAAAATTAGTTATTATCATTGCACTAAAAAGAAAACGATGCCCAGTTCTGTATTGCCCTCCAGGTCCAGTTGAACACCTCCTCCTCCATGAAGCATTCCATGCAGGCCCTTCACAATATTAATAACTTTCCTTCCAGTCGATTCCTATCATTATTTGTATGTCTGCACTGCGTTATCTAGTGTTGGCATGTACTGTTTTTGAGTTGTGTGTTTTAAAGCCTTGCTTTTTCCCTTTGCAACTCACTGGCAAACTTCCCAAGGGCAGACACCATGTCTTCTAGTTCTTTTATATTTTTCCAATCCACAGTGCCATTCTGGGCAAAACGCACACAGCAGAAATAAAATCAATATTTGACTATCCTTACACCTGTTTTATAGAACATCAAAAACATTTAACCATTATTCCAGCTTCTCAGATATATTCTCCTAGTTCGGAAGCCAAACTAAGATCAGCGTAATGTCTCTAATTTCAATGTAAGTTGAGCCAAATTCTTACAGATCAGGAAGCATATTGACCCACGTGTGTGTGTGTGTGTGTGTGTGTGTGTGTGTGTGTGTGTGTGTGTGTGAGAGAGAGAGAGAGAGAGAGAGAGAGAGAGAGAGAGAGAGAGAGAGACTCCCTATCTCCTTACTCTCATGCTTCTAAGGCAATGCCTTGAAACTTCTATGAAAATTAAATACATTTTAGTTTTTATAACTCAATCTTTGCTCTTGTTATTGCCTTCAAGTTTCTGCTTTTGTCCTTTTCAATTATTATTGGAATTTAAGAGCTATTTCTCAGATATAGTTAAACATTTTTATTATAGAAGCCATTACAAATCTTGAAATTCAATTTTAATAATTGAAAAGACATTTGTTCCTTGTGGGTAGCACTTGCATTTTAAAGCGGATCAAGGCTGAGGTAGTGTAGAATTTCAAAGCTGATTTGAATTGGTCATGACACATTAAATTTTCATTCTAAAAACAATACTGTATTTTGAGAAATCGTGCTCCATTCTTTGGAGAAGCATAAGGCTTAGTGATTCATAGTGTGGAAGTTACTAAGTGTATGTTGGAGAATATATATTACACTCAAACATACAGGAAACTTACATTAAAGATCTCCATTGCATTTTTACCATATAAGTGAATTTCTATGCAACGCAACCTACCCACCTGATCTTCACTTTTACTTCGGTAACAGTATAAATAGAAAGATGCTTTAGAGATGTGTGAAATGTAGAGGATGAGTGAGCATAACTCTTGTAAGATTAACCGAGAAAAAGAGGACCCAACGGTATGAGGAGTGGTTCTCTAGACGGCACAGGAAAAGCGATAGAGAAAGTGAGAAAATGGTGAACTCCTATGAAAAGGATTGCTATCCTCCCCAGAGACACAAAAGGAGGTTTTGGGTGATACATGTACCCTGGATGGAGAGTGGACCAGGGCACACAAAGCTACTCTTTGGTCAAGGGTTAAAGAGACAGCAGCACCCAGGAAGAGGAAGTGGAGACAGCTGATGGCTGAAGGCACTTATTTGGCTTCTCCAAAGTTCAGGCAGCTGGAAACCTATCCACAGAGAAAGTACACCCCAAGATCCCAAATACCAGTCCGGAAAAGAAACACTGTCTCTAAGGTGATGTGGAATATAAATGGATCTGATATGAACCAAGAATTCCCAGTTACTACCTGAGTCAACACAATAACTGCCATATTGCTATACAATATTTTTGTTAATTATACCATTTAATAAAATTTTATTATAACAATGCTCGCCCTGCATTTTGGATTTTCTCAGGGGTTCTGGGGAAAAGAGGACTAATTAAAAGAAGAAATTCATATTAAAACATAGATCGATTTAAATGTTATACCCATCTCTGATGGAAGAACTAGGCAATATTTCAATGGAAAGAAAAATAGTTTTCTAGGGGTTATATTGGCTCTCAAAGTCATGTTGATTGAAGCAGGCTATTTTTCTCCTTGATTACTCTTACCAGGTTCCTGGTTGCCCCCTGGTTTATGAAGCCACAAAGGCCTTCTTTCCATTCCTGGATCTGCAGAGGCCTTCGTCTTGCGGCCCTCTTATCTCGGCCCAGGATGCTTGCTCCCTGACTGGCTCCTCCTTGCTATTCAGATTTCACTTTACATATCATCTCCTTGGAGAGGAACTCCCTCAATGAAACTCAAGTAGCCTTCCCAGTCACTCTATCACTTCTCTTTATCTTAATTCTCTCGGTATCACTATCTTATATGTTTCTTGTGTATCTTTGTTTAATTGTTTATGGCCTTTTTCCTTCTCTAAAAAAAAGCACCATGAAATCAGGAAATTTCTCTTGTCTTACCACTATATCTCTATTGCCCAGCACTGTGTGTGGCACATAAGAGACATCATTAAGTATTAGTTCAATGGGTTTATTAAAATAATTATTACTATTATCATTATTATATCAAAGCAGCCTACTTTAGAATGATATTTACTCTAATTTTAGTATCTATTTTCTTCTCTTGCTTTATCTTTTTTACTGGCAATAATTACTATATGGCATTATATTATGTGTTTACTTATTCATTAGCTATCTCTTTAGCTAAAATGTAAGCTTCTTTGTCTTTTTGGTTTAACTTAATATCCCTATTATAGCACATAGTAGCAACTCCAATCATTGTTGGATGAAGCCAATAGTTACACTCATAGCATGCTCTTCCCCCCTTCATCTTCTCTAAGCAATGCACAAGCAGCGTGCTGCTCTGCTTTTTGTCACCAAGTGTCTTCTTGACCATGTTTTTGTCTCTGTGTTCTGCCACCCTGGCATGCCCAGGCGTCCCTGGCTGACTGAAGTGAAGGCATTCAATATGGTTGAAATATTTTCTGTCTGCCTTGTCCTTCATTCACAGTGATGTGTAGGCTTTGGCTGTGCTCTATTCAATTCTTCAGTTCTTATTCCAATTTCACTCTTCAAAGACACAAACCTGGAGACAGCCGTTAATGCCACAACTCTGCCACTGTCACTATCCACCTGGAGATGCTCAGAAGAGAGAAGAAGGAAGTGAGAGGAGAGCTTGGCAGTGCCCCCAGAGTCGCTCATCGTCAGGAGTTTCAAAGCAGTCATCACAACATGCAACACACCCCAGGGGTGATGGATTAATCCCCACCCAGAATTCCTGGCCACCACAAATGAACTTGCTCCTATGTGACTTCACACCTATTGCCAGCCTGTTGTAGGTAGGGCACTACGCTAGCCTCTATGAGAATTACAATATTAAACAGCATATAGATCCTACCTCTAACAGCTTATCATCCTAGTGGGAGGTGAACATTTACAAAAATCATGCTAATAAAATGTCTGTCCACACCTGTCCAGACCTCACTGTACCCCTCATGTACGTCAGCCGTTCACCTAGTGTCATCCATGCAGACTCCATAAAGCAGCCCCTTGTCAGCCACTCTGCACATTGAACTCTTGCTGCTGGGGATTATATAGATATGAGGTCAACATACTGCAGTTAGTTAGGTTGTACCTAGAACAGTGTATCTCATGGTGTGGTCCCCAGACCCCTTACACCAAAACCACCTGGGGCATGCTAGACCCACTGAATCGGAACCCCAGGGGCAGGCCTGAAGACCCAGACTTTTTCACTCTCTCCAAGCGATTCTTCTGGATACCAATATTTGAGAACCATTGGACTAAGATTTATGTAGAGTGTGACAGTATTTCTGTATATAGTAATAAAACCAGTCCTCGCAAACACTGATGTAGTGGTATAACAGCCTTTCAAACTATTACTACTGGTCAGCAACCCAATGTCTACATGTCTCTCTAGCAGCCCTTATGATATGGGAGTTTTCTACCATCTTTGCCCCATTTAACAATATGGCATAGAAACAGCACTGGCAGCCATGCATTCCAGCCCTTAGCAACTGAGTGCCCAATTTTGAATTGGTTCTCTGAGGCCAAGAAAAAGATCCTAAATAGATATTAGCCAAACAAATGTGACCGCCGTTAGTCATGACTCGCTCATCATAACTTGAGACTACTGTTTCCTAATAAGGAGGCCACTACAGTGGGTCCCAAATGTACTGCCTTAGAAACCCGGTATCTGTATTTTAGGAAACACTTCAGTTGCTTCTGAGCAGTAGATGCAACACTGACCCATAGACCAACAATGGGGAACCAGTGATCCAGTGTAAGTTCTGGGATCCAGCTCCTAAAGATGAAAGCATCGTGACAGCTATGCACACTCCGGAATAGGCTCAACCACGTACCCATGCATATGAATAACGGCAGCGATTTATTCTAAATCTACAAATAACTAGAAAGTTAACTATTCCCTCTTAGGCTTTCCTTATCAGATACATGATGTTGAGCCCTCTCAGCTGGTTACTCAGAGGATACTCCAGTAATATCACACATGAAGTCGGGCTTAATATATCATCCTATCAGCCAGCCTCCTAGCAGGCCCCCAGTGATGCCTGCTTCCAGTGGTACCCATGCCCTGGGGCAGTCCCCTCCCACAGTGAACAGCACTGAACTGTGTAGTCAATGGGGCACTGAGGAAATGACAGAGGATGACATGCAAGGCTAGATAAAAAGACACTGCCATTTCTATATCTGCTCCATTGGCTCACTTGCTATGGGGAGGTAGCGGCCATGCCCTCAGGATATTTCAGCAGCCCTCTGAAGAAACCTACGTGGTGAGAAACTGAGGTCTTCTGCCAATAGCCAGCACCCACTTGCCATCCCTCTAAGTGGGCCATCTTAGAAGTGGATGCTTCAGCTCCAGGCAAGCCTTCAGGTGGCTGCTGCCTTGGCTGATGCTTTGCTACCTTCTGAAACCCTGAGCCCAAGCCTCCCAGCTCAGCCACTCCTGAATCCCTGATCCACAGAAGCTGTATGAGATAATAAATGTTGATTGTTGTCTGAAGCCACTACATTTTGTGGTAACCTGATATGCAGCAATAGCTTATACACCCAGTTTCGCCCAAGATGGCATCAGAGCTCCAAACTCTCAGAACCCTCTCTGTGGCCATCACTGAGCAAGCATGCCAGGGAAAATTACTTCATCCCTTTTTCCCTTCATTTACTCTATTAAAAGAAAGTTTCACAACAAAGAGGGTTTTCTTTTAAAGAGCCTTGGTAACAGCCCTACTGTATCAAACAGGATGGGTTTTAAATGAACATCCTTGCACTGCTCTACCTGCCAGGGGAGTTGTGAGGCTTAATTAATTACCAATCTCTGGATGAAAGGAGCACTGAGCACTGAGAATTATCATCAAACAGGGCTAGGAAAAATGAAAGGAAAAAAAAAAGACGTTTTCTCTATGTGCTTGCTAAATCCGTTTCACCTAAGATTTAGTGAAGGCTGAGTCACCTATTGTTTAGAGAATATTGAATTTTTGCTGAGTACAGAGTGGAAATAAGCCAGCATGGCAGCAGAACAGGGAGCCCCTGTCCTTTAGCTTAAAATAGGCCCCTTTCCCAAAATAAACCCCAGCTCTTCTTTTAGGGAAAACTCAGGCCTTTGGGTCATCTCAGCTTTCAGGAGGAACACTGAGATGATATAGACACATGATCCAAGCCCCATCTAGCAAGAATTGTCTCCATTTATAACCAGAAGCTCCCTAAATCATGAGCCAAACAAACCCATGAACAGTCATGTCTTCCCTGGGCAAACCTTACACGGAGGAAATATATTCCAGGGGTTCTTTTTAATGTTCTAATGATAATACTCCTGCCAAAGGAAACCCAGGAGAGCAAAACTGATTCTCCACATAAGAAGGAGACTGTGGTTGTAGAGATCAGGTAGGACAGTGCAAACATTACTAAGGTTTGTAGCCAAAATTCAAGACTTCAAATCTAATCTTGGCTCCTCCACTCCCTCAACAAATGACCTTGACTGAATAAGTAACTTCACCGACCCCCAACTTCCTCATGGCAAAAATGCAGCTACTAGTCATACTGGTTGTGCTCTGGATCCCAAAGCTAGCGTGCCCCCCTTCCGGGCCCCGCAACCCTCCAAATCACAAAAGCGGGGCCCAAGGTACCAAAGGAGGAGGAAAACTGGTTTCACTGACTCTTCATGCTGGAGGTTTCCATCACTGAGGGGTCCTGTACATCCTCCCAGGCCTCAGGAAGCAAGGTAAGGCCTGAGGCCTGCCACCTCACTCCCCAAGGCTCTTTGGGGCTTTCTCTTCTGATGTGTCTGTTCTTACAAAGCTACCAAATTCCAGCTTGGAAAGGCCTAGGCCCCGCCTCTTATATCTGCTCCCTTTCCTCTGGGGCTTCTCAGCAGGCGTACAGGGGTTGGGTTTTCCCCTCACCAAAGGATTAAAATCAGAAAAGTAGGTTTGGCTTTTCAGGTTGCTCAGGTCTTCCCAGGTTCTCCATGCGATGCAGCCAAGTTCACCAGAATCCTGCTTATTGTCTGGGGGAGGGCCTAACCCCCCACCTAGCAATGAGTAGTTCCTTTGTGTTGTTTCACCTCCTCTGTGCATATGTTCACTTTAGTACTTCATGGGGAGGGCTGGTGGTCTAGGGAATTATACAGGTATTCCTAGACCAATGCTATGATAATCATGTCTGGATAGTATAATTATCTACATCACGGGACTATTCAAATGATCAAGAGAAATGAGGATGAAAAGGCTTGTAAATACTAAAGCACGGTACCCAGGTTAATTATTATTATAGTCACAGGGTGATCAATCCTAGCTCTGACCTAAAGCAAAAGGGCCCGCTCCATAAGAGAGAGAAAAAGGCTGGGCGTGGGTAGTGGAAGCAGGCTCTAAACAGGACCTACATGCCTTCAGCCACATTGGGTTAGACCAAGAAAACGTCTGCTGGTTGGAGCAAGGGCGGTGATCCCAGGACCTTACTTTATCTTGTTGACTCCATTTGACCTAATCATGCTGACAGTCATTGCTACATGACACAGAGCTTCCTCACATCCCAGAGCTATCACCGCCTTTCTTGATGTGTGTGCTAAATGTGTAGGAGATGAAAGGAGGAGAAAAGAAAGCAAAGAAAGGGAAGAATGAAGACACTCAGCACTGACCAGGTTTGTTTTGTTTATCACATTTAACATGAGCCCTTTCAGCAAGCTTGTTGACCTTTATTTTATTATGTGGGTTTCAAAGGACCTCAAGGACACCCACTCAACTCATGCCAACGCCATGCACCACCCCACAGAGCCACTCTACATTGTGTTGCAAAAAAGACACTGACCCAGAGTGAAGGCCTCATAATAACAAGAGCAAGTCTGGGTTGCACAGGCCTGGTACAGATTAGGAATGACAGACAAATCCCTGCTCTAGGGCTAAGTCCTGAGTTCGAGTTCTAGTCTTGTTTCTGACATGAACTAGCTATCTGACCTTGGGCAAGTTGCTGCCAGGAGTCTCAGTGTCTCCAACTGTGCAAAGCAGGTGTGAATACCTGCCAGGTCCAGTCACCCTAGGACAGCGGTGAGGATCACAGGTAGAAGGATTTGGTATTGTGTAAAGGGCTTCAAGATACAAAACATTGCACTGGCCGTTGCCCTAGATGACACTAGACCATTTTTACACATATGCCTCTTCGTAATTTCCCCTCCCTCTCCATTTCTCTCTTCTCATCCGCCCCACATTTATCTCCTATACTCATGGATCCTCTTCGCTTCTCCCCTTGACCTCTGCTTATACCTTAGGTGTGTCCGTTCTACACAATAAAACCCCTATGTGCTGACCAACTTTAGTCAAGACTAAAGCGAAATGGTTATTCCAGCGTAGAATATCTTTGGAAACTTCCTTAAGGAAGGGCCTATGTCTTGATTATAAATGAGGTTTGTGGAGCAAAGCTTCCCCCATCAAAAACAAACAAACAAACAAACAGACCCATCTGACTTCTCCTCTAAGTAGAATATTGAAATAATAACTATGGTAATAACAACTGCACGTATAAGAATTTCCTCCAGACATGTGAAAAGTGTAAATGCCTGAGACTCATCCTCAGAGATCTGGGGTGGGACACAGAAATGTGCCCTTTCCACAACATTTCCCCCACCCTGAGGCAATTTTGACGCCCACTTTGAGGATCCCTGAACGGAGGGGCGGGGGGGCAGAGGGGGGCGTTGTCAGTGGCATACCTAACAGGAATCAACTCACATTATGCAATTAAATATTTTCCCAAAATAGGTGAGGATTATGAAGGCCAAAAATAAACTAGAGGAAAGTCACAGAGGCGGCCAAAAACCCAAATGATTAAAGCTCTGCCAAGAATGATTTATGAACACACACAGACAAAAAAAAAAAATCCTAAATATCTGTTGTTGATGCAGTGACTGCCTGTAGACAGATAATTGGTCTACAAATATTTATAAGACATTAACAATGAGAAGGTCCAGGAACTATCTAAGATGTGACAAGGTCAAAGCTCAGACTAATAGGATGAACTCAAGGAAGAGGAGGCCTTAGGTTTGCAAAACACATACTGAGCTGTAAGGCATTGTCAATTCACCTCCTCAAAAAGAAATGATGGAAGTTGCATTGTCTGTGTGCTTCTAGAAAGAAAACTAAATTTGAATTGGAGGACAGGGGAGTCAGATGGCATCATGACATTTTATATTCCAGACCTTTGCAGGGAGGGTTCCCCATAGCTCTCCTTGAAACAAGATTAACCCTCATATGCCCCTGTGCTTCAAGCACCAGGTGCTGATCCAGGTTGGGCCTCAGAGTTTCTACTCTCATCCTCTGACTGCTCCTGTCCCTGTGCCCTGGCTGGCACCCAGCAATTTCATGTTAATTCTGAGCCCACCCAGATCTTAAAGAGACTCCATCATAATGCCCCTTTGCCATGGCTAGCAACCTGAAAACATTGATTATTCACAGTGAAAATTAACTATCTAGGTCAGTGGTTCTCAACTGTAGTTGCACATTAAACCCAGAAAGACATTTTTTCCCCCCAAACACAGTTCGTTGCCTAGTCCTTACTTCAGACCATTGAAATAAACCCTCTGGTAGTGTGGCTCAGACATCAATATTTCTTATAAGATCTCCAGGTGATTCTAATGTATGGGCAGAAGAACAATGATCTAGACAATGGTTCCTACTTTGGCTGTACATTAGAATTTCTTGGGAGTATTTTTTTTAAATAATGCCAGGCCCCATTCCAAAACATTTAAGCTTACTTGCTCTGGGATGAGGACTAATTATCAGTAGTTTTTAAAAGCTGCTCAGGTGATTTTAATGTGCAAACAGGTGATTTTAATGTGCAACCAGGAGGAGAAGCGCTCTCCTTATGGAAAGAGCCCCAGTAAGTGAAACTCAGCTTACTATCTCTCTCCACCTTTGACCTTTGCCATCCTCATGCCCTTCAGGATGAACCCTGCTTTTCCTGCTGAATGTCTTATCTCAGTTAGCATCTAGCTTTAGCATCTTCTAAGTCACCCAGGCTGGGGTTCCTTTGAGCCATTTTTGACCCTACCCTCTTCCTCACTCCGACACCAAAGAACCAACAGGACATCTCACAAATCCATTCCTTCCTAAGGAAGTACCCCTCTCTCACAAAGAAGGGTAGTTTAACTTTCTAAAAGGTCTCCATGCCCCAAACTCATATCTACTAGGGTAGGCTGATTACCAAAGTGGCTCAAACTCTTCACACCTACCTAGAACAACACCTTTTGAATTGCGAGTTTGCAGTTCCTCTCACCTAGAAATAGGCTGTGGGATTTATTTGCCCAACCTATCAATCTGGCTTTGTGACTTGCTCCAGTCACTAGAATACAGCAGATGTAATCATGTGTCAGCTCTAAGCCTTCTCCTCAAGAGGTCTTGCACGTGCCCACTCTTCCTTGCTTCTCTGTGATTCCCATAATAACATGTCCAGGCTACCCTAAACACGAGCCTAGGCTAACCTACCAGAAGATGTGAGATTGCATGGGGCAAAGCACAGCTATTCTGCTAAGGCAGGTGTGAGGGGACCCAGCCAAGATGATCAGCAAAGCCCACTAGCTTCTCGGCAGCTGACCACAGTGCACAAGTGAGCCTCTGAACCCAAGACCAGACCAGCAGGTCTGTCCTGCCAACCCAAGGCCCCTGAGAGATAATACATGGTTGGTAGCTTTAAAGCACTGAGTTTTGGGGTGGTTTGTTACAAAGCAATGGCCAACTGATATGCTTGCCAAATAAAAATCTTTAGCTATAATAAAACTACCATTAACAATAATAATAAGACTTCTAGGAGACATATACATATATATTCTTACAAAGAGGAGGTATAGAGCCACAGGAGCAGTGAGAGCTGTGTGTGTGTGTAAAACTTTGCATACCAATAATATTTGGAAAACCACCTAGATGACCACCTCACAATTGAGTACTGCTATGCATCTGTGTCTATGACTGCACTGGTGCCAGTAGTAGGATATTACCACTACGGGCCAGTGAGGAAAGAACAGAAGATGTGTTCATGCTAAACAAAGGTCAAATAATACCACAGTGCACCATACAAGCAATATCTCCTGGAGGGTGGAGTAGAGAAAAGTGAGGGGGAGAATTGGGTGAAAACAGCACAGGAGTGTGGAAAAGACCAAACTTTAAATGACCTGGCTGAGGCAGAGGGTACCTACCATATATGCTTCATTCATGAAGATTTATTTTCATATAGATTATAAACTGGTCACATTAAACTTATATTGCTTAATTTACAATTTTTGTATTGTTATTTGTAATGTGAAAACTTGTCTTGGTTTTGTACCTGTAGCAGAGCATGAAACTTAATTTATAACAAATTTTATTTTTGTAAATATTCAAGTAATATTATCATAAAAATAATTTAACACAAATTGGGGGGGGGGGTGGAGTGCTGCCAACAATTTTTATCTTTAAAAGAGATTTATTCATCACTCATATCTGAGAAACTCCCTATCAGTTTGATTAACCCTCATGTTCACACTATACAGCTGGTATCTTGCCCCCAAGTAATGGCTGCGGAAATGGGTGATGAGAAAGGTTAAGTGACTTGCCCAACCAAGTACGATCCCTGGAAACTGACAGAGCCGGGATTCTGATTCCAGGTTTGTCTGATTCCAAAGATTGCCTCTTTATTTTATAGGTCAAGTCCACCTCTCTCTTTATAAACTTCTCCATAGCTCCCTGTAGCCCTTAAATTAAATTCTAATTCCCCAGCAAAGCAGCCAAGGTCCTCCACAAGCCGATAAATCACTTTGTCAGCCTGGTTTCTTTCTGCATCTTTCAATCCACACACTGTCTCAGCAACTTCAGGCAGCTCGCCTCTCACCATGATGCACTTGCACACCTCATGTCTGGAAATGCGCTCCCTGCCTACAGAAACCCTCCTGGATCTTCAAGGCACTGCTCAAATCCTATCTGTGGAGACTTTTCTGATGCTCAGATCCCATCAAAACTATGCGGACTCTTGGGACCTGATTTTCCTCCATCCGACAGACATTATGCTGACTTGTTTAAATATGTCTCCTCCACCAGATTGAGAATCGGCTCCTTGAGGGCAGTGACTAAGGTCACTTCTTATTTTTGTGGAGATGATAGGGTGGATTTTGTATAGTATAAAGACAACAGTTGTTCATTGTAGAAAACGTAGACAATACGAGAAAGTAGGTATTTAACAAAGAGATTTTAAATCACTGTCACTTCAGGTGTACAAGTCTGTAACACATCATCTACATACACATTGTGTGTTCACCACCCAGTCAGTTTTCCTTCCATCTGTGTAACTTTGCTAACAATTGTCACTCCAATAAACTTTAATTTAAAAAAAAAGAAAGAAAATCTTCAACAACAACAAAAATCACTGTCACTCGGTGATATTTCTTTCCCACATCTATCATCTTTTTAAAGTCTTACAAAACTGAGATAATGCTATAGACTCAGCTTTATATCTTGTTTCCCTTTTTCTGTTAAATAATTAAAACATGAACATTTTGTCATGTCATTTAATATTTATCAAAAATTTGATTTTTAATGGTTGTGATACCATCTCATGTGGGTTCCATAATTTATTTAATGTTTGTCAGACTTTAGGCAGCTAAACAATTTCCAGGGTACTTTTTTTCCCTCTAAATAATACTGTGATGACACCCTTGTATGTAAATCTTTTCACAGAAAATTTTTAGAAACACAACTGAAGTATACATTATGTGTTTCTTCCTGGCCAAAACTTATTCAATTGTTTTGTACACAACGCTGTGAACACTTGCACATACTTTGCACATAGGCCCATGCCTGACACAAAATAGGCACTTAATATTTGTTAAATGAATAAACAAACAAATAAATGCATGAAAAAATGAATAGTAGGCACTCAATCCAAACAAACTTTTTAGAATCAATTATATAAAAATCCTGACTACAGCTGAGATTTAGAGAAGAAATACGAATTTTACCTTAATAATGGATAGGTAATAGTATAACTGACAGAATTCTGGAAAAGGAGTGATGGATGGAAGCAAGCATTTAGGGATATGGCTCTAAATCCCACCCAGCAAGGAGTCAAAAGATGCTGTCTACATTTCATAAATCAAGAAATATATTAGAATCCTGGTGGTAGGACAGAAGAACTATGACCAGAAACATTTTAAAGTTTTGTCACTAGAGAACAAGCCACAGGGAATATTATTTGGCTTTTGTGTTGCTTCTGTAAACATCTGAATATTTTCCCAATGTATACAAATTGCTTTTATAAATTTTGCTTTTCTTTTTATTTTCACTTATATCATTTTAATTTTAAAATATTAAGGACAAAAAACATAATTAACCCTTTGTGGTTGAGAGAGAGAGATTAAGTCAGTCTGTCTAGTTTAATTAAATCTTCAGATAATTCCTTCTGTAGGTATAGATCAATAAGGTCTGAATTCTCCCTCCTACATGATTCTATGATTGTAGGACACCCCTTCATCTTTTCCTTTTCCATCATCCCCCTCACTCCCTAGTCACAAATGTGCTTCATCAAAAATTCTCTTTAAATAAAAAATAAATTAAAATAAAAATACATAAATAAGCATCATAAAAAGAACAGAAAATAACAAGGACAGCCAATCCCCATAGATAAAGGTCAAGAAATAGTTTGTAAAGGGGCAATACTAACATCTCTGTTTTGTATAACGCTCTATACAAAAATAATGTGTAAAGGCTGGCTGGAAAAGTCAAATGCCCCTTGGTTCTAAGCAAGTGCATTCAACAAAAATTTACTGGTACCTGCTACATCTAGAACAACCGCAGCAGTGGCCACAATGATTATCAGGAAGGAAGAGAATTCAATGACCCCCATTGGTCTATCTCCCATACCCCTGGGGAGAAAATGGGGCACCTTACTTCTGTGCTGAACCTAGCATCCATCTCTGCCTTTAATATAATTAATATGTAAGAGTATATTTAGCACCTACTGTGTGTCCACCATCATGGAAGAAATGAAAGAAGGAGAGAAAAAAGTTAAGTTATTGAGCGCCCACTGTGTGACAGACATAAATGATAATAATCATTACACATATGTCTATCGTGTTTGCTGTTGCTTAAAGAAAGAGCAGGACAGGAGATCTAAGAAGTCAGAGTAGATAAACACTATGCCTGCTTCCTTCTGTGAACACATTAAAATTACAACTAAATTACAGAACAATCAACCTGGAGAACCATCTAAAGTCTGGCTGAATAGCAGTTTTATAACTAAGGATATTAAGAAGAAGCTACATTGAGACTGGTAGGAGGGGCGTAGACGCGAAACCAGCTGGACCCAAACCTCCATGTGGTGGAGATTGGGAGGGAAACCTCAGCTGCCGAGGTTCTCCCTGGAAGAGCGAAGGACCCCAGCCCACCTCCCAGCTCCCCAGCCCAGAGCACTGGTGCTGGGAAGAGGAGCCCCCACAACTTCTGCCTGTGAATAACAATGGGGATTCCAACCATCCAGGTGAGATGGAAGGCTTCGGGAAACCCAGATGGCTTCTTAAAGGGCCCATGCACAGACTCACTCACAGGCACTCACCTTGGGCTCCAGCGGAGGGAAGGTGACTCGGGGGACTTCAGAGGCATATGGGGAGCAGACTGAGGTGTAGCTTTGAGGCCAGGACTGAAGGACAGTCTCATTTTCCCTGTGAGAGGTCCTGCTCCCATGCAGCCAGCAGGCAGCCACCATCTTTAATGTATTGAGCCCTCCCCCTACGCTTACGGCCAAATCTGATTCTGATTGGTTTGTTGAGCTGTGGGGCTCCACCCTGCTAACTCACTGGGACCCTGCCTCACCCAACTCCCCCAACTCCAGAGGCACTTTCTCTGCAAGCAGTCAGTCCTGCCCGAATTGCACTCTTTCTTGGAAAACTGTCAGCATCTGCAGGCCCCAGGTGGGGCCTTGGTGTTCTCTGAGCCTTTTGTTGAGTAGCTTCAGGCTCAGCACTGGCACCAAACCAGAGACTACATTAACCTGGTAATCACAATGCTTCCAGCTGTAGTGACTCCCTGAGACCCTGCCTCATCCAACTTGCATACTGCTCAAAGCTTTATGAGCAGCTGAATTTTAAGGGAGTTGGCAGGTGGCAGCAGGACTCAGTGTGTCCTGGCTTTTTGGAGAGCTAACTCAGGCCTGGTATTGGTGCCAGACATCCTCAGTTCACAGTATGGCCTCTCGCATGCACCTCCAGGTTTACCACAAGCAGCGAAAAACCATGGATCACTTTGTATCTCCTACCAGGCAGTCTCTGGCCGGTCACAGGCAGTGGCTGACCTGGGCCTGCACCAGAGCCCCTCTCAAGAGGCCCCAGGACCAGTATACCTGGAGGTTGGCATCAGACCACAGTAGAGCACCACCCAAATAGCCCCACAGGCGGCATACACAAAGGGCAGTATCAACAGGCACCAGAACCTGCTGGGGCAAATCCTACTCAGTGGGGTAAGCCTCCTTCTTGTACAGCAGCCCATAAGCTGTGGATGTGGCCAAATCCCACAGAATGCCAGCCTGAGAGTCAATCCCACCCACTGTTGTCCCAATAGAAATCAAGGCTCAACTATAACAAGAGGGCACATACAACCCACACAAGGGACACTCCTGGAGCACCCAGATCGTGTGACCAGGGAGACTGTGCCAGGGCCCCACAGGGCACCTACTATATAAGTCCATCTGACCAAGACGGGGAGACAGAGCAGATCTACCTCATACATAGTAACAATCACAGGGAGGCAGCCAAAATGAGGAAACAAAGAAATATATGCCACATAAAAGAACATGAGAAAATTCCAGAAAAAAAGCTAAGTGAAATGGAGGCAAGCAACCTACCAGATACAGAGTTCAAAACAATGGTTATAAGGATGCTCAAAGAACTTAGTGAGAACTTAAACAAAGAGATAGCAAGCATAAAAAAAGGATGTAGAAGCCATAAGAAAATAACCAGTCAGAAATGAAGAATACAATGGCTGGAATGAGGAATGCACTAGGAGGAATCACTAGCAGACTAGATGAAGCAGAGAATCAAATCAGCAATTTGGAAGATAAAATAACAGAAAACACCCAACCAAAAAGAAAAAAGAAAAAAGAATTCACAAAAATGAGGACAGTTTAAGAGACCTCTGGGACAACATCAAGGGTTAACAACATTTGCATCATAGGGGGTACCAGAAAGAGAAGAAAGCAAGCAAGGGATTGAGAACCTATTTGAAAAAATAATGACTGATAACTTGCCTAACCTGTTGAAGAAAACAGACATACAAGCCCAAGAAGCTCAGAGAGTCCCAAACAAGATGAACCCAAACAGACCCACACTGACACTTTATAATTAAAATGACAAAGGTTAAAGACAAAGAGAGAATCCTAAAAGCAGCAAGAGAGAGGCAAGTAGTAAATTATACAGGAGCTTCCATAAGATTGTCAGCTGATTTCTCAACAGAAACTTTGCAGGCCAGAAGGGATGGGCAAAAAATATTCAATGTGATGAAAAGCAAGGACCTACAACCAAAGATACTCTACCCAGCAAGGCTATCATTCAAAATTGAAGGACAGATAAAGTGCTTCCAAAATAAAGCTAAAGGAGTTCATCACCACCAAACCAGTATTGCAAGGAATGTTAAAGGAACTTCTTTAAGATGGGAATAAAAAAATTTTTTAAAGATCAAAATTATGAATAATAAAATGGCAATAGCTACATATCATTTAATAATTACTTGCAGTGTAAATGGATCAAATGCTCCAATCAAAAGACACAGGAGGGCTGAGTGGATACAAAAACAAAACCTTTACATATGTTGCCTACAAGAGACTCACTTCAGGTGGAAAGACAGACACACAGACGGAAAGTAAAGATAAGGAAAAAGATATTTCATAAAAATGAAAACAAACAAACAAAAAACAAAAAAGGTGGTGTAGCCATACTTATACCAGAAAAAACAGACTTTAAAACAAAGGCTATAACAAGAGACAAAGAAGGACCCAGTAATCCCACTTCTGGGAATTTATCCAAAGAAATCATTTTGGGTTTCAAAATGCTACTTCGAAGGGACGCATGCATGCATATGCTCATCACAGCAATGTTTACAATGGCCAAGATATGGAGGCAGCCTGGGTGTCAGTTGATGGAAGAATGTATAATGCGGAGGTGTATATACAATAAAATATTGCTCCGCCATAGAAGGGAATGGGTTCTTACCATCTATGGCAGCATGGATAGATCTGGAGGCTATAGTGCTGAATGGAGTGTCAGACAAAGACAGAAGCATGTGGTTTTGCTTATATGTGGACTCTAAAGAACAAAATAAACAACAGAAACAAACTAATAGATAAAGAAAACATTTTGATGGTTGCCCAATGGGGGGAGAAGGGTGGGGGGTGGGAGAATGGGTGAAAAAAGGAGAAGGGATTAAGAAGCACAAATTTGTTGTTACAAAGTAGTTGTGGGGATGTAGAGTATAGCATATGGCACATAGTCAATAATATTGTAATACAATAACTGTGTGGTATCAGATCGGTATTCAATATGTTAGGGTGATAGATGAGGGGTGCAGGGTAAAAATGGTGAAGGGATTAAGAAGTACAAATTGGTATTACAAAATAGTCATGGGGATGTAAAGTAAAGCATAGGGAATACAGTCAATAATATGGTAATAACTATGTTTAGTGCCAAGTGGGTACTAGACTAGTCAAGGAGATCACTTTTTAATTCTGTAAATGTCTAACCACTATGCTGTACACCTGAAATTAATATAACAATATTGAATATCAATTATAATTGAAAAATTATAAAGGGAGGGGGGAAAGGTGAAGGGCAATAAGTGATTCAAATTTCCAGGTAGAAAACAAATCAGTGGGGATGAAACGTGCAGCTTAGGGAATATAGTCAATAGTATTGTGATAGTGTGGTACAGTGTCAGATGGTTGCTGGACTTATCATAGTGATCACTTCTTTAGGTATATATTGGGTTGTCAGAAAAGTCATAATGCATGTCTGCAACAGATGGCACTAGTTCATTTTTGGAAGTACTAGAGTCATTCGCATCTATGTTATTGCTATGTCATTTGACAGCTGACAATTCTAGCTTCATTCTAAAAAGAAATTGAGTGATTTGGTTGAGTTTTGGAGATTTCACAACAAGTTGAAAATGGAAGACTGAACTGTGCATTTTTGCCATATTTTATTGTTTTACTTCTATAAAGGGAAGAAAGCGTCGCACGTCAAGCTTGTGAAAAGTTGCATAAAGTTTACAATGACAATGCTCTACAAGAATGTCAGTGCCAAAGATGGTTCACAAAATTCTGTGCTGGTGATTTTGATCTCAACGATGTTCCTTGGTCAGGGAGGCCCACTGAGGTAGATGACGACAAAATAAAGACATTGATCGAGTCAAACCCACGTTACACGACACAAGAGATTGCAGAAACGTTGAACATCATTCAAGCGTTCACGACCACCTGAAGAAGC
This sequence comes from Hipposideros armiger, assembly GCF_001890085.2. Lineage (NCBI taxonomy): Eukaryota > Metazoa > Chordata > Mammalia > Chiroptera > Hipposideridae > Hipposideros > Hipposideros armiger. The sequence continues at coordinate 606,069 of NW_017731449.1, read as the reverse complement.
TGGGATATGTAAGCAAGCTCGATATTTGATTTCTGCATGAACTCATAGAAGTTCATTTGAAGGCATGTATAAACACCTGCAATATGCTCATTAAATGTGAGGAAAATGATACTTTATTGATGTGACAGATAACTGGTGATGAGAAGTGGATTGTTTACAACAGTGTGGTGCACAAATGGTCTTGGTCCCGATGTGATGATTCGCCTCAAACGACATCAAAAGCAGACATTCATCAGAGGAAGGTTATGCTCTCAGTGTGGTGGGATTTTAAAGGTGTCATGTTTTTCAAGCTCCTACCAAGGAACCAAACAATCAATTCGAATGTATACTGCCAGCTATTGGACAGTCTGAATGAATCCATCATCCAGAAATGTCCAGAGATTGTTAATTGTAAAGGAGTTGTGTTCCATCACAACAACGCGAGACCACACACAAGAGTGATCATCCATCAAAAATGATTGGAGCTTGGATGGGATGTGTTGCCACACCCACCATACTCGCCTGACCTTGCGCCGTCAGACTTCCACTTGTTTTGCTCTTTTCAAGACTCCTTGCATGGTGTAATGTTCAATTCAGATGAGGCTGTAAATCAACACCTTGTTCAGTTTTTTACAAATAAAGGCAGGTCCTTCCATGAATGAGGAATTATGAAGCTCACTGAAAGATGGCAAAAGGTTATCGAACAAAATGGGCAATATACCATTGATTGATCTTTGTTCTTTATATAAATAAATGACCCTTGAAAAACAACAAAATATGTCATGACTTTTCCAACAACCCAATAGATGTTAAACAACCATGGTGTACCCCTGAAACTCACATAAGATTGTATTTTAGCTATATTTTTAATAAAAATCTTTTTTAAAACAAAGAAAGAAAGAAATAGCAGGACAGAGAATTTCAGCAGAAGCCCTAATTCTTCCATTCTTAAGCCATCATTCATACAAGAAGGTGAGGTAGGCCACAGAAACAATTTTTCAAGGTCTCAGGAAAATGGCTTCTATGTCTGAGGCACCAGACCAACTCCATTTCTGTCGCTGAGGTGGAGAACATCATTAGATTATTCTTAAATTACTATAAAACTATACTCACAGACTTACACCAAGGATGATAATGGGCCCATGGGATATACTGGAAAGGTGTACATTGACCCTTCAATGGGAAAGGCCAAAACAATGAGGTGTTTTTTTAAAAAAAATCATGTTCTAAACCAACTGTTGGGAAGTGGGCAGAGTGGGTAGAGAGGGTCAACAGTACAGAGCCCGCTGACAGAGTTCTAGAGGCAAGTAGGTGTTATTCAAAGGGTAGAAGTAAGATATTTGATTCCCAGTCATACAGGGCCCTGAGGTCAAGTGTACTCAAAGCTGAAGCTTCTTACCCTCTACCCTTTATTCTGTAAGATGAACTTGTCCCAAAAGGGGAACAAAACGTCAGCCTCTGATTACTCTAAAACCGAAGAAAGGGGCAGGAAAAATGATTGATAGATAAATAGGTAGATGATAGATGATAGATAGATGGATAGATGATAGATAGACAGATAGATGATAGAGACAGAGAGACATCAATATAGATGGTAACATATGCTTACAGTTTGGGGGACTTACGAATGCAACTTTATCCTTTACTCTCACCAAACAAACCCTCCAAATTGACCAGCGACCTCAAAGACCCTCATCCAATCCAGGCTCATTCTCACTTCTTTCTAGTCCACTACTGTATCTCACAGAGCCTTATTCATTCTACTCGTTTGTTGAATGAGTTAATGAGTGAATGACTATCACCAAGTTGAACACATAAAGATTCCAATCAGTGCCGAATTCTGGAAGAAGAAGCCTGGGACTCCCAATGCCATTGAAGCAGGAGCTATGTGTTGACTCCAGGTTATTACTGAAAGGAGAAGGTCCATGACTAATGACACATTCTGAGGCCCTGAAGCCTCATCCCGGGAAAGGATAAGGCCTTTAACCTGTGGGGAAAAGCTTGGATCAGCTGCCACCAATTCTCACCCTCATAACTGCCATCGCTCAACTAGTGTGTGTTCAAAGCAGGTCAAAATGAAGAACAGGCATCCCTAAGATATGTTTTAAATTACAAGGTCATTGTCACTAGAAGAACTGCCAATGCAAGGGGAGGAAAGGTCCACACCAAATGAGAACTATGTTTAATTACAGTCATTTTATTTATTCCTTTTGTCAAGATCAGTTAATGTGTAACGATGAAGGTAAAATAAAGGAGAAAAACAGCAAAGTGCAAATTCTCCTCTTTTTTAATAAGCAAATAAATTGAGATGTCTGATAATGGGAGCTGGAGAGAGACAGATGCTTTAATTAGCACATCCTGATGGGCAATCTGAGGCAGGGGAAGGAGATAGGTTTTTTTCTCATTGCAGTTGGTGTCAATTTATAATACAATTACTACTGTCATCTCATATGTTGAACTCTAATTTTTGAATCTTAAGAAGTGGACAAGTCCCCATCTGCTTTTCAGAGAAAAGCCATAAACACTGAATGAGGTGTCACCTGGTGACAGCCAGCCTGGGATATCTGTCCTTCTGCCTGCTCTCCACAAGAGACAAGAGGGACAGTGGCTAGTTTGGAGACTGACAGCATCACACCCATCCGGAGGGTGTCGATGACTCATCCAGGCGTCCCAAAGGACCAGTGAGAATTCGGGGAGGCTCAGCAGGGGACCAGAAAGCTAAGCCTCCTTCCTAGAAAGAGAAAGCAAATGACCATGTGCTGGGCATCATGCAACAGGAATTGAGCTTGGGGCTTTATCTCATTCATCTCTCATGCAATTCCGTGGGGAAAGTATTACTCTCCTCATTTTATTAGAAGGAAATTTAAAGATCACACAACTGTTAAGAGCAAAGCTGGAATTCAGAACCAGTTCTCCCCAGGCCCAGAGCACTGCCTGCTCAATGGGGAGAGAAAAAAAAAAACTGATCTTCGATCAGATCTGACTTCACACACGTACATATTTTACTTAGGATGTGGTCTGGAAATGCACACTTCAGTTATTCTGGTTTGTACATCAAATTTTCTGAGGTGCAAAAAGAGTTCTTAGGATCTGGGCCTCAGCAGTTCTCACAGCTCACAGCTCTCTCTCTCCGACAGCTGGGGAAACAAATTCAAAAGCCTGGAAGCTACTCTGCATGCTTAAAACAGGTCAATGTATCATATTCATATTTCTCTTTTCCCCACAGTTCTCCAAATACCTCTTTCCCTCTTAAAATTTGATGCTGGATATGGTCCCCCAGGGGAGAGGCAAATATCCCATTACCAGAATTACCTGAATGCAAACTAGATTCGAGTATGACAGAACACCCATACAGAATGAGTTGCATATTGGCCATAACAGCAGAGCTATTCATCTGAAGCATCTTTGCACGAACCTTTCTTCACAACAAGAAGGGAATAAAGGAACACCCAAGTGGCTACCAGGACACTCAGAGCAAAACCTCTGTATCTGGAGTGGAATTGAGATTGGCAATATGCCTCTGGAAAAAGGTCTCTTTCGATACAGGTTTCCCATGATTGTGTTTCTAAAGAATTCTGTAATACATGATATGTAATTCTCCAGTCCATCTTTTCACTGAACACTTAGCTTTGCAATGTTAATTAACAGAGCATCTCACACAGCTGTACACACACATGTACACACACAAGATTCATGAGGGTTGTACCAGGAAAAAATGCTGATCGATACTAGAACATCCTAAAACAGGAGTGTCAGAATCTCGATTTGAATCTTGTGTTTAGGATTTGACAATAATCTATGTGTTAGTTTGTGGACATTCAAAAATGTTTCTTTGAGTATCTGTTTTTTCGGTTAAAGAGTGTTTACACATGGGCTGACAGGCCTGATTTCAGAGGTGTTTATCTTCAGTTACACATGAGGTATAAATAAATATTTGTAGGAGAGAGGGTGGGTGGGACAAAGGGAGTTAGAAAGATAAGGAGCAGGCAGACTGCCTGGCTAGTCCATTGGTCTATTTCTGAATTATCAGATGACCACAGCAAGTAAGAAGAAATTCCCGTATCACAGATCACCAGGTATCTTCCCAGTACATTAGCCACATACCAGCTAATTAGTGACCCAAGAGGGGCACAATCTCAGATGCAGTTCATGGCCCTTTCACTACACTTGATTTGTGTGCACAGTCAGCCCTATTTTGACCCTCTTTGTATCTTTCCCTCCTCAGTGCCACCAGCTCTTGCCCAAAAAGTAACTCCCTGGGTCAAAGAATCCCCACCCCCTCTGCTATTCACAACCTTACCACACCCCACACTCTCTATCATCCAGTGACAATGTGAGGGGTTTTGGGTCTTCTCACCATCACCTCACTCTCTATATGTCTCACACTGCACCACAAATCCTCCATCAGGTACTTATAGCAAGTAATCCTGCCAGAGCCAGGGAGGAAAGGCAGAATCCTGGGATGACCCCATCAGAAAGAGCAGAGGCCCTTCCATGGGCTGAGATGAGGAGCAGAGCAAGAGGGTGATGAATTTAGTGCAGCGAAAGCAAACTTTTCATTTGACCAGCATCTCTCCTTTGAGCACCTGATACACTGAACATGAACTCATTTGCTCTGCCAATATCCCCACAAGACAGACAGCCAAGCAGGCATCTTTCTCCTCATTTTCAAGATAGGATATTGAGGCACATAGAGGTTAGGTAGCTTGTCCAAGGTCATATAGCTAATCAGCATTCCACCTATCTTTTGATCTCCTGCTCGGAGTTCATATACTTTTTCGATTATTCTCTTGATTCCTTTCATTTTGGCAATAATAAGATGTAACCAGGTGTCCAGCAGAAACTCTAGTACCTAAGCCACATACCTCTACCCACTGAATAAATTCAGAAGCTGACACATAGGACATGAGAGGGGGGAGACTGCCTGTGCTGGGAGTAGAGTCCAAACTGACTCCAAGGAAAAGGGGGCATCTTCCAAATGCCCAGGAAGCATCATTGGCCCAATTTCAGAGTTGGCAGTCGTCTCAGATTTTATTCTGAAACAAGATTCCCTTCTCCAAGCACCCATGTCCCTCTGCCATATTTTTTTGAGTCAGAGGGTTCCAACAAAACGCTTAGTCAGAGGGTTCTGCTTAGTCAGAGGGTTCCAACAAAACGCTCTAGTAGAATTTGGGAAACCCCTTTAGAGCCAACGGTGAGAAGGTGTTACAATGAACAACCATTCTTTGCATAATCTCTGTTTGGAATGAAAGCATCTCTAGATTAACAGCTAACATTCTCATGGATTAAAGGTTACATTTTGACAGCTGTTTGGGAGGATTAGGAAACTTCATATAAAAATCTCACAGCACAGAATTGCCTCAAAAAACAGGTTCTCCTTTTCCCCCACTTAGAGATAAATACATAGCCAGGTCCATGAAAGGAGAAAAAAAAGGAACACGAGAAGGAAATTTTACACAACCAGAGCAAATTAGGAAATAATTACCACAGTGGAGACAACAGGAGGTTTTGCACCAGAAACCACAATTAGACATGTCCGTCCTGGGCATGGATTTGGAGAGTGGTGGAACACACGCCCCACGTTTTCCATGTCTGAACCACTCATTTTATTCCTGAGGCTCTTCCTCAGGAGACAATTCTCCATGAGCATCTCTCCTTTCTGCATGGGCTGGGCAAAGGGCACTGGCAATCTTTTCAAAGGTATTTGAATAGTAAAAACTTCCTTGGAAGCTAATGATAGTGTCTCTCTCCAAGTCTGAAGGCAGATTTGTTTCCTGAACAGCAAACAAAGATAAAGAATATCTCCCTCCCTAGAGCCATTCCAGGAAAGCAAGGTCCCCCTCCTCTCTCTGAGGTTGGCTTCCATTTCAGGGCAAAGAGAAGGAGAGGATGAGTGGTCACAAGCAGCCCTAGATAAAGTCAGGGAGTTTTCTAACTTTCGGGGGTCCTTTCTTTGATGCACCCCACTGTGGGGATTGGTACACAGAGAACCGTTGCAAGAGATTGCTCTGGTTACTGCTTTAGCCATAAAGTAATTAATGTTTTTTTGGCTCCAACCCAGATCGGCTGTCTTCTGTCAGTATATATACTAACAGTAGTGTGTGTGTATACATATATACATATATATCCATGTATATATATATATATATATATATATATATATATATATATACATGTGTGTATACAAGTGTTTATGTATACAAGTCCAGACAGTTGAGTTCACAAACTCATCCTAGAAAAAGTGGTACATACCTCATTGCTGAATATCACTATGTTCATCTTCAAAGCACTCCCCTTGGGAAGCTATGCACTGATACCAGCACCTAGTCCAACCTTCAAAGCAATTTTGGAACTCTTTTTCTGGAACGGCCATCACAGCTGTCATCATATTACCCTTGATGTCCTGAATGTCATCAAAATGTCTTCCTTTCAATATTTCCTTTTTCTTCAGGTAAAGAAAGAAGTCATTGGGGGCCAGAGCAGGTGAGTAGGGAGGGTGTTCCAATACGGTTATTTGTTTACTGGCTAAAAACTCCCTCACAGACAGTGCCGTGTGAGCTGGTGCATTGTCATGATGCAAGAGCCATGAATTGCTGGTGGAAAGTTCAGGTCATCTAACTTTTTCATGCAGCCTTTTAAGTACTTCCAAATAGTAAACCTGGTTAACTGTTTGTCCAGTTGTCACAAATTCATAATGAATAACCCTGTGATATCAGAAAAGGTTAGCAACATTGTTGCAACAAGTTCATGAACTTAATTGTCAGACCGTTGTACATGTATATATATTATATATGGATCTATACATATACGTATACTTATCATACATGTGTATATTTATTATATCTATGGATATATACATGCATATATTAATCACAGATGTATATAATCACACAAATGTGTGTGTGTGTGTGTGTGTGTGTGTGTGTGTGTGTGAAACTGTGGTGGACTAACTTGTTAGCTAGCAAGTAGACTAGTCTCATTCTGCACAGTTTCAGACTTTAACCATCTTAATCCCCAGTTCAATGTTCTTTCCATTCACTACAATGTGTTGCCAAACCCTTGGACCCTTTCTGTACCCATCAGTGCCACCTGCTCCTGACCAGAAATCAGCTCCCTGAGTCAAAGAATCCCCAACCCCCTCTACTATTCACAGCCTCACCACACCCCACACCCTCTGTCACCCAATGACAATGTGAGGGAGCTTTGGGTCTTTCCACCATCATGCTCACTCTAGATGACCCACACTGCACCACAAATCCTCCATCACGCACTTACAGGAAGTAATCCTGCCAGGGCCAGGGAGGGAAGACAGAATCCTAGGATGACCCCATCAGAAAGAGCAGAGGCCCTTCCATGGGCTGCGATGAGGAGCAGAATAAGAGGGTGATGACATTTAGGGCCAAAGAAGGGGGAAAATGAATAAAAATGAGAGAGATAGTAAGAAAGTAAGAGAAAGTCAGTCAGAGAAGGAATGAGATGGAAATGGAGTATGCACGGAGAAGGCAAATGAAGATAGAACAGTGTGGTAGAGATAGAAAATTAGTAAGATAGGTTTTAAAAGTGTGAAGTCAAAAACAGTGTTGTAAAACATTCCTTCCAAAACGCGTGAGTCTTTAAGCAGAAAACCCCTCACATACTCGCGTTTTCATGTAGTCCACACTTAACATATGAGAAAACAGAGGCATGGAGAGCCGAGCAAACCTATCAATATGCCTTATTCGACTGCTCTGACACTGCAGGGAAGCAAACTCGAGCAGCTTTTAGTGTCTTCCTTTCTGAGGTTTATTTTCTCTCCCAACTCTTACAGAGATGCTGTCACCGGAAGCGTCTGAGTTGAGGTCTCCTACAGTAAGCGGGGGAGGTTGTCATATGCAGAAGGACAATAGTGCTGTTTGCCCTGAAGTGTTTACAAAGGACAGACCATGCCGGGCACGTCCACAGCACCGCTGAGATGCCTATGAGCAGAGTCAGGATGGACAGCAGAGGCCCTGCTGAACACCGTGTCTGGATGGTCAGCAAAGACATTTGATGCCATCAGGAAACTGTACTTGCAAATTCATTCAAATCGACTAAGGGAAGACCGAGGCTTTTCTGAACTAAAACCACAAAACCGAAAGACTGAAGAAGAGGAATAACATTCAGAGAGCGAAGCCTGGAACTTGGGGTGATGGCATAAGGGGTCAGACGCGTGCCCCTGAGGAACTAGTGCCGCTCCATCAGTTGGGTTTCGGGCAAAAGGAGGGAGAATAATCCCCCATGAGGACAGGGGGTGGCAGGTTGCAGGGCTCTCCACAAATCAATGAACTCCCAAGGGCCTTCTCTATAGAATGGGGCCAGTGGTACCAGTGGACTTCACGGAGCTATTGCTTGGAAAAGAATAAAAATGTTCTGAAGGCACTTGGTAAATATGAAGTGCTGTACAAATGGCAATAATAACGTCAAATTTTATTTAACATCTTCATTAAGGACTCAGAGTGAAACAGGCAGGCTGTTAATGAAATCTGCAGAGAGTACTAAATCGGGCACTGCTGGCAACAGCGTGGTTGGACAGGCAAATACCCAGGGGATACCACACACCGTGAACAAGCCTCCACGATGGCGGGTTTGGTCCCTCCCTCAGCTATCCACCTGCACTGCTGAAGGGCCCTCCTACAGGGGTGGCTGGGGGCAAACACACCGAGCCTTCTCCTCACAACGTCTGTGTTTATCCAGGTGAAGTTCAGTTAAAATGAACATTGGAAAGGATGCAAAAGGAGGGATGTGAAAGCTGTCCCGGTGTCCATCCGAGGTGTGAAAGTGTGGAGTGTTGGGACTGTCTCGCTGCTATTTTAGCGATGGCTGGTCACAGCTAGGGAGTGCGATACAACTACATTACTTGGTGATCTCTGTGGAAACTGGTGATGCTCCTCTCAAGAGTCGGGCCTACGGGCTTGGGTTCCAAGACCTCATCCCCATTCTGGGCTTCTGTCTTCAAAGAGGAAAAGGGCAAGATTCTAAGCCCACACTTGGACCTGTGCGAGCACCAAGGCCATGATATCAAAACATCAGCCTTGAGAGCCCATGGCTATGCCCCCAAGGTAACCCAACCCAAACTCCTTACCATGGCGTACAAGGACCTTCATGACCCAGTCCTTGCTTACCTTTGGAGCCTTCCCTCTCACCACCCACAGATGACTCTCTATCCGTGCTGAGCCATGTCCAGCTCCTTGACCACGTGTACACACTGCTCCCTCTGCCAGAAACACTCTTCTTTTCCCTCCTTGCCTGACGAAATCAAGTTACCTTTTGGGTCTCAACTCTCCCACAACTGAGTACTCATGTTCTGTGCACTCACAGCAGCTTACATTTTTCTCAGCATATATCTTGTTCAAAAATTATTTATTGCTTGCCTTCTCTGAGCTAAGCACTGCAGAGAGGATATGAAACTGAACAAAACACACAATGCCTACCTCAGTAGAGAAAGTGGTTCTCAAACCTGGCTACACATTAGAATCACCTGGGAAGTTTTTTAAAAATATCATCGCCATTCCAATTTGATTGGTCTGAAGGGGGGCCCTGATAATGAGTATATTTTAAAACACTGATTCTCAACAATGGCAGCCTTTGGAATTTCTTAGGAAGATTATAAGATAATACATGACTTAGTATAATGTATTGCCCTGTTGGGGATATTGGACATTTAATTGACTATTCATGAAAAAAAACAAAACCCTAACAACACCAAAAAGAATAAATACCTAAGGATAGAAATGTAGGCATTTTGTCAGGGGAGGTCCAGAGGAACGTGGGTAGGTCAAAAGAAGACTCTTTGGTGACACCCTCCACATCTGACCAACCCTCTTCATCTGAAACACATGGAGCCCTATTGGACTCGGCCCACTGAAAGTTTATTTTAGATCACTCTCGGAAAGAGAAAAACTCTAGAAACTATAGCTTCTACTCTACAGTCTATCCTGACACCATCAATGCTTAGTTACCATATTCTGTGAAGCAGCCATTTTTTTTCCTAACGGAAACTCAGGTCTTGACCTATACTCACCACACAAGTTGACTCTTCTTTTAGGGTCACGCTAGCAGCAAAATCTCTCTGGGTCCCAGCACAGTGGCAGCTGATGCTGGACATGGTCCTACCCTGGGCACTGACCCCAGTGCCACTCTTTAGTAAGTTCACTAACGGCTGCTTACGCCACAGCTGCCAAGCTAGGGTGGGGATATAAAATTGACCCCAGTTTGTGAGGAAACTATTTTTTAACATGCTTCCAGAGATTAAAGTTTAATTAAACATGCTCTCAACTCTTCAACTGTTCTCACCAAGGTTTTTAGCCATTCCGAAACACTGTTACTTATGATTGACAGCTGTCATGGGAGATAATAAAGTCGGGGATATCAAAGATGCTGCACGTTTCCCTCACAGCAAGGAAAAAGTGCTAGACCGAGAGTTATAAAGATATGGATTTTTGACCTGGATCTATCACCAGCTGGGTGTCATCGGGAAAATAGCTTTCCCTCTTCTCATCCTCAGTATTCTCAGCTGTAAAATGGGGGATACTAATAGCCAGGCATCCTCCTAAACACTTTCCATGCACTGATTTGCTTAATACCCCAAGTAGCCTTGTGAAGTACTATTATACTCTGCTTTAAATATAAGAATATTGAAGCACAGAGAATTTGTTTGCCTGAGTTCACACCACTAGGGACTAGTGAGCTGAAACTTGAGCCAGGTAATCAGCTTCAGCTTTTTTTCTCTTACACACTGTGCTGTAATAATGGCGTAATAATTATAGTAGCTACATCACCAGAAGTAGTGAAGACTAAATGAGAAAATACTCATATGAACTCGGCAAAATAGTTAATAAATGTTGGCTTTTTTATTATATCACGGAGTAGGACTTCAGTGATTTTGGGGTAGGTGGATGGCTGAATGCCTTCCCTGGAGTTGTCTAGAAGCCTTTTCCTGAGGATGTGATCCACTGTTTGCTAGATTTCACTGTTTCCCGGGATTGATGGAGAAATGTGAAAAGGACAAAACCACATGAGTTTTGAGAAAAATGTTTAGTTGAGCTAATGCTCAATCCATTCTGATGCCTGCCAGATAAGGCTGGTCTATGACTAGCCAGAGAGGGTGGTGAGAATTCCTAATCTGAAAGCAGCTCCCCTAGCTAGATGCTACCCTGCGTAAAATGCTGCCATCTTGGTTTAATGATTGCCCACAACTTACCCAGGAAGGACTCTTAAAATACAAATGCCCACCAGGAGAAGACAGGCATTAAGTCCCATCTGCTGCAGTGTAAGTCAATTCATTCCAGTCTTTTTTGAGAGAAGCATGTGTGTGAGCTATGGATATCTATAGGGGGAGACGGCATGGAAAAAGGGGGTAAAACATCCCATACTTTGCATGTTTCACAGCGTGAGCCATCTTGGTTCCAAACCCATTGATTTTGCTTCTCATTTCAATCTGTCATGGAAGGCAACACAGGGCACAGAATGGGACTAAATTTCTAGAATACAGATCAAATGTCAGGCACTGTGGAGTATTATTTCTGCAGTATTACCCCCCTTTAATCCTCACAATACTGAAATGTACACACTCTCAACTCCCACACCCACCTCCAGATTTTTTTTTAATGGATAAATAAAGGTCAGAGGTATAAGTAATTTGCTAAGGTCCCATAAGCTATAATCGGTACATCTGGGATGAGAACACAGATATGTCCAATTCTAAAGCTTGTTCCTTGTGCCACCCACACTGCATGTACAAGTCACTAGACCTCACACAGCCCCAGGACCCCAGTGTGGCAGGGTGGGAGACATTACCAAAGAGAGGCCATATAAACCAGCAGATGAAAGCCCAGAAGCTCATTCAGAAGCAAAGCTGCAGAGGCAACAAAAGGGGCAGCTTGTGAGTAAAGGCTTGAAGACAGTGCACACCTGTTTGTATATATTCCCCGCCCTCCCCCCACCCCCACCTCCCCACATCAAGAACCATCTTCTAAAGCATGGACTTCGCTGCCAGCCAGGCCCCTGTGTGGCTGAGAGGAAAGTTATTTACAGCAAGGTCTGGCCTCTCACCCCACTGTGTAATTCAAGGCAATTGCACTTCCAAATAGATCTTTTTGGAGAAAATCAACAGTGGCTGTGCTTTCAATCTACTGGAAAATGAAGTCCTGTGAATGTGTTACATAAGTCCACAGCAGGCGGAGCGAGGAATGCAGGAGACCACAGCTCTGCCAAGAGGGGGTGTGGCTCTGGTCCCCTCACACCTCCAGGGGCCCCTCCCCACCTGCCCCAGGCTACCTTGTCTTATGCTATGGCATTGTGGAGGTGACCAGGGCTACAGGAAGGGAGCGAGGTGTGAGCAAAGCCTGCCAAAACCACCAGCTGGGGCTTCAGGGGAGGAGGAGGAACCAGAGAGGCCCAGAGCGCCCTATTACAGGAGAATATCTGAGAATAGTTTCTGCCTTACCTAACCTAAGTTTAATCTAATGGAATATGGTAACAGCCACCACATGCAGCCACAAAAACACATGCAATACCTGTGCCAAAATCCTTCCTTTTTTTCTGTTTAATGTGTATTTCCCATTATAAATAAAGTCTCACTGAAAAAATTTTTGAAAATACAGAAGCACAGAAAGATGAAAATAAATTGCCCACAATCCCATCACCCAAACATATTGTTAACATTTTGATGGATGTCTTTCCAGTCTTTGTTTTTTATCCGTTTTTAGCTTAAAAAATTTATTCCTGATGGGCTCCCCAGAATGCCTCAGGCATTCACCCCTGGGACCTTCTGTCCAGATGTTGATGGACACAAACCCAAGAGTTTTAAGAGGCAAGATGGTAAATTCATTGGCTGGATGGGTAGCCAATGGTTTGTTAAATTATGGAGAAGGTTCTGTAGTAGGATACAAAGAGCACTAAACTGAGAATCAATCAGGAGATGTTTACTCTAGCCCCGTTTCTACCATTATTGACTATAGGACGTTGGATACATCATATATTATTCTTTACTTGAATCATTCAAAGTAAAAAGCAAAATGGTAGAATACATTAGGAGCCTGATGAATGAGTTCTTGTACTTCCTATATTTACTGAGAAAACCACTTACCCTCCCTGTATATGAATATTTTCATTTGTACAATGCGGATATTAATACCTGTGATCCAACCCTTCTCATAGCTGTTGTGAGGGTCCAATTAAATGGTACATGCACAATGGCTTTGATAACTGTAAGGAACTATAAAAAATGAATGCTATCATTACCATTTTTTTTTAAATAGAGAAAAATGCCTGTACCACTTATCTGGTGAAAATGCAAGGAGCTAATGAATATGATGATTCTATAAAAGAATAAAACATCATATAGGAGAGAGATGAGGCGATCGAGGGAAGAAACAGAGAGAGGGGTGTCATTCCTGCTGTTCAGACAAGAAATCTAGAATCATGGAGGGGCTACACAGGGAGCAAGGAATGAAAAGAAAGTTATTTTTCCTCCCTTCACCCCCATTGTCCTAAAAGGCACTGATTGTTCCCCCTCTAAGAATTCAGATGGGAGAGAGAAATGCAGATGGTGTGATCTGAGTTTGGTTCTGCACCTTAGCAGGAGTTGACAGGACTCTGAGGCACCTGGATTCCATCTCAGCCACAACTTTCCGAAGATGAAAGTCCAATGAGAAGCACTACCCAGCATCTTTTACATAGTGAAGAAGGAAGCAGAGTGGATGTGGGTAGAGGCGGGGATAAGAAGGCGGCACCACTGAACCACATTAAAAGCAGAAGAGAGCTACCCACCAGAAGACCTCATCAATTTGGGGGATCCCCCAAAGCAAAGCTGCCAGACCGTGGAATTAGGGACAGTGCGCCATCTTCTGGTAGTCCTATATATTGCACAATTTCTTGTGTCTGAATTCTACCTCTTGTCCCTATTTAGAACTTACAATGTATCTTTCCAACTTACTATGCTGGCTTCATAGCATCTCCGAGACCAAGACCAGTCCAGGAAAAACTGTTACAATTATGAAACGTGTCATTAGCAGCTCCCACTTTCTTATTCAAATTGTTCTCTCCAGCTTTTCCCTTCCACTCCCATGTAACCACCCAAACCCAATGCTCTTAATTCATGTACCTTTATGTACTCATGAACTACTGGCCACCTTCCCCAGCAGTGCTTGACTTTTAAAGAAGACCTAAAGAACGGGCATTGATAAAACCCACCCTACACATTCATTCAAATGGGCATTGGACACCGACTGTGTGCAAGATATGACCCCATTATGTAGGATATCACAATCTATTGAGGAAAGTAAAAATGTGCTGTAATAACTACTCTACCACAGTGCAAGGCAACAATTGGATGAATAGTAAGGACAACCCGTTCTCTAGAATTCTGGAAAGGGGAAAAAAATCACTTATGGTTGGGGTGGTCAGAGAAGGCGGGGTGGTGTTTGACCTTACATTTGAAGATTTTAACAGGAGGAGATGGAAGAGGATAGGTACCTGGTGAAAGGCACAGAGCATATAAAACACAAAAAAGGAAAAAGGCAAGATCTGCTCATGGAATCCTTTAACCAGAGTATGTCAGAGAATAATGACAACCAATGTTTATGCGATTTTAAAAGCCTCTTTTTAAAATTTTATCTTCTCAATGACCCCCTAAAGTAGGTATTATTACTATTGATCCCATCTTACAAATAGAGAAAACTGAGTCTAGAAAAGGTTAAATTACTTGCTTTATGAAGATCCTATAGCTAGTGAAAGCAGAACTTAGACCCAAGGATTCTGTCTCCAAATTCCAGGCCACAGCAAATATGATTCACTAAAAATGGAGACTGCAACCATTGTGTGAAGAGTGGGGAATAACAAGCTAAAATATCAGCTGAATGGTGAGATTTCTGGCCCCATGACAGTAGAATAGAGCTCTCCTTTGAGGCCTGTGGAGGTGACCAGATGCAATCATCTATGTCTTCTCTCCTCCTAGATAGGGGCTGACTCCTCACTGGTCATTATCTTTCTTCTTAAAGATACACCCCGGGCTCTACAATCACACAGGAGCTTGCAAGCAACACAGAGAAGTTATTTCTTTTTTCCTCCAGTGCATTTATCTGTTTGTTTGATTTCCTGCTCACCACATTATATGTTATTAGGCCTTAGGGTGCCTCAGTGAATTAAAATGATATAGTCAAAATGTATGATTAAAAGACTGAGCAGCAATAATAACAGTATAATCATATTGTGCATTCATACCCCACTTTAGCATCTGTTATCTCATTTACTCACACAAAATCAGCAGCACTCTGAAATAGGAATGATAGACTGGAGCAATCCAATTTTACCGATGGGAACATTGAAACCGAGAGGTTAGGTGGTTTGTCTGGGGCCACACAGAAAGTTATTGCAACTTAAACCAGATCTCTTAACTCCCAAGCCAGCCTTCTTTTCACAGTGGTCCCGTCTCTCGGCTCAGGCAGGCTTGGGAGCTGAGAGGGACCATGTGGTACCATCTGCTTTCACCTCCCAAGAGCTCTGGGTTCAGCACCATGGACAGAGGCTCCCAGGCCCCACTTTGCCATTCTTAAATGGCAAACAATCCTAGTTTCCAAAGTAAACCTTGCAAACTAAATTCTGGAATGTTGAACCATGTCATGTGCCACAGGAACACTACACAGGTGCCTAGAGGTCAGATGGCAATGATAACCACTTAGAAACAAGACAGAGGCTAGAACAGACATCTTCACCAGCCTGACCTAGGCTGAGGCAAATGCAACTTTCAGGCATAGCAGCTACTCATTCTTCACTAGATAAAGCCTGGAATTAATGAATGATCAGTAGTACTTATCCTGGTATCCAAGTGCTGGACTGTCTCCAATTAACCAATCTCTCCCCACCCCTTTACATCCCAGGATATTGAAAACCCCAAGCTATCAAATGTAAAAATAATAGCAACATCAACTAATGTCTCTCGAAGTATTGTTTTCTTTCAGGGCCTGGGCTAGGTACCTAAATGCTATGTCATCATTTGATCCTTTTAGTGGCAAGTGTGAAATATAATAAAAGTAGAGAGAGGCTGTGAGCAAAGTACTTGGGAAACAATGATGCTATATTGAAAAGAAAACTGAGTCTGGAGTTACACATCCGGCTTCAAGTCCTAGATCTGCCTCTCACTAGCTGTGTGACCGTGGACATTTATTAAACTGCCCTGAGCCTCAGTCTCTGCATATGTAAAATTGGAGAATCACAGTTTCTTCACAGGGCTGTTGAGGGGCCTACAAATCACGCCCAGACAGCCCAGAGCACAACATTAAGCACACAGTGGGTTCAGTGGTCCCTCCCTACCCCCATCCTGCAAGTGTATCTTTTGTCTTCCTTCAGCCTCTTTTTCCAGGCCCCCACTCCAACTCATTGACTTAATATCAAGAAAAAAATGAAATTTGAGGAATAGGAAGGAGTTAGTTAAGTGATATCTAGACAAATCTGAAGAGAATAGGACTTGTACTGACTTTGAAAATGATAATGCCTCTAATGACAGTCCCAGAAGGGTACAGGAGGGGGAGAGATGGTGTACACAATGGGTGTCTGATGGTTCTAGGAAAAGTCAGGTGTATCTACTGTCAAGCTCACTACACCTGGCCACAGGCCAGCAATGGGAATGGGAACGATGACAAGGCTGTGAGCCAACAAACATCATTCCTGGCCTGGTCTCCAACTCACACCATTTGCAGAGCAGCTTCACCACCCCAACAGGCCAGGGGCCAAAGGTAAGCAGGCTTCTGACCAGAATCACAGCACAACTTCCAGTGTTCACCTATACCTGCAAACATAACTCACCTTCACCTACCCTTCCTAATATAAGCTTTAGAATCTGTTGTCCCATTGAGAAGAGATCCAGAAAACAAAATTGGCACATGAATAACGTCTCTAGAGAAACTGGGACTTAAAGGAGCTTGGTTGGCACATTCATTCTTTCCACCACCACTCACTGATTATGAGAAATAGCTGGTCTCCTCCAACAAGGAGCTTACAGTCTAGTGAAGGACATGGCATTCAACGACACTAGAGTCTAGTGAATGCTTTAATAAAGATGCGCCCAAGGCACTGTGCATGGGGATGCAGGGAGAATAATGCCAACCACACTGCTCGCCCCGATCAAGGACGATTTCTTGGCACACTGCATATGTACAGATAACCACTGCAGCTCTTTCTGCACCCAGCTGAAATTCTGCTTGTTCAGTCTGATCAGAATCTCTGCCTCCCTTCACTTCCCAGGCCCTCTGGCTGTGCTAAGACTCAAAAAGCAACATGTGTTTATATCTGAAAGGACCCTAGATATCATCTTGTCTGACCTTTTTATTGAACAAACTGAGTCCCAAAGAAATAACAATGTCTCCTAGGTTGTGAAGTTGGTGGATGAAGAACTAGGATACAGGTCTCCCAACAACCATGCAGGAAAATGTTACGTTACAAGTGCTATCCCAGCTCAAATGTGGCTTTTCAGCCCCCTCGGTGAGTTCACAATTCTGTCTCCTTTGTAAACCCATTTCCCTACAAGTCCCTCCACTGGTCTGCAAAGCCTACCAAGGCGGCCGAAGTGTTTAGTTAATTGATCAATGAGACACAGCTCTGGGGTTTAATTCAAGGAGAACTGATACCATTTTTCTACGTGGACTCTAACTGCACTCACTCAAATAGCAACCTGCATTATAGTACACATCTTGGGTAGCCTCTCAAACACCCCTCAAAATGATAACGGGCATCAGGCCTCAAAACAGCAGGACAGAGGGGAAGTCTCTCGGGTCCAGCATTACGTTATTGGTCAGGTTCTATGCAACCTCCTGCGTCCCTCAGAGCTGAATGGCTGGGAGGAACCCACTTCCTGGAACTGCTCTTTGGCAACTGGGGATGATAATGATGTTCCTCTTCATTGATCCTTACACACGGGCCTTCCTGAGCTGTACTTCCCCAGGGCTCTCAGGGACACAGCACGGCAGAGCCTAAGAGCACTGGCACAGCAGTTAGGCGGCCTGGGCCGGAATGTGGTTTCTCTGCTATGTGACCTACAGCAACTAGAATTCTCTAAGTCCGCATTTCCTCATCTGTAAAACAGGGGTACGATCATTGCCAATCTTGCCAGGTTATTGTGAGAACTAAATATCTGGGCATACAACCTAGCTTATATTAGGGGGCACAATAAACATTAATGTACTTCCCCTTCCATTAAAGGGGGGAAATGAGCATCTCTGTTTCTATTTAAACCCTAACTCTGATTTGACTGGAATCTGAATATTTCATTTTCTCTCTTCAAGTCCTTAGCATCCTCTTAGCAAAGAGGACATCTCCCTACTTTCTAGAGAATAATGTGACAGAATTACTCAGTGTTCCCTGGATATAGGTGTGGTTTACAATAAAAGCAATTCTAACTGTAGAATTAATCATGAGTGGGTAAGAGGAAAAAAATCAATGATGACTAAGTATCTACTATGTACCAGGCAATTTAAGCACATCATTTCACATTACCCTTATGATAACACCCCTGGAGGGAATGTATTTGTTATGATCCCATTTTATGGATGTGCAGTGGCAAGGTTAAGTAACTCAAACCAGTGTAGATATTAAGTAGCAGAGTTGCAATGTGAACCTACCTCTGTCAGACTCCAAAGCCCACTTTCTTTCCATGTGTGTAACACTCTTACTGTCCTTAGAGGGAGGGGCCCCATTTGGGGAGGAGAACCATCACTGAAATTCTTAACACATTAAGGATGGGGCATTTAAATGTATAGATGCAAATCTGTGTCACCAGTTCACAATGTGTTGAGAGTGTGTGCAAACAGAAACCATGCTAAATATGTTGACCTTCCCTGGGCCATTTTTGCTAGAGATTGATCTTCCTTTCATTGGGATTTTAGATGACCAGGTGATGGATTTACGCCAGTGACCACCAGAGGGGGATAACAGCTGGCAGAGTGCAAAGTGCATGTGCTTGCGTGCATGCATGCAAACACCAAAGAGAGAGAGAGAGGTTCCCCAGTAGCCTCCCCAAACAATAACAGAGGATTAGCACACACAGAGATCCTTTTAAAACAAAGACCCTTGAATAAACTGGGTCCTCTCAGCTTCTCCACACTATTGCCAAAGCCGCTGAGTCTACACACCCTTTGGGGGAGCAGGGAGGGGGGTGGGGAGAAGGAAGGAAAAGCAGACATTACTACCTCAGGCAACGGATATTCCCATCTTGGAAAGAATAAAAAATATATTTAACCTGTGGGTCTATATTCAAAGAACACCATGTAGACAGTTCTAAAGATGGATTTGGAGCCAGACGATAGGGTTTTTGAAGTCTTGGCTACACCACCCCAGTTACATGGCATGTCCAAGTCCCTTCACACCTCCGATTGCCCATTTCCTCACAAGTAAAGAGGATCGCAGGGTTATTGGAAAGGCAGAATGACATGAGGTGAGGCAAAGTACTCTGTAAACTGCAGAGGTTATACAAATGCCAGCTGCTCTTACAGGTATTATAATGATGATTGTTTACTCAGTATGAATTCTTCGATGACAGAGAGGCGCTGTTCTGAACCACACACGACCTGGTGGAGGGATAACAGCAGAAGGAGCCAAGGTGGTAACAAGCATCGGTCTGGAAGGAAAGGTCCAGATTCCTCAAGCTGATAGTTTTGTGTTCCTCCTGCCTCTCCCACCTTCCCTTTCTGAAGAGGCATCAGCCTCTTCGTTTCCTAGGGCGGCTGTAACAAATCACCCCAACTGGATAGCTTGGAACAACAGAAATTTCTTCTCTCACAGTTCTAGAGAAATCAGAGTGTTGGCAGGGCCGTGTCCTCGGGGGGCTCTCGGGGAGGATCCGTCCTGCCTTTTCCTGCTTCCTGTGGCTGTGAGAGCCCCTTGGATTCCTGGGTTTGTGACCATATCCCTGCAATCTCTGCCTCTAAGTTCACATCACTTCTCTTCTGCCTGTCAAATCTCCCCCTGTGTCTCTTCTAAGGACATCTGTCACTGGACTTAGAGCCCACCTAAATAATCCAGGGTGATCAGTTCATCTCAAGATCCTTAACTTAATTACATCGGCAATGACCATTTTTCCCAATATGGCAACATTCATAGGTTCAAGAAATTAGGACAAGCCATATCTTTGGGGGGTAGGGGGCACCTTTCAACCCACAACAAAGCCAAAGCAGAACAAACTCAGAAAACCACAGCGCCATGAGAACTGTGTGAGGCTCTCCTGTGGGACCCCCAGAATGAAATGCTAGCCCTGACCCACAGAAGGGAGAGGTATGAGATGTGAGTAGTCTGAAGCACAGAAAGCAAGGTTAATTCTGCCAGGGGAGGACAATAGGAAGGCTCCCTGGAGGGGGTGATGTTTGAACTGAGCTCTGAAGGATGGGTTTTGATAAGGAGTGAAAAGAAAAGTCTGTTGGAGGAAACAGCAAGAGCAAAGATGCAGAGGTTGAAAGGGAGTACTTGGGGGAAGAAAACAGGGAGGGGAAAGAAGGATGAGGTAAAGGAGAATACATCCAGGTGGGAGGCTAGAGGTGGAAAGGTCCCGCCCAGGGTCCCAGGGTGAAGCAGAGAGAAAGCTAGAAGTCGACCCTGGTAAAGGGCCGATCCACTGCACTGTCCCCCTCCAACAGGCTCGGCTCTTTCATCAAGGGTCCGCACACCCTAGCTCCCCGCTCCAGTGCTCTAAAAGAACAGCTATCTACCTGTCCAAGCCAGGCCTAAACCATAAGCCCTGCCCTGGGTAATTCTGCCCCTGACTGGGATGCAAACAGTCCCCCAAAGAGGCACAGCCTCAAGGATTGGAGCTGGCGGACTGAAGGCAGACAGACTGTCAATGATGCAAAGCCACAGCAGTAAACGCAGAAACCCCAGCCCATTTCCTGTGCCTCAGGACACAGACAGTTGGACCCACTTAATTGAAATATAAGCTTCAGGCAAAAGGATTTATCCAAACACCAGGAAAATAGCAGAAGGACGCTAACAGCATGCAAATGGATGAGATGGGCGCCCTTTAAGACAATCATTCCTATTGGGCAGTCCAGGTGCAGACAGCACTCACTCTAGCACACCCCTCACTGAACCCCTTCCTTGCCTCCTCCTGGCTCTCTCCTTCATCCCAAGGCACTCAAACAGGCCTGATTTACTCTAACAAAAGCGGCCTCAGCCCCGTGGAGCCTGCGAGAGCAACATAGCTGATTTCACTCTTTAACCCTGGAAGTAGGAAAACAGCGAACGCTGACTCTGGCCATCCCAAGGGAGGCTCCCAGAGCCTTTATCTCATGAGCTGCACGACCTCTAGGAACCTCTGCACAAGTGAGATAAACCCCCATGCCCAAGAGGAAGCCTACTTATCTCCCAACAAAGCATCTTTGCAAATTACTTTTTTTTTATTGCTTCTCAGGGAAGGGAGTGCAGTATTTTTAAAAACTAATAGCTGCAGTAACAGTAATAATAATCCTCCCCAGCCAATGCCTACATTCTGGCCAGTGCCTCGGGGAAGGAGGGGTGGGGGCTTGAAGGGTGGGGTGACGTTGGGACTCAGGGTGACTCATGTGCCAGGGTGGGCAGCTTCCCTGAGGGTCCTGAGAAAACATGTCTGGTGTGAGAGATACGGCCACCACCTCTCTTCATACAGAATAAACAAATGATTAACTGTCTCATTAACAACTGTGCGGGAAGACACACAACTCATGTCCCAGTGGGTGGTGCAGCCAAGAGATTTATATTATTTAACAATAAAAGCAAAACAAACGGTGGCCTTCCACCCGCTGCCTGACTGCGTGTGGCCCCTCGTACTGGAGCAGGGCAGGGGCACCTGACTAGGACAGGATGCCAGCCAAAAGGAGGGAGGGGCTACTGAACTAACTTCCTGGCATCTCAGGATTGGGAATAGCATGAGAATCGGGGTGGAGGCTGTGGGAACAGAGGTAGAGAGAGAGGGAAGGAGATTGCTCAGAAATGCAACACAATTTACTCAGGAACTATGTATGGGCATTTGCTTCCTGAGAAAGGCAGCAGAACTTGAAATCAAGAGACCAATTCTAGCCATAGCTCTGACCCTACCTAGATGTGTGACAAGTTGGGCAAATTCCGCCTTGATCTCCATGCCTGTAACATGGGGAGACGGGGTTGTTGTTGTTGTTTTAAGTACTATGGTGATGTAGGCCATCATCGCTGCCATTTTACCACACGGTACAGTGCTTAAGGGATCAGACACTGAACTCGGACTTCCTGGGGTCCAATGTCAGGTTCTAGCTATGTGACTAAAGGCAATTAACCTCTCTATGTGAGCTATAAAATGGGTATGCCAATCACCTTTACCTCTTAGGATTGGAAAGGTTAATTCCTGACGAGCACTGAACAATGCCGGGCACAGAACAGTAGCCATTCAGATGGTATAGATGTTACCAATGTGTATATCCTTTTTCCTCACAAACACCCTCATTCTGAACAGACAACCCTGATTTACACTTCCAAGTAGTCCAGTTATGAATTCTTGCTCCTATCTCTAAGCTTCTCTCTATTTATTTCCTCCTATCCAAAGAAAAAGTACCCCAATTTTTTCCAAGCTATGATCCCCTCTTCCCTCCTCTGGGGTTTTAATCCAAAAACCGTCTCTTCTTTTTGCTGTCTTCCGATCCTTCTGATCCACTGGCTCCAGGTTCCCTCTTCCTACAAACCTGCTCAAGCCGCACGCCTCTCACACACAGCCCTCTGTCAACCAGCCTCCCACCCAAGTCAGCATCCTTCCCCTTCCTTTTCACTCTGAAGAGCGTAATCTTTGTTTCTTGCATCTTACAACTTTCATTCACTCTCCTGACTTCCACCGTTCATCGCTCCGCTGGCAGCAAAAGGCACCAAACACATCCAGCTTGTCAAGTCTGTCCCAGGAGCTCTCGCTGGGCTTCAGCTTGAGTTCTCAGTGGCCCGTGGCATTGCTGACACCCTGCTGCTGAAATCCTCCATTCTCTTGTCCTCCTGGATTCTGCTCTGGCCTTGTTCTTCTCCCTCTTCTCTAATTCCCCTCTGCCTCTTTCACTAGTTCCTCATCCTGGCCCTCAAATGTTGTTCCCTAGGGGATGGGCCTTGGTGCCAGTCTCTTCTGGCATATGCTGCATGCTCCAAGTGCCCAAGGGCACTCAGTTGGGTCACACCCAGAGGGATGCTAAGGCTAAGGACTTCGGTCAGCTTTGTTTGGCTGACAGTGGTTTCTAAGGCTGTGCGACTGGGCAGGTATTACACCGATTGCAATAAAAGCAGCTTAATACCTGTTGTCTTATATCAGGCCACTTCAGACATTTATGCCAGCTCCCCACCTTGGTAGATATTTGAGTGGGTGAGCCTGTGACCAGGCTTGTCCAGGACAGTCTCACCCACTGCATGGAGCAAGCACCATCCCTAGTGCTTAAATGCACAGACTCTTGCCATCATCATAACAAATATGAAATAGATGCTATTATTTACTCCATTTCCCAAATGAGGAAACAGAGATGCGAGAGGAGCAGTCACTTGCCTAAACTTGATTTCTTCTATACACTCCCCTTTTGAACTCAAAAACAAATTTCCAGCTGTTTAATGGACATCTCCTCGTGGGTGTTCTCAAGTGTGTGCGAATTTTCTTTCCCTAATACCTGTCCGTCTTGGTTAACAACATCACTCCCCACCCTGGTGTTCCAAACAGAAAGCTCAGCATCTTTCTTCACCACCCCACCCTCCCACCCCCAATTAATTCTCTTGCTCCATGATTTCTAGTGAGCTACTGTGTCCTGTCAATTTTACCTGCAAAATATCCAAGGAACGGTTTCCCTCCCCCTCTCCCTGTCCAACTTGTCACTGTCCTAGTGGGTCCCGTCGCCTCCCCAGCACCCAGGTCTCTTTTTCATCAAGTCTATCTCCATCACTCACCACCAGAAAGCTTTCTCAAAATAGATCGGTTTGCAGAATTACTCCACATACTTTCTACACCTCAAATCCCATCCTCTCCTTCACTTCCCTCCCCAGTAAAAATTTCCAGTTGTTTCTCATTGGTTAAAATGTACATGGAAATCACCTGAGGCACGTGTTAAAATGCAGATTCGCAGGTCAGCCCTGAACCATCTAAGGCAATCGTTTTCAGTGAGTGTAGGAGACTATATTTTTAACAAGGACCCTGGAGGGTTTTAATACCAATTCTCCACAAATCACACTTTTAGAAACTCTGAACAGAAATGACAGAATGGTTGTTAAGAGCCTGGACTTTGAAATCATTCTCCGAGAGTTGAATTCCAATGCTTCCACAGTTAGCTGTGCCTTTCAGCATGCTTTACTCTCCATGCCTTGGTTTCTTCATCTAATGGTTTCTTCACCCGTGTAGTGAATGCTTAGCGTATGTCAGGTGCCATGCTACGTACTCTAAATGCACAGACTCTTGCAATCAGCATGACGAACATATGAAATAGATGCTATTATACACTCTACTTCCCAAATGAGGAAACTGAGGCACAGAGAGGAGAAGTCACTTGCCTGAGGTCACAGGGCTAACAAGTGCCAGAGCTGGGGTTCCAATACAAGCAGTTTGGCCCCAGAATGCATGAGCAGAGCCATCGGCCACAAGACTGCCATGGTGTGTGACATAGCCTACAGGAAGCACTCAGCACGTTGCCTTGCACAGAGTAAGAGCTAAATAAATGGCAGCCGTTATTCCTGTGGTGGTTATTAGTACTAGGTATTATTATTACAGAGTCAACCCTATACTCCACAGCGCGAGAGGCAGCACAAGGTGACGATTAGTCACTCTGGCAAGCTGCTTTGTCCAATACAGTAGTTACTAGCCATGTGCGCCTATTTCAATTTAAATACAACAATCAATGTGAAACCAAATGTAAAATTCGGCTCCTCCGTCACACTAGCCACATTTTCAGGTGCTCAGCAGCCACATGTGGTGAGTGGCTAGTAGACTGGAAGTGCAGATTTAGAACACATCCACCATTATAGACTGTTCCAGTGGACAGCACTGCTTTAGAGGGGGGTTGTTGGAAAAAAATCACCACTCTGTGAGTTCTGAGGGTTCTTTGGAATGATAATTTGCCTCCCTGTGCCTCAGTTCTTTCATCTGTAAAACAAGGATAATAAGAGTACCCACCGCATATGGCTGCTTTGAGGAATGTATGAGTTAATATAATTAATGTACTTAGAATATAATTAATGTGCCCTGGCATACAGTAGGTAATATATAAGTGTGTGTGTTTATTATTATGGGGTCGTAGTATCATTATTAATAGGATCACTTATACCTGGGCCACCAGGCACAACAAGGATTGACACTGAAATCTTTGAATCTCGTCTATACCTGAGGTGCCCTTCTCTCCCACCATCTGCTTCCTCCTGCCATGTTCCGGTGCTCCTTTGAAATTCCTCCTAAGTTCCACAATTCTCCTTGAAAATGAGAATAGGCCCCCATTTAGGGAACAGACTACAGTGTGTCAGCAGATGGAGCCTTGGAAACCCTCTCATGATGAAATGTACCCAGAAAAAAAAGCAGGGCCGGCCGAGTGGCGCGATGGTTAAGAGCTGGCTTGGGACGCCGGAGGGCCCCGGTTCGGATCCCACATATGAGGGCCAGTGACACTGCCCTCTACAGCTAAGATGCTGAACAACAGCTCAACCTGGAGCTGGGCTGCCGTGAGTCGCTGGTGATGGCGTAGGCTGCAGCCCCTGCTGCAGTGGGTTGCCATGGGCTACCGTATGTAGCCAGCAGCCAGCGTGAGCGGCCAGCAGACGCTGTGAGCGGCCGTCCAGAAGCTGCGACTGACACAGACCCCTGGGCACTGGCATCGGTGACCTTTGGAGAAAGTCACACTGGCTGAAATGTCTCTGTATTGTTTATTGTTTCACAATGAATTATTCTGGGTGGAGAGGACAATGTTTCCTTGAGTAATTTCTCAAAGAGCTGAGCTGGGAAGCCCAGGAGTTTGGGACCGGGAGGGGAATAAAAGGTGAACACGGTTTTGTTTTCAGAGGGCATTTGCTGTTCTAAGTGTATCCTAGAGAAATAGAAGACTTTTTCAAAAAAAAGAAACTTGCCAAGCTTTAGAAGGGAGGGTTTGATGTGATTGCAGTGACTAAGCCAGAGTGCTGTGAGCGACCGAGTGTCTGTCACTTCAGCCACAGCCTGAAGCGCTTCTCAGACTCAGTTTCTCCACACGTGAAATGAGGGCAATAGTCCACCTTCTAGCAGGGAAATGAGAAATAACGTACATGCACCCTTCTCACAAGGCCTGGAGGCCCTCAAACAATGGCAGCTGGTACTATTATTAGTACTGATGCCAATTTCAGAACTTTCCTTCCAAGAAAATCACATAAAATCTTAAAGGAATCAGAAGTGGGGGCCAACTAGAAATGCATTCCTGTGATATTAAGACTGAGATTTACGGGGCTGCTAGTAAGCAAACATGGGTCTCCAAAGTAACCATAACTCAGCAAGGTTTCACACGTATCTATTTGCAAAGGCCATTTAATAATATGTGGAGTTCTCCAAAATCCCCTACAGGGTGATAAGTCAAGTTTCCTTAGAAGGGGGTATATGGCCAACCAGAAACAGCTAGAGGCTTGAGCTAAATGCAAGTCCCTCACTATTGGTTATTTCCAGACAACAAACGAACAAGCCCGGTCCCTTACACTCAGGTGAAACTGTTCATCAACCCTATTTTCCTCCCCTTTCACCATGTGTCCTCCTCTTGGTCACAACTGCTTTAAGAGGGCAGCAGTCTCTGCCTTTTCTTCGCTTCCTGTTCATTCACAGCCCGTTGAGAATGGCCTTCATTCTCTCCACTCCATGGACGCTGCTCTCACCATGGCCATCAGTGATCTCATGTTTATTCATCATGGCTGTCCTCACATCCCAACCACTGAGTGGCTCCTCTGGTTCAGGGCCTCAGTGACAAAATCCTAGGAATGACTCTCACTCTTGTCTAATCCCCATCCCTTTGCGTGTGGGCAGAACCTATGAACTGGATGAGATGAACCTATGAACTGGATGAGATACCATTGTCATGATTATGATACGTTAGACGGTGCTATGGGTTGAATTGTGTCCCCCTCTCCCCAAGTCATATGTTAAAACCTTAACCCCCAGTACCTCTGAGTGTGACTTTATTTGGAAATAAGGTTGTCACAGATGTAATTAATTATGATGAGATCTTTAGGGTAAGTCCAAATCCACTATGACTGATGTCCATATGAAAAGGGGAAATTGGAACACAGGTATGCATACAGGGAAAGCGCCATGTGAGCATGAAGACAGCCATCTACAAGCCAAGGAGAAAGGCAGGAAGATAGCCTCCCCTCACAGCCCTCCGAAGGAACCAACCTGACCGGCACCTACACCTTGATGTCACACTTCTGGCCTCCAGGACCGTGAGACAATCAAGCGGTGTTTTCTAAGCCACGCCAGCAACAGAAGACTAATTCAGACTCTAACTCTCAGGCCTCTTCCCTAGGGTTTTCCTGAGAGGATAATGTGAATTCTGGGCTTTTAGCCATGGACCGCAAGGCCTTAACTAAGTTTGCTCCACTCCTTCCTGCCTCGGTTTCCCTACTGGTCAGGCATTTCTGGTTCCAACACTTACGGCACTGCTGAAAAAGTCAGGAAGTGACAAGGGACTTGGAGTGGGAGTATCAGGAGTTTCACTGAACTTCGCTTTTTAACCCGAGGTACAAGAGCTTTCCCAGGCTACCAAAGCTCCCTGCTTCCCCCGGTCTTCCTACCTGTCAGAAAGGAACAGCTTCTTGCTCCACATGCATGCTCACCATTTTCAGCTCTCCCCACAACTGAGGGTTTTTTTCCACTATTGGGTCACAAGGTCAAAAATGCTTGTTCCATCCAATGCCGAACAGATTGATACCTCTCAGTGGCACACCTTGGCAGTCAGCAGTGGGACAGCAAGTGGCAAAGTCCCTTCAGAAAAATGGAGACAGCACTGCAGGCACACATGGAGGAGAGGGGAGCTGAGACATGTCAGGAAAAAGAAAACCCTGAGTGCTGCGTTTGAAGATGGCTCTGGCAAACCATGCACATGCCAAGCTCAGCCTCACAGATGAGCTGCTTGAAGTCCCACCTGGAAACTCCACAGGGCAATTCAACTTGACTGGAGTTCTGAATATGCCAATCTCAGGAGCTTGTGCACAGGGGACTCTGCATTCATTGTGCATTCAGAGTGCCCTACGTGCCTTCCAGGAACAAACTCCTTTTCTTTCACATAACTTCTTCCCCAAGCTCCAAACTCACCTCTCCTCCTAGGGGTCTCATGAATGCCTGTAACTCGACACATCCAGGATGAAGGCAGCACCTCTTCCTCCCCCATAATGGCACCACCACCCTTCTCTGAACACACACTGTGGAATCCTGGCAGTGGGAAGAATACAGCCTTGGATTCAAACCCCAGCTGTGCCCTTCACTGGCTCACTGACCGCTGAGCCTTAGTTTCTTCATCTGCAAAGTAGGTATAATAATAACAGCACTTATCTCCAAAAATATTGTGAGGGAACAATGTAAATCTACACAAAGAAGAGAACCCATGTAAAGCATATAGCTCAATAACTGCCTATAGAAAGCATTAAATGAGAAGACCAATTGTTGTTATTATTTTCTAAAGTAGAAAATAAAGAAGTAGATCAGATAATTTCTAAAGCCCATTTCACCTCTTATGAGTTCATGAGTTGTACACTTAAAATTTCTCAGATCATTTTTCCTGCCTATCATTAATATTGAAACACACATACCCGTATATACATCCTTTCTCTCCCATTTATCTGTCTTTACTCATGCCATTCCCTTGCCCATACGATTTACACTTATTTCTAGCTAAATGCCATCAATTTTCCAAAGCTAAGCTGAATTGTCATATCATTACTGGAACCTTCCCCATCTTTGAACCAGAAGTAATCTCACTCATCCCTGAACACGTATTGTAGCATCTTTAGGGAACATCACATTGTTTATGGTATAGGTTTCCAAGGGTGTTCATCTTTCCTGCCCATTAGATTTAAGCTTCTTGAGGTCCAGTGCCGAACCTGATTCACCTTAATTTTCCCTCAGTGCAAATCAAATTCCCTGGTTCTAGGAGGAATCTATAAACATTTGAACGGATGACTAAATGAGTGCAGAATACCCCTATGCACTCTCTAGGTATTCAAAAACTAGTTCCCAGGGCAAGTACATATGCTTCCTTGCTGATCTGTTTCATGTTTTCTAAATACATCAGTTCAGAACTTAAGGTGGATTTCAGTCGCCTATTTTAAAATAATTCATTCCATTGGTCTGTGTGTCTGTTTTTCTGCCAGTACCATGCTGTTTTGGTTATTGTTGCTCTGTAGTACAAGCTGAAGTCAGAGAGTATGATACCTCCTGCATTGTTCTTTTCTCTTAGGATTGCTTTGGCTATTCTGAGTGTTTTGTGAGTCCATACAAATCTGATGATTTTTTTGTTCTATTTCTTTTAAAAATGTCTTTGGGTTTTGATGGGAATTACATTAAAATCTGTACTCCGATGTTCACTGAAGCATTATTTATGGTGGCCAAGACATGGAAGTAACCAAAATGTCCTTCAATAGATGATTGGATAAAGAAGATGTGGTATACATATATACACAACGGAATACTACTCTGCCCTAAGAAAAGATAAAATACTGCCATTTGCGACAACATGGATTGATCTTAAAGATCACTATGCTAAGTGAAATGTCAGACAGAAAAAGTCGAGACCCATATGACTTCACTCATATGTGGGATATAAAACTGAAAGCAGCAGAGGAACAAGACGAGCAAATAAAGAAACAAAAACTCATAGACACAAACAATAGTTTAATGGTTACCAGAGGGAAAGTGGGGAGAGTGGATGGTAAGAGAGGGAAAGGGGGTCAAATATATGGTGATGGAAGGAGAACTGCCTCTGGGTGGAGAACATATAATGCAATATATAGATGATGTATTACAGAATTGTACACTTGAAATCTATGTAGTTTTATTGACCATTGTCACCCCCAATAAACTTTAATAATAAAAGATAATAGCAATTCATTTAGTATAAGTTCACTAAAACATCTAAAAACTAGTAAAGAAGGGAGTTGAACACAAAGGCAGGAGGATGGAGCAGACGCTAACTGCATTGGACTCACAATTCCCAGAACTCTCCATGGTGAATTCTAAGTGCCCAGAAGTAGCAACAACAACAATAGCAAAACTGACTCCCCAAAGTTGCAATCCATTTCTACTAGGTCAGTACCGAGTAAGCACAACCTTTGGCTGTCTGATCTAGGTTAGTGGATTAGGATTTATTTCTTTATTATTCCAGATGGGTTAGTAGAGAATTGTTTTTACCACAGTGCCCTTACCTCTCTGAACACAAGCTATCCAGTGCAGAGGGATGAAAGCCTTTAAGCTGCTGTGGGGGGAAGAGTTACCCATGGACTGAGCTGGCGTACCACTCGCCGTGAGGCTCTTAAGATAAATCCTAAATGGTGTTTCAT
Source organism: Hipposideros armiger (assembly GCF_001890085.2). Taxonomy (NCBI): domain Eukaryota; kingdom Metazoa; phylum Chordata; class Mammalia; order Chiroptera; family Hipposideridae; genus Hipposideros; species Hipposideros armiger. The sequence continues at coordinate 575,577 of NW_017731449.1, read as the reverse complement.
TCTTGGACTGTAAATTTGAGGACACAAAATGAGCAAAGGAATGGTGTTCTGAAAAGAGCACTAGACTAGGAGTCATGAGACTTTGCGTACTGGCTTTGCCCCTAGGTATCTGATTTTATGAAAGTCATTTAGCGTCTTTAAGTGTAAAATAAAGGATTTTTTTCTATCTGTAAAATAAAGGGTTTGAGCTAGATTGATGGGACCACTTGGCAATGGTGGCGCTATAAGCAGGCTTCTAAAAATACCAATACCCAGGGCTCATCCCCAGAGAAGGACCAATTGGGATAGGATGAGACCCAGGCACCAGCGATTTTAAAGGTGAGAACCACTGGGCTAGGTAATCATCCCTTTCAGTTTTAAACCTCTTTGATTCTATATGAATCTTTCTAAGAAACAGGAAACTTCATTTTTCATCATGTGGGATAAACCTGAGAGAAGAATCTACTCACATAAGTGATCTATGTGAGTAGAAATACTGACAGCATGTTTCCATCTCACAGTGGTCTCTAAACCTATATTCTTCACAAAAAGATATCTCCAGGGCATGTGCCAGGCCTCTGTCCCTGGCCATCCCAACTTCTCGCAGACCCTATGGACATAGAGTTTAGCCAAGAGAATGGGGCAGACATTGAGACCAACCAATAGAAGTCTTTTTGTGTGCCGGAGCAGTTCCTCATGCCACAAGGAGATACTAATCACACTGGGTTACTACCTGAGTGAGAATCTACTTTCCAATCTTTTGCCCGTTCAATTCCATGTTCTGGAGATACATTATTAAATTGGGTTTCTTTGTAGTGTGACTTCATCACGCTTATTAGCAAGTTTTGGCAGCCAGGATAGGATTTGCATCCCCACTACAAATAAGAAAACTGAGGCACTAACAGTGCCTAGCAAGAGTCAATAGTAGTTATTAGGCTGGAATTGGGTTTGGCCTTGGGCTTGGGGTAAGGTTTGGGGACTGGATTAGGGATAAGGTTGGTATAAGGGTTAATTTTATGTGTCAGTTTGACTGGGTCATATGGTATCCAGATATTTGCTCAAACATTATTCTGGGTACTCCTGTGAGGGTGGTTTTGGATAAGATTATCATTTAAGTCAGTAGACTGAATAAAGCAAATTGCCCTCCCTAATATAGGTGGGTCTTATCCAGTCAGTTGAAGGACTGAATAGAACAAAAGGGCTGACCCTCCACCAAGTAAGAGAGAATCCTTCCTGCTTGACGGTTTTGAATTAGGACATCAGCTTTTTACCCTGTCCTCTGAGTCTACCCGAGACCTGGGCTTTCCTTCTTATCAAGCCTGCAGCCTTTAGATTAGAATTGCAGCTTTGGTTCCCCTGGGTCCCAGGCCTTTGGGCTCAGGCTGAAAGTGCACCATCAGCTCTCCTAGGTCTCCAGCTTGCCAACTCACCCTGTAGATCTGGGACTTGCCAGTCTCCATAATCGCATAAGCCAATTCCTTATTCTTTTCTTCTTTCTATATATATCCCACTGGCTCTGTTCCTCTGGAGAACCCTGACTAATGTAATTGGGATAGAGTTGGGAAGAGAGTCTTCAGGTTACAGTTTGGTATAGGGTTGGGTTTAGGGTGAAAGGTGATGAGCTAGGTAAAATATCAAATATCTTTTCCTAATGTTATTATTGCTGATACGACTTTGAAAAAGAGAACAGGAACTGACTGAGTGACAACCAAGTACCAAATGCTATCCTTGACTCTCTTATTCACATTACGAGATTGGCAATAATGGTTCATAAGACTCAACTGTATGCCACATGCTATATTATTTGTTTTGACTATTATATCATTTACTCCTCTTAAAACTCCTCTCAAATAGATAATAGCCCATATTTTTAATAGCCCATATAAGAAATTGAGGGCACATTGAGGTAAAGAAACTCATAAGTGGAGGGCGCAATGTTTGAACTCAACTCTTTCTGACTCCAAAGCCATTCTGAGCCAAAGAACTGATTGGGATGGTAAAGGCTTATAACACCCTCCAGAGGATAAGAAACCAGGAGGAATGGTCCCTTCCTCAGTGGAGGGTCAGGGAATGCCCCTGGCTAGGGGGTGGAGAAGGGAAGAGGAAGGTATATTATTGTTCTTTCTGGGCAGCGGTGACACCCGTGTTCTCCGCCTGGACTCTGATTTATAAGTCCCTTCCCTGAGCAAAGCTGGAAGCCTGCTTCCCTGCCAGGGGGGCCTCTGTCCTCCCTCAGCCTAAGCAACATACAGCCTCCCTGACTCTCCTCTGCTCTGCGACACTGTCAATGAATTATTTCCCTCCTTCAGAGCAGGCCCTGCTGGGGCCGACCCAAAGATGCAATTTCTTTGATATTTTTCTCCTCTTTCAGGAGCCTCCTTCCAGAGACACATAAATGTCGGATTCATTATATCGCTCTCAGGTAGAAGCCTGTGTTAAAGAGGCTTCGATCAATCCCTTAAATAAAGCTGGCAAAATCCTGCACTTACTTGGGCCTTTCTGTCCCCGTGATGGAGTCACACCAGCTTCTCCTCCTGGCCTTGCCTAGAAGCCAGCATCTCCCTTCTCCTCCCCCGCCATGGTTTGTCTCATAACAGACTTAGAACTTGAACAGGTCTTTTTATCAGCAGATTTTTAACTCTCTCATGAGGGAAAAGACGGGTTACTCAATTCCTATTTCCCTGCCGGGGAAGTTGAAAGACAGAAAAGTGAGATAACCTAAATCAGGTGAATCTAGAGAAAAGAGCTGCCTCTCTGATCGCTGGGCCTTCTTCGACCTAAAAAAACCCCTAGAGATACTTTTCCTTACCTTGCCCTTGACACTTTTGATTCCTCCCTCTCCCCCTGAATCCTTTCCTCCCTGGTGCTTTTAAAAATAGTTCTCTCTCCCTGAAGTAGTTAGGCAGCTCCGAGGTCCTGCCAAAAGCATCATCATACTAGGGGGTTAGGAAATTGTGTTTAAATCCCAGCTCTGCCCCTACCTGATTAGGCAAGATTTTTAACCCCTCTGGGCCTCAGTTCCATGGTCTATAACCTGTGAATGGCAGTGGCACCACCTTGAAAGCACAAAGTCTCTACTGTCGGGGCATTACATGAAGCTGGAACTCACAAGCCCCTAGAAGAAGCCAAATAGAAGTGTCTAGAACAACAGCAGAGCTGCCAGGTCTTTGAGGGCACAGTACTCAGGACACTCTACAAGGGACCCCGCAGCCCTCCTCTAAGTCCCCTGCAGCCCCTGTTCCAATTTCCTCTCTGCTTCCTCTCCGGCCTGGCCTTTGAAGTAACATTTCACTCGAGGAAAATGAATGTGCTGTCTTGGCAATGAGATGACACAGGCGGGCCCTTGTACTCCCCAGAATGGTCCTCTTGGGCCTCAGGGCAAGCAAAGCCCAGCTCCCGGCTGCGCTTGACCTCGGACTTCACTTCCTGGCACAGCACAGGAAGTGCCACTTCTGGAGCTGCCAGGAATCAGGAGCCCAGGCCACTCACATGATGTATATTTATAACTGCTTGGGCCTTGACTACAGGCCAAATGTTACATTCACAGCTAATTTCCTATTAATTAGGTGCTGCAGTTCCTCAGCTAAATGAACAATGAGCCAGACAGGAGCCCTGAAGTTCCAAAATGCCACAGACGATGGTGCAAATAGAAGCCAAGATGGGACATGGGGAAGGGAGAAAACATAGTATTCTGAGCATTGTTTCTGCAATAATGAAAGAATTACTCACCGACCTTCTAAAGCCCTGAGTGAACTGCTTTGCTGAGAATGTTCCTAACACTTGCCTTTCAGCGTAAGAAGAGGCTGCAGGACTGTGGAGGGTCTAGTCAAGAGGTGGAAGGGGGGCTCTGCTGGCCCCTGAGCCAGTGTTTCTCTGAAGTGGTCTCTGGACCTTTCTATCAGCATCACCTGGTCCAGCCTGAATCACTTGGGGCAGGATCTGGGAAGCCGCGCTTTTAACACCTCATCCCAAGGGACACTAGAGTTTCGGAAACACTGCCCCAGGGGAACTGGGATTCCTGCACCACACTATAAGGGGCCAAAGGGCCTCAGCTAAAGTATATAAACATTCCTAAAACTCTTAACTGTTTACCAAGCACCAGCCACTATATTCCCTCCCCTCTTTAATCCTCACAACCCAGTGTCGGGTAGAGGCCACTGTTGCCCTACTAATGAGACAACTGAGACTTTGAAAAAGCAAGTAGCTTGGCTAAGTCACAGATCTAGGAAGTGGCATAGGCAGGCTGGCTCACCCTATGCACTTTGGATACTGGGTCTCTTTGTCAAAGACATCTTCTTCCAGTCCTGCCAAATCACCACAATGAGACTCCTGATAAACTTCTGAGGCTGCTGTTCAGGCCAATCAGGAGATGCAGCTCTAGGAAGCTGGAATGACCAGAGAAGCCAGGGTCACAAGGCAGTGAACAACCAAGGGACCAGCTCATACACAGCATGGATTCCAGAATGTTAAGAGTACAGCTATGACATTAGACTGCCTCTTTCCAAATCTAGACTCCACTCGATTTTCTCTCTTAGAAACGTCGGGCAAGGCAGTTTATAGCTCTGTGCCTCAGTTTCCCTACTATATAATGATGATAACAGCAGTGAGAACCTCATTGTGTTGTTGGGAGAGTTAGAACAGTACACAGACTTTGTACCTTCTGCATGTTCTAGGCTCATCTATTGAGTCAACCATGGTGAGTCAAACCCCACCAACTCTAAATGTCTCTTCCTGCTTCCCCCCAAAGGTAATACCTGAATCATCAGCCCAGATACGTTGCTTTTGCTCTGGGGATGCCTGTAATTACAAAGGCTGATTCCTTGATATATGCTATTAGGACATTTCCTCTTGCACTATGAATGTCCTTTTATAAATAATTAAACTAAACTGGTTATTGAAAGAAATCATCAAAACCAACAGTGGGAGGATGATGGGAACTTGGTTCCGTCACTCTGTCCAGGCAGCTCCTGAATATCTTTGGGGCTCACAATGATGAAGAGTAAAGCACAGACCCTACGGCTGAAGAGCTGTCATACTGGAGATGTAAAGGAAATGGCCCCGGGTCCAAGGGTAAACTTTGGACCCAAATTCAGAACAGACAGACATGAAGACTGACGAGGAAAGAAGACATCTACCTACTTTCCTTGGGCATGTCCCCTACAGGACAGATGCAACGACAACATGGTAGCCAAACAAGTAGAAGGTGGCAGAAATGCAGGAGATAAATGTGGGAGAGGAAAGTTCCATCCCCAAAAGTGCAGCTCAGGATCCCTTTATTCAAAGGAGCCCCTTTAGCTCTGTTCAAGAGCCCCCATAAATGTGTTTCTCTCTTGGACCTAGATTATGAATCACCTTTCCTGGAATTCACTTAGGATGCTCTGACTCCCTAGCCTGAAGTTTTTGCATGAGCTCATTCATATATTTGTGTTCCCTGAGGAATAAACTATTTCCTTAAGCCTTCCTCTCACTGCTAGTATCACTTTTTTCTCCAACAATAATACAGTAAAACCTTGCTAATGGGCCCTAACTGGACTGCTCTAATGAAATGGGCATTAAAAGACATTTAAGAATAAATACAGGGCTGGCCAAGTGGCGCGATGGTTAAGAACTCGCTTGGGACGCCAGAGGGCCCCGGTTCGGATCCCACATATGAGGGCCAGTGACACTGTCCTCCACAGCTAAGATGCTGAACAACAGCTCAACCTGGAGCTGGGCTGCGTGAGTTGCCAGCGATGGCATAGGCTGCAGCCCCTGTGGCAGTGGGTTGCCATGGGCTACCGTGTGTAGCCAGCAGCCAGCGTGAGCGGCCAG
>NW_017731449.1:551699-569727 GCF_001890085.2 Hipposideros armiger | reverse complement strand
CAATGACGGTGCCAACTTGGGCCAGTGAAGCAACGTCCTCCACAACTAGACTGAAGAACAAAACGACAGCAACTTGTCTGTTCCCCTTCCCCGAATTCCTCAGCACTGTTCCCATCCCCCCAATTCCTCAATAAAAATCTTTAAAAAAAAAAAAAAGAACAAATACAGACGTATTACTGTCTAGCACAGGAGATGACTACGCGGAAGCAGGGAGCAAGCAAGAGGTCTTGGCAAACCTAGAAACGTTCGCACCAGGAGATAAGAATCTGCTGTCGCTAGGTTTGCAAGGAGCTTGTTGGCCTTTTGTCTTAATTAACCAACTTCTCCTTCCCTGCCCTCTACTCCCTACCTCCCTTATATGGACAAACTAACTGTAGCCCATCCAAAGACCAGGTTATCACAGATTCTACATGAATGAGGTCCTGTCATTCCAAAGACAACTCTGTTCAAATTCGCCCCAAAGAATTCCCAAAAAATGTGTGTCTGTTTGGGTGGGTCGGAGAGGGTCTAAAGAGCTCCTAGCAGGTTATGAGTGTGGGGTGATTGTTCATCTCCTCCTAACTGTGAACTTCAGTCATAGATTCCAGAAGGAGAAAAGATTAGGCCAGAGGCTAAAAATGAGCAGTGGGTTTTGGGGTGTGAATGCATCCACAGACCACATATTCTTTCCCCCAGTAGCCCATGGCTTCTCTTCCTGTCCTCGTTTTTTCATATAAATGTGATCAAGAAGGAATTTTCCTTCTGCATTTTTAAGGAGCAACATTTCAGGGTGGCCATTTTTATCACGTTTCAAGAGGGAAGGGCTAATTAAGCTAGACCAACTCACTACCCCCTACCCCCACCCCCATATCTTCACCCCTAAAAGGCAGCAACCTGCTAAACCAGCGGTTCTCAACCTGTGGGTCGCAACCCCTTTGGGGTTCAAATGACCCTTTCACAGGGGTCGCCTAAGACCATGCAAAACAAAAAGATACTTACATTACGATTCATAACAGTAGCAAAATTATAGTTACAGAGTAGCAACGAAAATAATTTTATGGTTGGGGGGTCACCACAACATAAGGAACTGTATTAAGGGGTCACAGCATTAGGAAGGTTGAGAACCGCTGTGCTAAACCAACACAATTCAGAGCTGCTAACTCCACAATTATTCCACTTGGGAACAGTTTGCTTTTTTATTTCATGCTTCCGAGTTCGGGTAGGCATCTTGTGATTTTTGTTTGTTTTTAAGATGACACCTTTGCAATAATTATCAGAGGCATTTTCCAGTTGAAATCTTTCTTGGAGAAGATTAACTTTGGGTTTCTGATTGTTGGACCCCACAGTGAAAATGCTGGAACTCAAATGCCACTGGCTTTTCACAGCCCTTTTCCAGCCACTGCAAACACTGATCATTTCATGCACCCCTGGCTCTTAGCTTTTGCACTCCCCTCCTCCTGACTTCCGCAAGTCTTAATAACCCCATTTAATGAACCAAATAAAAGAGGCAAAGCTACTTCTTAAAAGTCTTAGTGCCTCTAGCACTGTGCTGGGCACATGGTCCATACTGGGTAAATAGGTGTTGATTGATTCCTCGATTGCTGATCCACATCAGAATGCAAAGCCCTACTGCTCTGGTGTGTTGAATCTTATAATCTTCCCCATGGGGGTAAAAAAGAGGCAATGACTCTGCTAGAAAGCTTTCTCTCAATTAACACTAGCATCCCTCCAATCCACCTCAAAATATTAGATCTTTCTTCCCAGCAGCTGACTCAAAAACCTTCCATTGAAGAGTTTATTTATTCATTTAACAAACATTTGTGAGATTCTACATGCCAGTAACAGGGGACAGTCAAAATGACAACACGCAATTCAGAGGAGGTACCACACATTCATCTGATAACTTCAAGAGTGGATATAAAATTGGTGTAATAAGATCTGAAGTGCTACAAGGAAATTCAAAAGCAGAGCCTGGGCCCCCATCCAGGCAAGGTTACCTGGGAAAGCTCTAGTGGAGCCAAGCCCTGGAGTATGCCAAGAGGCCACCTGGGGCAAAGAGAGGAGGGCGGACAGAGCAATGGCCTTGGCTACAGACCTGCCCTTTCAGGCAGCATGAGGCACTCCTCCAGTCCTCCAGCGACCAGGCCTCTTGCTCACCCTACATTTGGAGGCTAAGGCTTACTACCCTCCATGAACCGACTAACAAATGGAGCACCCAGGACTCAGCCCCTCTGTCCTGCCCCTATGGCAATTGTGCATGGTGTTAGCACGCCGCAGTAGAAATATCTGGTGTTTGTTGCTGTTTTGTGGTTAGAAAAGGAATATGTGATTGTAGAAAAAAACGTGGCCAGAAATCATCTGGTACTCAGAGAAGACCACTGAAAAATGTGTTTCTTTAGAGAAGTTTTTCTAGGAATAGATGTAATTAGCTTTCAAAAACGAAGATCATACTTTACAGAAAGAAATATTGTGCAACTTTTATACCTAAATATATCTATATCCATATTTATTAACTATATTCACGTTACTGACTATTCAAAAACATGATTTTAATGCCTGAAAACCATTCCTAATATTCCAGATTATTAGAGATCATAATTTAACTACTGATGTCCTTCTTGTTGGGCCAGCGGTATATGTTTAACTGGTCGCTATTTTGAATGGTGCAGTAAGAACGCTCTAGCATCTAAAATGGAATCACATTTCCTAAGGAAAACGTCTAGAGGTGGGAACGCAGGTCCCCATGCTGGGCTCTCCTTTCCACACCCCACCATCAGCCATGCACCAGGAGTCTTTGCCCATGGAGGCACAGGGCACTCCCTCCTGATACTTCCCATCTCCAAAAGCAGGGTCCACTTTCCAGGACCCATTTGGAAGGTCCTGCAGTAAGACCTAGAAGTGCTGCCTGCAGTGCTAGACCAAAGTTGGTGTCACCAGAACACAAGGAAGCTGAAACCTTGTCCTGGGGCTTCTCAAAACATAAGCTATCAATGCCCTTCTCGGCAGCCCAGGATGTTTCAATGATCATGTTTCAGATCCACGGGGCATTTCTTACATTGAGGCGAACCTTACATGTGGTCTTGGAATTCATCGTTTTTAGGTGAGCATACCCATGTGTAGTCTAGTTTCTAGTATTCCCTCTGCCTGCATCTGGTTCTTCCAGCCTCACCTTGAAGCTGCACATTTGTTCCCAAGTGCAGCAATGACAGCACTGGGAGGTGAGCAGTGGGGGTGTTTCACCTGGAGGTAGAAAATGATCACATTCGTTTCCTGGTGACCCAGATAAAGAAATGATGAAAAGGGTAGATACATTTTATTGCATACCTCCCAATAACAGCCTCTTAACTTTATTAATAATAGTATTTCAAAAGTCTGGCACTCGCATGTAAAGACATAAATCACTAGTTGCAAACTGGTATAAACTTTGCTTTATTACCTTTCCTGTATAAAGATTATGAGAACTATACTGCTTTATAAAGGTTTGGTGATTTCTAAAACTATTTGTAGGTTTTATAACTTCAAAATTTTGAAAATCCACTAATCACCCAAACTAATGATGAAAATACTGTCTATATACTCATCTGCCTTATCTCTCTGCTTAGACTTCCAGGTCAGTTTAGGACAAATAACACCATCTCATCTTTTTATTTTATTTTTAATTTCCCCTGTCCAAAAACACAAGTATCCCCTCTACTCCCGCCCACCCCAAATTTTTGCAGTATGAAAGGGGAGATCCACTTCCTGAACTCAGATACCTTTCACTTCTTGTACTTATGTACTTCAAGGAGCTTACATACTTTGGCTGGAAATGTGGGAATCTGTTCTTTCTCCTTCCATTTCCAGAACTTACTCTCAGGTTACTTATTTCTAAGGGAAGGATGAGAACAGGAATGGAAGGCAAATTGTCTGGGAGCCTCAGTGAGATCTGGTATCTCCAAACCCACCAACACGAATCAAATGATCATCCAATCTTATTTCTCATTTAAGAAGGCCTCCAGAAATACAGCAGAACTCAAATTCATCGGTGTGAAGGCTTGCTTAATTTCTTACTTAATGCTAAATGTAAAACCACCTCCAAGCCCTATCAGACAATATATCTCTGTGCCCTTGCCCAAGTTTTGACACAGAGCCATATAAGTATCTCCTTCACAGTGAATACTCACACTAATTTCAATCCAGGTATATGACATCAAAACAGGAAACCGCTCAGCTAAACAGAAACTCTGATTCAGGGTGAAAATTCCAAGCCTCTGCTGCTGATGTGTTTCTGTGACAACCTGAAGAGTTATTTTCAGACATCCATGAACTCCACAAACATGTATTGATCATCTCCTCTGGGGCCATCAGTCATGTGCTGGTTGGTTGGGATACCGAGATTAAAACGAGTTCCTGCCTTCAAGAAGCTCATAGTCTGTCTAGTGGTAGAGCTAGCTGTATAAATAAGACATGATAATGAAACAACAAAGGGAGTGAGACGCCCAGGGTATCATGCACACAGCCAGAGAGCATGTGCTGATGATGCTCTCAGGAGGGGCATCATCCACAACGAGGACACTTGGTTAAGCAAAGAAGGTCAGTGTGGGACAGCTGGGGGAGCACAGTCCAGGCAGAGAAAAGGACATAGACCATGACGAGGAGAAGAAGACCATGGTGTGTGTGGGCAGAGCAGAAAGTTCAAGATGGGGAGCAGTGCAAGATGAGGCTGGCCAGGTGGGCAGGAGCCAGGCCATGGAGAGCCTTGTAGGCTAAGAAATGTGGACAACATCCCACAGCTGGTGGTAGGCTGTGATGATTTCAAGCAAGGGGCTGGCGTGGCTGTCTTTGTATCTAAGGAAGGTCACTGTGGGGGCTGCTGTGCAGGGTGGTTTTGAGGTGACTAGTGGTTTTGAGGTGACTGGCAGTAAGACTAGTAGTAGCCCAGGTAAGAGGTCATTTGAGTCTGATTCCTGACCAGTCCTTATTTCTCTATTTAAATAAGATCCTGGCACTTATCATTCCCTTAATAGAATTACTAGGTCCATATGCGTACAGGTTCTTGTCGACCTAAATTCCACGGAAGAAGTTTCACACATCACAAGACCACAGGTGTCCCTGACCTCAGCTAATCTGTGAAGGTTGCAACAGTCCAGTTTCCCTACCAGCCTCTTGGGCCTGGCCATGGCCAAGCCAAAGGATGTGACAGCTCCTGTCTGGATCTATGTGCCTCCAAGTGAGTGTAATTCAGCGCTGGAGCCAAAGCTGGTGACATGCATTAGTTATTACTGTAAGACGGCAATTCGGTGATAAAATACAATATTGTCACTTTCAATATGTACTAAAAGTGATTTATTGAAGCTCATGGAGAACAACTTAGATGACTATCTGATTACAATACACAGGATAAATCACCCTCATTTGAGGGTTAAATTATCCCAGCTGACAAGTCCAGATCAATTTGACTGTTAAAATCAGGGTCCCCAACTCCTGCTGAGTTTGTCCTAGTTTATATGGGTGAAAAATCAAAACAATAGGCAAACCCTCTCCTTTTCCTTCCATACCAGCTTCTTATTCTTCGTTCAGGGTCCATCTGGAGCCCAGGGCCCTCTGTGAAGTCGTCTTTAAACACACTAACCCTCTCTACAGGGTATTTACCTTCATGGTGAATATCTGCAGCCCAAATGCAGCATTCTGTCAGGGCAGTCAGGTCTAGAATAAATGTTTCCATAAGAGGTGGTCTCCAAATATGGCTGCCCTGATGGTTAACTTTATGTGTCAACTTGACTGGGCTAAGAGATGCCCAGATAGCTGGTAAAACATTATTTCTTGGTGTGTCTCTGAGGGTGTTTTCAGAAGAGATTAGCATTTTGTTCAGTAGGCTGAATAGAGAGAACCACCTTCACCAATGTGGGTGGTTGTCTTCTAATCCATTGAGGGCCCGAGAACAACAAAAAGATGGTGGAAGGGCGAAGTCAGTCTTCCTGCTTGAACTGAGACATTGGTTCTAGGGCTTTCAGACTCAGATCGGGACTTACACCACCAGCCCCATCCCACCCCACTTCCAGTTCTCAGGGCTTCAGACTCAGACTGAGTTACGCCACCAGCTTTCCTGGCTCTCCAGCTTATAGACAGCAGATTATGGGACTTCTCGGCTTTCATAACCATGTGAGCCAATGACTGATTGATAGATAGATCGATCGATAGATAGATGATACATAGATAGATGACAGATAGATAATATTGGGCTGTCGGAAAAGTCATAACATATTTTTTCTGTATTTCATTGTAAAAATGCATCATGGCTTTTCCGAGAACCCAAAAGATACATAGATATCTCTCACTGGTTCTGTTTTGCTGGATAACCCTGACTAACAGAGCTGCCAATAATTGCTCCCCTTCTAGCACACCAATGCCACTCTGCCCAATAAGATTTGAGGTCTGATTCCCCTCCCCTTGACTCTGGATTGGCCATGTGACTTGCTTTCCCTATAGAAGTGATAGTGTGCCAACTCCAGGCCTAAGCCTTAACAAGGCAGGGATGCTTCTACTTTGGGCTCTTGGAATCCAGTCGCCATATAAGAAGCTCAAGGTAGACTACTGAGTGGTAAGAGGCACGTGAAGGAGTCCCACATCCTTCTTGGACATCCCTTGTTGGAGCTCAGCTCAGCTCCCAACTAAATAATACCACAGGAGCGGCCAAGCTGACATTATGTGCAACATAACTGGGTGGTTCACTGAGTTAACACACAAAAAAAACCATGAGAAATTATAAAGTATTGTTGTTCTAAGCCACTAAATTTGGTAGTAGTTTATTATTAAACAAAAGGGAACTGAAACTGTCTCCTCTCCAACTAGGATGAAAGCTCCTCACGGACATATGACAATAACTGGTATGGAGTGGGTGTTTTTTACACAATGGGCATTTTACATACATGATGTCATTTAATTAACATGAGATCCATGCAAGTGCAGTATTATTATCCTCATTTGACAAATGGGAAAAGGAGGCTTAAAGAGGTTAAGTAACATGCCAGTACTCCAAGGCTTTGGTGTTTAACCATCTTCCAAACTAGAATTTCATGGCTTGGAACAAAGTGGGTAGACATTTTTAAATCACGTATTTATTAAAACGGCTTGGCAAAGTAAGACAGCCCTGGAACCAAACCCGGTCTCCAGCATGTAAGCCTTACTTGCTCTCTGCCCCCACACTCAACATGGCAAGATTTTGATATTAATCAAAAGGGTGGGACTTCCCCATTGTACAGTATGATATTTTCTACTCTTGGGTGATCATGAGGTTTTTCCTTGTTGTCTCCTAATCTTCTATTCTTTAATAATGTCATTTTTTTTCTTTACTACTTTTGTTTTTTGGTTGTTTTTTTTTTAAGATTCTATTGAGGAATTGGGGGAGGGGAACAGCACTGGGGAATCAGGGAAGGGGAACAGACAAGTTGCTGTCCTTTTGTTCTTCGGTCTAGCTGTGGAGGACGTTGCTTCACTGGCCCATGTTGGTATTATCATTGCGCTCTTCCCGGGTGAGGCAGTCACTCACCCGCCATTGGACGGCTGCTCACGGTGGCTCATAGCAGCTCACGAAAATGCACACCAGCTGCCGGCCAGCCCCACTGCAGCCTACACCATCACCGGCAACTCACGGCAGCCCAGCTCCAGGTGGAGCTGTTGTTCACCATCTCAGCTGTAGAGGGCACAGAGTCACTGGCCCTCATGCGGGATCCGAACCGGGACCCTGCTTCTCTGAGCTGGTGTCCCAAGCTAACTCCTAACCAACGCGCCACTCGGCCGGCCTTCTTTACTACTTTTATGCACACTGTTTTAACAGTGTATCTATGGACAAATTACTCACCCTCCCTGATATTGTTCTGGACCATAAAATGGATTCTGTGATTTCTATCTTGCATGGTCATGGGGAGCATTCGACCAAATAGTAATACAGCTAAAGCTCCTGACAAATAGAAGGCACTTAATAAATTGTGTTGGTGCTGGTGTATTTATAGTATAAGGCTGAATTGCTGACTCTTGGCCTACCAGGTCAAAGCTGCCTATTTCACTAGGGGAAAAAATGCCAGAAAAATTGCCAAAACATTTTTGGCAACCACCTTGTCCATTTAAAAATGCACAAAGTAAACAGAAAACTTTTCCAGGTAACCAGACAAAATGTTCAGTTCTAGGTCCAAACATCAGGACAGAGCTCTATGCCCTCCCTGCCCTCACAGTCACACACACAACACTTGGATGTCAACCAAAAGCATGGACTGAGACCCTATGGAGATCACGTTCCACTACTGTGTTACACACTTCGCTGCCTCCCCTTAGCTTGACCCTATCATTCCCAGAAAAAGCACATCTGAAAAGGATAAGCCACTAACCTCAAGCATAGTAGTAGATGCTATTGGTGCATCTCCCAAATCCCTTTACCTGACATTTGCCCATCCGCCAATCACTGCTGGTATTGGCTACTAACCGGCTCACACCTGCATTCTTCTCTGGAGAACTATCTTTAGCCAATGTGAGCCACCTTACCTGGAGACGACTGGGAGGTTATATCCAAGACCAATGACCAACTCCCTTAGGGGAATAAAAGGTCAGTCCTCTCGCCCCAATACAGGACAAGCTCGCAGCACAAATCATACTCTCCAACTCTCCCATGCGATCAGGCTGGGACTAGGCTTCAGCTATACCATCTTTGCTTAGCTTCTTCCCCTGCCCTATCCTGCCTCTTCACTCCCTTACAGGTTTCTCCCAAGAGCAAGCCCTCCATAAATCACATACACAAGAATTTCCATCTCAGACTCTGCTTTTGGGAAGCCTGACTCAAGACAATCAGTTTGATGCCTTCAAGCAAAGGAAAAAAAAATTTTTTTAAATGCCTTCCATACTCTTAAAAGGTTTCTTGTCTCCATATCAAATATTTTGGTTTAAATAATAGGTTAAAAACCAAAAAGAGGTCAAGCAAAGCAAAGAAAATGAGAGACTTCCTGAGACAGCCTGAGAGTTAGATAACCACAGCAGGCCACTCTGCTGACTTCCCAACCTCACCACCACCCTGAAGGGTAACAGCCAACAGAGGAAATTGCTTCCAAATGAACCTACAGGGGATGCCGTTCAAGGGAAACGGAAGGCTGAATTAATATTCGCTGATCAGACCAGGAAAGCACCGGCCTGGTCTATGGAGTCTGCAGAAGAGTGACTAAGAGCACAAACTCTGAAGGCAGGCAACATGGGTTTAAATCTTCACTCTAATACTTACTAGCTGGGTGGCCTTGGAAAAGATACTTAACATTTCTGACCTTAGTTTCCCCATTGAAGTTTCCCCATCTAAATGTGAGGATGATACTCTTTCTAGAGTATTGCTATAAAGTGCACATGTGCCTAGCACATAGCCAGTGCCCAAGTAATACTGGCTAGTATTTGGGCCCAATACTGTGTGTATCAACCAGTATAGGCTAGGTTATGCAACAGCAAAAACACCTCCAAAATCTCAGTGCCTCAATACCCCAAAAGTTATTTTCCTCATATTACATGTCCATTATATGTCAGCCAGGGGTGGGGGAGTTCAGATGGACTGAATAACCATCATCCCGAATGTTAAGGTGGCTGTGCCAGAAGTCACAGATCAGCGATTAAATGCTCTGACCCAGAAGTTACAGACCTCATCTCGCCTCTCATTGGTGGGTCATTGTCACATGGCCCGATCCAACAACAAGAGAGCCAGGAGGTGTCACCCTACCATGCATGTCCCAACTTAGAAGAGAACGAGATGTCTGCAAGCAGTACTAACATTCTGTGACACTGTGCTCAACAATGACGTACATTTTCCATTCAAATCTCACAACCATCCTAGGATATGGGGATTAGAATTAGCCCCATTGGAAAATTAAGAAATTGAAGAATAGCTGGGTTGAGTAACTTGCTTGAGGCCACACCACTGGCAATCATAAGGGTCATTTCCCAAATGGAAATGAAAGTGTAGCCTTAGAATCTCAGAGCTGGAAAAGGACATTTGAGGTCCATGAAGTCTAACCTTTCATCCAATGTGGTAATTTCTTCTAGAAGTAAATTACAGAAGCAAGAAAGCAGGCCATTCCTTAGAAAGAGCAACCTGGCAGCCACCTTGGCCCCAGGCTTAGACAGGGGACCCTCAGGGCCCACTGTCTGGTGCACTTGGGTTCTACACATCTGCATGCATAGCCAACATAGGGCACTCTAGGCCTACACCCCTCCAGGGACAGCCATGCATGGAAGTGACATTCTAAATTGTAAAATCCCAGAAATGGGGCCCTAACAATGTACTAACAATCATACCAGGCTTTATATGACTTGTCTCAAATCCTCACAGTAACTTTGTGGGCAGGTCTGATTATCCCCGTTTTACTGACCAAGATCCTGAGGTTATAGATTTAGTTCACGACCCAAGATGATATGGCTAGTCGGGGGCAGAGCAGGGATTTCAATATAAGTGTCTCTGAGCCAGTGTCTGTGCTGAAGCAAGGGAGGGGTCTGCCTGCTTAACAAGAACACCATTTTTCTGTGGTCTGGTGCTACTGCTCAAAAAATACTAAATAAATTTTTTTTAAAAAGCATGAATGACCAGTTAATTTCAGCCACTCATTATCGATATGCTTCGTGTTATGAAGTCATATGTTGAATTGAGAGAAAAACCTCCAAGTTGCTGAGTATCTAGACTAGAGCTTACAGACAGGGAGAGAAAAGCTGAAACTGATATTGGTTGAATTGTATACTGTGGGCCAGGGATTGGGCTAGTTTTTAGGTAACATTATATCATTTAATTTTCACAATTTCTTCATGAACTGGGTATTTGTATTATCCCATTTACAGATTAGGAAATCTAAATGAGCCAAGATTAAGAAAATTATCCAAAGTCATGCAGGTAAGTAGTATAAGCTTTCTCTACCAAGCTGCCTTCCCCAGGCCCAAGGGAAGAAAACCACTGACAAGTATTTGTGGCAGGAGGCCCTGAGTCCTCTTGTAGGAGCCCCCAAACAATGTCCCCCAAGACCATGTCCAGTAGAGTTTTAATCATTTCGGAGTTAGGACTCTCTTTTTATCATCCTTACAGAGAGGCTGCCAGAATTTCACATCTTTCAGTTAAGGAGGTTTCTCTTCACCAATTGAAGCCTCAAGACTTTTCTTTTGACTTGAATCCAATGTTCCAACTCAGCCCTCCTGACATCAGCTGCTCCCGCCCACATACCTCCCCATATGTGATACCCAACCAACACCATCTGCAGGACCAAAGATGATCTGGGTCCCTCTGTTCTGAATAAGAACCCTGACTAAGGAGTGAAGGGACTTCAGAGCCATTGAAAAAGCCAGTTTAGGGCCAGCCGAGTGGCGCGTTGGTTAAGAGCTGGCTTTGGACACCAGAGGGCCCCGGTTCGGATCCCACATATGAGGGCCAGTGACACTGCCCTCTACAGCTAAGATGCTGAACAACAGCTCAACCTGGAGCTGGACTGACGTGAGTCCCCGGGGACGGTGTAGGCTGCAGCCCCTGCTATAGTAGGTTGCTATGGGCTACCGTGCGTAGCCAGCAGCCAGTGTGAGCGGCCAGCAGCCACTGTGAAGCTGCCGTCCAGAAGCCGGCGACTGATCTGCCTCGCCTGGGAAGAGCGCAATGATGGTGCCAACTTGGGCCACTGAAGCAACGTCCTCCACAACTAGACTGAAGAACAAAACGATAGCAACTTGTCTGTTCCCCTTCCCCAATTCCCCAAAGCTGTTCCCCTCCCCCAATTCCCCAATAAAAATCTTAAAAAAAGAAAAAAGCCAGTTCATGCTTTCTAGCCTCATTCGCCATTCCTACCTCTTCTTCACACCATGGAGCCATTTTGGCACACTGCTGAGATTACACATATTGACAGGTAAGAAGGACAAGGAGGTGTGGGTCTTGTGGATGCTGCCAGCCTTGGAGAGAAAATACCATCTGAAGGAGCTATGATATCAGTCATCACTCAAGAAGTTTCCAGTGAAGGAGGTTACCGCCTTTCTCCAGGGCAATCCGAATTTCCTTGGGGGAGCCACCCATTCCCCATTCTCATTCCATCCTTATACCCACTGGCTGAACTAATCAATATAACGTCTCTTCCTGGGCACAGTGACTGTTCCAGGAATGAGCAGACAAGTTAGTAAGATCAATAAAAGAAAAGCTCCAGATTCTTTTTCTGAGTACCCAGGAAACTGGGCTCTGACACTGACCCCCTCCCTCACCCCCACTCCCAACAGGCGCTAAGCAGAATGAGGTGTGGAGCTGCTGCATGAATCCTGTGATCATGAAGAGAGAGGAGAACAGAACTGAGCTGAAAGATGAGACCATGCAACCAGGAAACATCCCATGAGGCTCTGCGTCAAGCGGTACCTCCATCCAAAACAACCCCTAGACTTTCTCCTGATGGAGTCCGCGAAAATGCCCTTTTGGCTTAAAGCTGCTTAGGTAGGTTTTCCGGTCACTCGCAATCAAAAGAGACCTGACGGAGCATCCTGAGTACAAAAGGTCTCAGGGTCACAATGTCCAGTGGAAATTGTGGAGACTGAGGTCTACCTTCCCAGCAATCTTCCTCCATCTGTGTCCCATTTTATTGACTAGAACGGGCCCTGGGAAAACCAAGAAGCAGGCCCAAATCATGTTGAATGCCCTCTGCCTCCCCTCCCATCTCAGATGCCAAATGTTTGCATGCTAAATTCCTATTAAGATGTTAGGGGTGTTTGTCCCTTCACAAGCTATATACGAGGGAGAGGATGATGCTCAGTTCAAAGGACAGGCAGCTCCACTCAGGGAGACTGTGAGTGCACACCCAGTGGAGATGTTCAGGTGTGTGTGTCCTGCTTCCTGATCACACTTCTTTTCTGTCTGCACTCACAGTGTCTTGTACATATTAGTTCTGTGGCATTAGGCAAGGTATGGACTAGCCAGTGTCCCAGTTCCCTCACCTGCAAAATAGGGGTAAGCGTCTCATAGAGTTGTGGTGACAATGTAATGACTCATGCACTTAGAGCACGTAGAACAATACCTGGCATACAGTAAGCAGTATCTGTATTAGCGCTTGTCCTCATTATTCTTAGGCTGGACTTTACCATCCAGATTGTACACTCCAGAGTGGTAGACAACATGACTTACTTTTCTTTGTATTTATAGCAACCAGCCAAGTGCTTGGCTCCAGAAGTATTTGTTGAATGAGTGGCCCGTGGCAGGGATGCTTTAAGGAGATTCATGTATGTATATTTCATCCTGTGGTATTATGAATGGATCGCTAATAATGGAATTTCAAGCTCGGAAATAGGGCATTGTGGGAGAGATTCTCGGGCAAGTCATCCATCCTCACTTTGATAGTTTCTATTAATAGCTGAGAAACAAACAAGTTGGGTGGGACAGCTACTCAGGAACAGCTCTCAACCTGAGATGGAATCCCTTTCCCTCTCTGCCAGGAACCTCCACCCTCAACCTGATGTATGACTTTGGCTTAATGTGATTCTCCAATTCCTCCAGCATGCAGAAGGGAGACCCAATAGGAATTCTCTCCCCTTCCTGCCTTGAGAACTGCTACCCCACGAGAATTTTCTGAGCAGACACTGGTCTTGCAGCGCCCTAAAGTCAGATCCTCAGAGGCACCTACAGAACAGACTTGTTCTTGGTCCCTAGGCTGCCATCAAACTGATAGAGAGTCGTGAGCTGTCCGCGAGGTGTTTGTTTTCAGAGGGAAAGAACCTTGAGTAAAGATACTGTAAAGGAAAATTTGTTGCAAGGTAAATGAGGGGAGAAAGGCAGTTCTGATGGAGAAAGAGATGCACCACCACAGAAAAAAAAGCATCTTTATGTGCTAAATTTCCCTTGCATGCGGAATCGCGAGTGCCATGCCGTGTTAACAATTTCTTCTATTATCTTCTTGTTCTGACATATGCTTGGGAGATCAGAAGTGTAAACAGGTAATTCAATTGGGTAAGTAAATCACCTCTCCTCCCTGCCAAGCTGTTAAGCAGGCACATCTAGCATTGCATAGGCTTAGGTCAGGTTTCCCAGAGGCTGCCTAAATGGGAATGGTGAAATGAGATCTCAGAGGAGTCGGGAAGGGGACTGTGTCTCCCTCAGGATGTGGGAAGATGGGAGGTCTTCCCTGTGGAAACAAGCACCTTGGTTGATACATACTTGTTAAACATCCTCACTTTGCAAAATAGGGATATTTTATAAAATGGAAATAGGTGACTTCAGACACACAGTATTTTAAAATAGGACCTAGTTCTTTTCAATAAATATTCCTAGAAATACCAACCCGTGCCTATCTTACAAACAGGAGAGGTTTGGGAACTCAAGAGCCTAAGTGTTTCACTAAATCTCACCTGTCTCATTATCTCATTCCTTATTCCTTCAACAACCATTCATTGAGTACCTCTTTATGCCATGCACAACAAAGCAGTAGTTTTAAGAGTCCAGTAAGGGATGTGGCAGCAGTGGAACACTGGGGGTGAATAGGATGGTGTGGGTTTAAGAGGGATTTGGATATAAAATCAGTAGGACTTTGTTGACTGGCGGGATGTAGAAAGGCAGCACAGAGAGGCTGAGCAGCAGAAAAAAGAGAGGCAAAGTCATGGAATCTAGGATTACTCCCAAGTGAAACCGGGTGTGGTGTAGCATCACTCATGGAGGGATGGAGCACAAATGAGGAAAGCTCAAAGGGTGATTACAGTGTGGGGCTCAGCGTCAATGCTCAGGACTCCCAGGGTCCCCTCAGAATCCTGGCTGTAATTCTATCAACTGTCAAGTCACTTCTGCAGCCTTTTGTATACCTGCTAAATCAAATTTGACTCAAGCACTTCCAGAAATGGCCTTCCAAAGCATAACCCTGGTTTCTCTGCTAGAATAAAGCTTGAATGTCAAATAATTCTACCCGAAGAAGGAAGGGAAGAAAAACTCTGTTCTGGGTTTGCTAGCAGTCAGGCATGCTCTTGCCTACTTTCTTATTTGATGTTCACAAACCTGGGAAGAATTCATACCCCCATTTCACAGATAAGACTGTGGCTCAGAAGTTAAAGTAACTTGTATAAAAGTCAAATAAGGAACAGTAGTTACAAGGCCCAGGCCGAACTTGTGTCTCCTGATTCTTCCTAGGACAATATCCTGTCTCATGAAAGATCACCCTATGCTGCTCTGAGAAAGAAAAAACACACGAGCTCTATGTTTTGATGGGCCAGACACCGAGCCTCCTAATCATGACCTCAGCATATGCCCCTAGATGCATAAGCCTCTTGAGCACACCTAGGCATTGGTTGGTAGAAGGTTAGAAACACCAAATGTTGTATCTCTTAGGATCATTCAACAGGCTTCCAATCTCTGAGGCCCTCTCTCTGTCTCCTTGCATCCTGCTTTATCCCTGAGCAGCTGCTAACATTTAATACCCAAGTTATACTGGAGGGGATGGCCAGGAGCCAGTGTCAATGGGCCATTAGGTGCAGGGTTTGTGTAGTCTCAAAGCAGAGATGGGGAATCTTAGGAGCAACCAGGGGAAGGACCACCACTGATATGATCCCACTCTACGGCTGTATTCATCTCTGCCTCATTAGCCTAGACCCTCTTGCAGTCAACAAGGGAGATCTCAAGCTGCTGCACTGGGGTTCCAAGGGTCAGAAGGCAGTGGTAAGAAGACATAGCTGGCAAACGCTGAGTTGCAGGGCTGGCATCTTAGCCCCTGACCTAGACCCAATCACTCTCAGTTGCCACCACTGCTCATGCCGTATTTCTGCTCCCCTTGCCTCTCTCAATAGTCTGCTAGGGGATGCCAAACATTCATTCCCCCTCTCCCACCCTGATGTTCCTCTGGGGAATTTGCCTCTCTGCTATTATACTTTCTCCCATGCACTCTGGGTGAGGGTGCTGAATGGCCTGCTATCTCCTGTTTTCCTACAGCTTCAGTCGGGTCCAATGAAAAAAGTGAGCAGAGGAACTGTGTGGGGCCTGAAATTCCAGCAGTCATCTTGCTGATAGGGAAAGGCCTACAGCTGCTAGGGGAGGGCCTACAGCTGCTAAAGGAGGAGTTACAGCTGAGAGGGGAGGACCTATAGGAGCTAGGGAAGGGGCCCCAGCTGCTAGGAGAGGGCCTACAGGTGCGAGGGGAGGAGCTACAGCTGCTAGGGGAGGGGCTACGGCTGCTGGGGAAGGCCTACGGCTGCTAGGGGAGGGGCTACGGCTGCTAGGGGTGGAGACTGGGGGGTCCCAGCGAAGGGCAGATCCTGAGAATAAAACCAATGCAGCAGGAGACAAGAGTACACAGAGAAGAAAAAACCCAGCCCTTGGTGACATTATCTGATCTTCTCAATTACATGAGCCAATAAACCCCATTGTTTAAGCCAATTTGGGTTTAGGTTTCTTTCGTCATCTGCTCACCCTTCGAGGCCCACCTTTATTTCTATTCCTGCAAGGGCCTTCCCTAACCAAACTTTCCAGTCTTATAACATGTCTTATAAAAGATTCCTGAACGTGTCTTTCCTTACAATGTGTAGTGTCATTGGAAGAAGCCCATACTTCAAAGTAAACAGAGTTTCAATCATGATTCACCTATTCATCTCGTCACTAGCCGTGCAATCTTAGGCAAGGTGCTTAAAACATGAGTCTCAGTTTCCTCATTCGTGAAATGGGATAAGAGGAATAAAGGAAACAATGAACCAGCACCTGCTTTGTGGGTGGCAGATTGGTCTTTTCCCAAGCACACCAAGAACTCAACTTAATCACAGAGACATTAAGTCAACATTTTTGTGCACGCCGAGTGGATGACAGTGTCCCTCCCCCAGCTCCAGGTCAGAGCCCAGGAATATTAGCTGAGCCAAGTCGACCCAGCATGTAAAGCATCTGTCCACAATGCACTTGGCTCGCAGCCAGGCTCCCAGCCCTGGCAGTTGCAGGAATTCATCAGCATGCCCGGAACCCACCCTCCCATCCCCAGCACCAACTCGAAAGGCAATTGAAGCTCCAGGCAGGCTGTGTTATTATGTAAACTGCGGCCAGTGACAAACACACTGAGCCGGGGAGGAAGTGATCAGCAATAATAGAATATCTTAGTAGTCCAGAAAATAATGGAATATTTTATTAAGCAGGATGGGGAGGGAGAGCATGTTTCCGTTTCAAACAGGGGGAGAAACAGTAAGTAAAGCACCGTGTAGCTATAAAAGAGCAGCCGGCCTAAAGAATGGAGAAGGACCACCCAAGTATCTGCTTTATCACCTCCCAAGGGCAAAACGTGCAACCAGCCCTCCATGTAATACTCAGTCACCTGCACGACTGTCCCCTTTCCTTCACTAGTTTTACCTTTTGGGATTCCAAGAGAGCAGGGCCAGAGCACCTGCCTACTTTCTTCCATGTTCACACCATGTGGTGTGAGATTGGTGGAAGAGGAGGTTGAAAGAAATGCTTAAATTAAAAATTACAGGGGCCGGCCAAGTGGCTCAGTTGGTTAAGAGCAGGAGTTCTGAGCAACAGGGCTGCCAGTTCGATTCCCACGTGGGCCAGTGAGCTGCGCCCGAGCTGAGCTGTCGCTGGTGAGAGCGTGTGCTCTTAGGAGCAAGGTTGCCATTTTGACACCCCTATGGGATGGTGGGCCGCGCAACTCCTCCCCTCTCACCCCCCCCCCACCCCCGCAACTAGATTGAAAGTGGCGACTGGACTTAGAGCTGAGCTTGCGCACTCCACAACTAAGACTGAAGGATAACTTGACTTGGGGCTGATGGGTCCTGGAAAAAACACAATGTTCCGCTTCCCCAATTCCCCAACACTGTTCCCCTCCCCAATTCCCCAATAAAAATCTTTAAAAAAAAAGTACAGTTACTGTTACATTTCAGTTATCTATAGGTCATGTCACTGTAGAAGCACAGATGATTGACCTTTGGATGAAGGATTATTTTTGATCATTTTTATCTCTAATGATGCCGGTTGGAAGTGTCTGTCTTACAAGCTACCTGAAAGGCTTCTGGAGCAAGGTGGCTAATAAATGCGGGTAGCGGTGGCAGGGGAGAGAAACAGATGGAAAGATAGATAGATAGATAGATAGAT
>NW_017731449.1:504543-551274 GCF_001890085.2 Hipposideros armiger | reverse complement strand
GATAGATAGATAGATAGATAGATAGATAGATAGATGGTAGATAGATAGATAGATGATAGATAGATAGATGATAGATAGATAGAGAGATAGATAGATGATAGATATATAGATAGATAGATGATAGATAGATAGATAGATAGATAGATAGATAGATAGATGATAGATAGATAGATAGATAGAAGGCGGGCTGTATTTGTGTTTCCCTGTCCAATGATTCTACTTGAGGATACTATTCTACTATTTAACAGAACTCATCTCTCCATAGTTTACCCACCAATCAGCATTAACCTCCCTTATTATCCTATCAGGTCATTCTACACAGAACCCAGCTTATCAATCTGAGCTCTCCCCCAAAGTACACATTGAGGTACTAATATTCAATCAACACGCATTCCCTGAGTACCCACGCTGGTCCATGCACTGAATTGAATGAGGCACCGTCCCTCCTCATTCCCTCAAGCCAGTCGCTACCATCCTAGTAATTATCTCCAGGGTTATGTTAAGATTTCTACCAAATTCCAGAGCAGTAGAACACTTACTTTTCCCACTGTAATTTCCCACTCCCTCATCCCTATCCCTTCCCTGGATGTTCCCTCGCCCCCAAGGAAGCCCACCCAGATGCCTCTGGAAACTGGGAGGCTGCAGAGAACATCTGGTGCACCAGGGCAACGTGTTCGTCTCAGCCCCGCTCAAAATAGTGTCTGACAAGCCTGAATCACACAAGCTCTGAAAAACTCACAAGAAATAACCTAAGAAATCCATAGCTGCCTCCTCTAATTTCACTCCCTGTCTGGCTGCTTATTGACTTCTGCAGCCTGTATTGACAACGTGCAACCCTGCCTCTGTCTGCCTGCTCCCATGCAGTGGTAACTAAAAAAAAAAAAAAAGAAAGAAAGAAAAATGGGGACGACCATAGCTGTAACTCCTGCCAAAGCCCCTGCTCTGGAGCCAGGCACAAGCCTAGAGGCAAAATGTCCAAGGAAAAAAAAGAGATTGACTAGAGAGAAAATGCCTGAGTCCCCTTCCCTTCCTTTTGTTCATGCCCCTACCTCTTCCCAAGGGCCATGGAGTTCATCTGGCTGCTTCCAACCTCTGCTCCACATTTCAGCTTTCAGATACCACTTTTGCACCAATAAAAAAACGTCTGATGTAAGAGGATGGGGCACAGCCCACCCTCACCACAGCTCACACACACCTTTTTTTTTTTTTAAAGGTGACTTGAAAGACTTACCTGCCAAGCTCGAGTGACTTTTGCTGCAGAAACAGACGAACGTGCAGGGTGCGTTTCTCTAGGAAAGCAAAACCTCAGGGAGCAGGAACAGCGAAGAGAGGGACCACCACTGTCCCTAAGCCCTCCAGTCCTGTGTGTCTCCCGGAGCAATTGATAATCTCACTAACACCTACAACAGTAGGTGCAGGAGGCTGCTTTCCCAACACCGCCCTCGGTGCTCGTGATTTTGCAACTCTCTCACCCTTCAAATCTGAGTGCAGCACTGGCAATTAGAAACCTGCACACATCTGGGGCCTGGGTGCTTTGTGCATACATCGGGAGCTTCAGCCGGCAAAGGGGACTCTCGGCAGGCTCATCCTCTCCCAGGGGATTTATTTGAATCTGCAGATTGCCAAACCTATCTGCTTGCTTAGTGTGAATCACCGACTCGGGAAGTCACATGGACCCAAGATTCCCCAAATCCGAGCTCTGTTCTGGGAACTACTGGGGGATCTACTATCCTATTAGCCAAACTTGCAAATAACTGCTTTGATCAGAACGCATGACTACAGAGGACATGAGGAAGCTGAGCTGCCACTGCAATGAGCAGAAAATAAGTCAGAGCAAAAGCCAGCATTATTTCGACAACAGACAGTTCCCTGGGGCCCCTTCTTCCCATCGGCTGGTTCAGAGTTTTAAGGCAGGAACAAACAATCAGAATTCTCAGGAATAAATGCAAGGGTCTTGAAATGCCTTGTTTCAGACCTATGACAAAGGTCATTTAGCAGTGCTAAGTCTCAGACCTACTCTCAGGGTAAGCTGAATCATCCACGGATATTTTGGATTGAACCTGTCATTTCTTTGCTGCTACCTTAGAAAAGACGCTGAAATTAGGGGGAAAGATGCTAGATATGGATTTGTCATCTTGTAATGCTAATACGTATAGATTTAGTTATTACCCAAATCTCGCACAGGGAAAGAGTATCATTTTTATGACTTCTTGTTAATAATATTAATAATAGAAGCAGTTAGCCTTTATTATGTTGCAAGTACCGCTTGTAGCGATTTTTATGTATTATCCCATTCAGTATCCCAGTAATTTTATGAGATATGTGTGATTGGTATTCTCCTCATTTTAGAAATGAGGATACCTGGTGTTTTAGATGCTAAGTAACCTGCCCATGGTCACATGATTAAGGGTGATTTCAGGATTTTAATCCAGACCCATCTAACCTTGAAACAAGTAACTTTAACTATCACATTAAACAAGTGTTCTGAGTAAACCCTAAATCATTTCTATCTTTCATATTTGAAATTGATGACCGTTTATGTGTAACTCACCTTCAGGTTACCTTTTGGCTACATAAAAGGGTTTAAGGAACAGCATCATGTGCTCAAGATCTCAGAGAGACCGACCGAGTTTCTTAAAAGAACAAACTGCTTTTAAGTCTTTGGGCAGCATTTTTTTGCTTATAATTCATGTTAATATAAAGTTCCTAAGAATTATTATGTATTCAATAAAGTGACTGATAAATCCACTTCATAAATCATGATTCTCATTACTGAATGCTCTTGAATGTGATTTTTAAAAAATTCTAAGTAATTACTTATCCTAGCTTTTCACTAATTCAGACTTTCTTGTTATCAGATGATAAAAGTATGCTTATAGACCTTTTCTTCATAGATGTTAGCTTATTAATACTTATAGTTTCCTCAGGGCAAAAAGAAAGTGGCATTTCCCTCCTCTTATCAATATTCAGAAGAACATGCGTCGACCCTAAGCAGGTCAGTGGCACACGGCACAGGGTGTACAATGTATAATAAGCCACATCCTTCAGAACAGTTCATCATCCATTCATCACTCGCTATGTGCAGGGAGACTGAAACACCATTTTAAAGAGCACAGAAAGTCACTCTTTCAAGTTGAGTGGCTTTGGAATCTAGTAAACATGGGATCAAATCCAAGCTCTGTAACTTACTATTTTGATCTACTCAAGCATAAAAAGTTACCAAAACTAGTTACAGATAAACTAATGAATGCAGTCCTGTTGCACACTGCCTCTTGGATGGTGCTGAATAGTTCAGCTGGTTAGATCAGAATCAAATGTGAGTTATAGATTTAATCCGCATGTGGTCCAGTTAGCGTCATCCAAGTTACACACCAGTGTCCATGCCAGACACTGGCTACTGTGCAAGCAAAGGGGTATAATGCCTGCCTTTCATTGCAAACATTTGAGGGAGGATACAAAGGAGACTGGGAGAGGGTGAGGATGAATCATGATAATCTGTCACTAGTAATCAGAGAGCAATCCAACATATGTGCCCAGCTTAGCAGTCACTCAACGATTTTCTTAAACGCAGTGGAGAGAGTATCTCCACTTTGAAGACGGAGAACAACATTTGCATACTAAATCCATAATGAGGTTTAATTAACTAATGCCTGCAGGCATCATGCACAGTCCAGGGAATGAGCAGGTGAAATGCCTTCCAGACCCTTCACCAGCTCACTGGCATCCAAGCCCTTTGAGGATTCTTAGGTCCATGTATTTTCATAGTGTCTTTCTCAATGTCTGTAATCCCATGAAACAAACTAAGTACTTGAGGGTTAATAGACTGACAGTGAGGCAAAATTTCTATAAAAGATTCCTATAAAACTCAAGAAGAGAAAACTATTGCCTATTGGGGGAGGGGGAGAGGGAGGTCAAGTCCTAAAAGCACAATCGGTAAAAATACCATCACATGAAGGAAGTCAGCTCAAACTTCCTTCAGAGGTCACTAAAATGTTCAGACTAATCTTCCTGCCTCTTACCTGCTGCATTAGGAATGAAATGGGTGGCGGGAATAACTACTACTTCTTGTCTCCAAGGTCAACTCATAATAAGAGACTGCTATGTTTTTTCTATTTCTGAGAGAAATTTCGTTTCAAGGAGAAAAATGTCTTTTTCTGCCATGGCTGCATCATCCCCTTTCAATATTCCCAGTAGAATGAAGTAAAATAGTGTGCAGTTATTACTCTACAGATACCCAAAATTGAGGGGAAGGAAAAGAACAAAACTCAAAATAGTCAATCATTTATTTTATTTTCTGTTCCTTATACCTTAAAAGTAAATAACAATGAATGCAGTATAGAAAAAAGGTCTCAGAAAATTTCCCCTACTTAACATTAATTCTAGTTTCCCTCTGAACTAATAGCATATTGAGGGAAGGACTTCTTTTCTGCTTTGCATTTTTCCAGAGGACTTGTTCTACTGTTCCACAAACAGGGCAACTCATACAGGCAGCAGTGACATAAGCAACTGAAGACCATGAGAGTACTGTGGACTTTGCAATGCTACAGCCAGACTAGGGAAGGCTAGAGTGGTAGCAAATACAAATTATTGTCAAAAATAGCCAATACATAGCCAGTTATTTAGGCCCAGCTACACCTGAGTTTGTTCACAAGGCAGCAGTTAAAAGTTGAGAGTGACAGGGTAGGGCAGAGTAGTTGGAGGCTGGCACCAGAATAAGTGAAAACAGAAGAAAGGTTCCAGGCCATTAGAAGTAGTAAGACAGAGATGGAAAATTCTCATCCACTAAACCAGAGAACTTGGAGGAGAGTTTGGTACCTTGGACAGCTCCCTGGGACTCACTCTGCGACCCTAAAGTCAGCCTGTAACTGATCATAAAATGACCCATCAGTTATACATATATCAATTGCTTTGTGTTTTCAAAACAAATGTACAGACTTCCACTACAGGGATGGTGGAGTAGACATATTTGTTCTTATTCCTTCTATTAAGTACAACTAGACATTATATATAAAACAAACCTAAAAAGATTGAAAAAATGGAGATAAGCTTGACTGACTAGAAACCACAGGACCTAAAAAATGACTTATCAATGAGTTCCTTGAGTTTTGTTTGTTTTTCCATCAATCTCAGGCTAGATGCTGGAGAAACTGAATGTGGAAACACCATAGAGTGCAAATGAAAAAAAAAAGGCCCTTTGGAAAGCCCATTATCTCTAGCCAAAAAAATCAGGAAAGGTCTAGGAACACAGAAAACTTTTTGAAAATTTATTTCTTAATTACAGTTGACATACACTATTATATTAGTTTCAGGTGCACAACCTAGTGATTAGACATTTATATAATAATTGCTGTGCTCCAGCCAAATGCCACAGTGAAAAGAAGTGGTTCTGCCCCCACCCAGACCAACAAAGACCAAGAGGGAACCCTAAATCTCCATCCTTGCCAGGCTGTAATGAGGCATCCTAACTTTCCCACCTGTGTGTTATCAGAGAAGGCCACGTGGCAGCCAGGATCTCCATCTCTGCCATGCAATAACAAAAAACTCCCATCTGTATGGTGTTAACTGAGGCTGCGGGGGGAGCCTTTTTTTACTCCAGTTTGGCAGTAACAAGGCACCACTATCCAGCCCCTCTGGGTTTGTGTCAAAGGACAACTTTTACTACCACCCAGCCAGCGGTAATGAGGCAGCTCTTACACTACCATCACAGTATCAATGGAGGCCATTTGGGGAACAATAACAAGGCATCCACACCACTCCCAGACAGGGAGGTATCAGTGGAGGCCTGTTGGGGAGACAGGGCTCCAAACTCTGCCCAGGAGTAATAAGCCTCATCTTTGGGTATCAATGGTGAATGGGGAAACTAGACGTCTACCTGGATCAGGCAGTTAGAAGGTGGCTGTCCCCCACCTTTCCTTGACAGGCTAGTGTCAGACAAAGCCAGGTGAAACAGAAAGTTTAAATAAGATCCAGAGTATATCATAACATACTAACCAAAATGTTCAGATTTCAACTGAAGATCACAAGTCATGGCAAGAGTCATGATGATCTCAAACTGAATGAAGAGGGACAACAATAGATACCAGCAGTGAGATGACAGATGTTAGAATTACCTGACAAAAAATTTAAAATGGCCGTCATAAAAGAGGTTAAATGAGTAATTACAAAGTCATTTGAAATAATTGAAAAAAAAAATACTCTCAGCAAAGAGCTAAAAGTATCATCACATAAAGAGATAGTGTAAATAAAACAAAATTGATATTTTAGAACTGAATAACAAAATAACCAAATGAAAAACTCAGTGAAAGGGCCCAACAGCAGATGGAGGACACAGAGGCAAAGACTTTGAACTGGAAGACAGAACAATAGAAATGACTTAATTTGAACAACAGAGAGAAAAGAGGGAAAACATGAACAAAGCTATAGGAACTTGTGGACTATAACAAAAGATGTAGCATTTATGTCATTGAAGTCCCAAGAGGAAAGGAGAATAGAGGCATGGCTAAAAATGTACTCAAAGAAATAGTTACTTAAAACTTGCCAAATTTGGTAAGAGGTATCAACCTACAGATTCAAGATGAGTGATCCACAATCAGATTATATCACAAAAAATCCATATCATGACATATGCAACAGACTAAACTTGTCCCCCAAAATTCCTATGTTGAGGACCTAACCCCCAACATGACTATGTTTAGAAGTGGCTTTTAGGAGGTAATTAAGGTTAAATAGGGTTATATGGGTAGGGTCCTAATCCAATAGGATTAGTGGCCTTATAAGAAAAGGAAGAGAGAGGCCTCTCTCTGTTTCCATATAAGGACCAAATAAGGAGGCAGACATCTGCAAGCCAGGAAGACAGCTCTCACCAGAACCTAACTGTGCTGGCACCCTGATCTCAGACTTCCAGCTTCCAAAACTGAGAAAATAAATTTCTGTTGTTTAAGACACCTAGTCGATGGTATGGCAGTCTGAGCTGACTAAGAAAACAAATCATAGTCAAACTTCCAAAATTAAGGAGAAAGAAAAAACTTTGAAAAGATCCAGAGAAAAATGGCATCTTTCCATTAATGAAAAAATAATTTAAATGACAGTGGATTTCTCATCAGAAACTCTAGAGACCAGAAGGAAGTAGCAAAACATTTTTCAAATGCTGAGAGAAAACAACTGTCAACCTAGAATCTTTAATGAAAATGTTCTTCAGAAATTAGGGGAAACCAAGATATTTTCAGGTGGAAAAAAATTAAAAGAATTTGCTGCCAGCTCAGCTATGTTAAAATAATGGCTAATGGAAGTTCTCTAAATAGAAGAAATAATAAAAGAATCTTAAAACATCAGAAAGGAAGAAGCAACACAGTAACCCAATTTATAGGTAAATAAAGGAGGCTTTTTATCTCCTTTTGACTCTTAAATTATGCCTGACAATTGAAGTAAAAAGTGTAACACTGTCTGACATGGTCCTAAATGAATACAGACAAAATATTTAAGGTTATATTGTAAATGGGAGAAGATTAAGAGACACAAAGGGAAGTTTATGAGGTTTCTACACTTACATAAACTCTTAAAATGAAACCAGTAGACTAAAATGTGTGTGTGTGTGTGTGTGTGTAATACCTAAAGCAACCAATAAAAAGTATATAAAAAGTAGACGCAAAACACTATAGATACATAAAATACTAAATCTAAAAAAGTTCAAGTAATCAATAAGAAGACAGGAAAAAGAAAAGAGAAATGAAAAAAAGGAAAGACAGGGGAAAAAAACAACAAAATGGTAAACTTAAGCCCTAACATATAAATAATGACATTAAATATAAAAGGTCTAAATATGTCAACTAAAAGACAGAAAACAGCAGGATGGATTAAAAACATGACCCAACTAAATGCTATCTACAAGAAACTCACTTCCAATATAATAATATAGACCAGAGTGAGAGTAAAATGATGGAAAAACATATATCATGCAAACATTCATCAAAAGAAAGCAGGAATGGCTTTATTAATATAGAGTAAGTCAGATTTCAGAGCAAAAAAGTTTACCATATAAGGACAGGATTATTATATAGTAAAAGGATCAATTTACCAATGAAACATATTCCTAAATGTGAATGCACCAAACAACAGAGCTACAAAATATGTGAAGCAGAACCTGTTCAAATTAAAAGGAGAAACAGACCAATTCAGTTATAGTTGGAAACTACATATCCCCTCTCTCAACAATTGATAGAACGAGTAGATAGAAAATCACAAAGATATAGAAAACTCCATAACATCATCAACCAAGTATCTAATTGACATTTATAGAACACCCCACCCAATAGCAGAAGAATTATTTTCAAGTGTCCATGAAACATATACCAAAATATCCCACATCCTGGGCCATGTAATAAACTCAACAAAATTAAAAGAACTGAAATCATACAGAGTGCACACACCAATTAAAATGAAACAAAACTGGAAAGAAATAACAGGAAATTCTCCAAACAGTTATAAACTAAACAGGACACTCCTAAATAACACATGAGTCAAAGAAGAAGCCTCAAGAAAATCATATAAAACATTAAACTGAAATAAAGTAAAAATACAACATATCAAAATTTGTGGGATACAGCCAAAGTAGGGCTGAGAGGGCAATTTATAGCATTAACTGCATGTATTTAAAAGGTGCAAAAGTCTCAAATCAATCATCTAACTCACATCTCAAGAACCTAGGAAAGGAAGAGTGAAATAAACCCAAAGCAAGGAGAAGAAAGAATAAACACAAGAGCAACAGCTAATGAAAATGAAAATAGAAAAACAATCTAGAAAGTCAATAAAACAAAGAGAAGCTCCTTGAAAAGGTCAATAAAATTGGAACAAAACCTCTTGGCAAGGCTGCCAGAGGAAAAAACAGAGAAGACACAAACTATCAATATCAAGAATGAAACAGGACTATCACTATACATTCTGCAGACTCCAAAAGAATAATAAAGGAATACTACAAATAATTCTACATACATAAATATGGCCATTTAAGTGAAATGGACCAATTCTTCAAGAAACACTATCTACTACACATCACCCAGTATGAAATAGACAATTTGAATAGTCACTTAACTATTAAGGAAATTGAATCCATAATTAAACTACTTCCCAAAATGAAATTTTCAGGCTCAGATTGTAATTCTACCAGAAAATTAAAGAATTAACAATAATTCTATAAAAGAACTTACTGAAAACAGAGGAGGAGGAAATATGACACTTCATTTTATGGAGCTAATATTACCCTGGTACTAGATTGAGACAAAGTACAATAAAGAAAACTGCACATCAAGATTTTTCATGACTATAGACATAAAAAATTTTTAGAAGATATTAGCAAATAGAATTTAGCAGTATATCCAAAAAATTATATACTATGACCAACTGGGGTTTATCCTAAGGAGGTAAGGTTGGTTCAGTATTCAAAAATTTATCAGTGTAATCCACCATGTTCTCCGGCTAAAGAAAATCCACGATTATATCAACTGATGCAGAAAGAGCATTTAACAAAAATTTTAAACCCATTCATAATATTAAAAAATCTCAGAAAAATAAGAATAGAAAGGAACTTCCTTATCTTGACAGAGAAAAGGAAGAAAGAAAAAAAACAAAAAACTATAGTTAACAATGGCAGATGACAGAATGCTTTCCCCTTAAGTTAAGGCAAGGATGTTTCACATTCTTATTCAACATAGTGCTAGAAGTTCTACCCAGTGAAACAAAGCAAGAAAAGAAAAGAAAATGCATACAGAATTGAAAGAAGAAATAAAACTATCCCTATTTTCAAATGACATGATTTTCTATATAGAAAATCCCAAGGAATCTACACACACACACACACACACACACACACACACACACACACACACACACACCC
Source organism: Hipposideros armiger (assembly GCF_001890085.2). Lineage (NCBI taxonomy): Eukaryota > Metazoa > Chordata > Mammalia > Chiroptera > Hipposideridae > Hipposideros > Hipposideros armiger. Next base: position 541,385 of record NW_017731449.1, on the reverse strand, counting down.
TTAAAACTAATATGTGAGTTCAGCAAGATCACAGGACACAAGATAAACCTATAAAAATCTATTGTATTGGGCCGGCCGAGTGTCGTGTTGTTTAAGAGCTGACTTGGGATGCCAGAGGGCCCCCGTTCGGATCCCACATATGAGGGCCAGTGACACTGCCCTCTACAGTTAAGATGCTGAACAACAGCTCAACCTGGAGCTGGGCTGCCGTGAGTCACCGGCGATGGCATAGGCTGCAGCCCCTGTGGCAGTGGGTTGCCATGGGCTACCGTGTGTAGCCAGCAGCCAGCGTGAGTGGACAGCAGCTGCCATGAGCAGCCGTCCAGAGGCCGGCAACTGATCTGCCTCGCCTGGGAAGAGCGCAATGATGGTGCCAACTTGGGCCAGTGAAGCAATGTCCTCCACAACTAGACTGAAGAACAAAAGGACAACAACTTGTCTGTTCCCCTTCCCCCAATTCCCCAGTGCTGTTCCCATCCCCCAATTACCCAATAAACAAAAAATAAAATAAAAATAAATTAATAAATATTTTTTAAAATCTATTGTATTTTTGTATACTAAAAATAAACATATGAATGCCAAAATTAAAAATATAATAATAATTGCAATTGCTTAGGAAAAATTAAGTGCTTAGGTATAAATCTAAAGGACTTGTATGTCGAAAATTAAACTATGCTGATGAAAAAAGTCAGTTTTTCATAAATTAAGAAACATACTATGTTCATGAATTAGAACACCTAACATAGTAAATGTTCCAGTTTTCCCAAATTGAAATGTAGGTTTAACATGAATTCGGTCAAATCCCAGTAAGACTTTTTGTAGCCATATGCAAGATTAATTTAAAATTTATATGGAATGGAAAAAAAAACTAGAATAGCTAAAATAATATTTAAAAGAAGAATCAAGTAGAAGGAATCAGTCTACCCAATTTCAAAACTAATTCAGCTAAAGAAATTAAGACTGTGAGGTATCAGCGGAGAGATAGACACATAGACCAATGGAACACAACAGACCTACACAAATATACTCAACCAATTTTTGATGAGGGCGCAAAAGCAATTCAATGGAGAAAAAAATACCCTTTCAACTAGTGGGGCTGGAACAATTGTACATCTGTATGTTTAGGCAAAAATTGTACCTCAACTGAAGTCTCAGACTTTATACAAAAATTACCTCAAAATCAATCATGGTCTTAAAAGTACAGTAGTCCCCCTTATCCATGAGGGACATGTTCCAAGAAGCCCAGTGGATGCTCAAACTTTGGATAGTACTGAGTCCTATGTACATGTATTCTGTTCATGTCTTCCAGCCACAAATTCAACGCCTTTTCCATCCAAACTAAGCACTTACATGCACTGTGGCCATCATTTTTGCAGAATGAGGTACAACAGCAAGGCCAGCATGAATTTCTTTTTCTTTCTTCACAACTTCACAGACAGAAGATTCATTCTTACTGTAGATCTTAGAAACCTCAGCATATGATTTCTGTTTTCTTTCCTTAGTAAGTCAGGAACTTTCACCTTTTCATTTAAAGGCAGCACTTTATGGCATCTCTCTGGCATATCTGAATTGCCAGCATCACTACGGGTGCACTTTGGGGCCATTATTAAGTAAAATCAGGATTACTTGAATGCAAGCACTGTGATACATCAACACTTGATCTGATAGCTAAGATGGCTACTAAGTGACAAAAGGGCATCTACAGCATGGACAGGTGACAAACGGGCATCTACAGCATGGACACACTAGACAAAGCAGTGATTCATGTCCTGGGCAATACGAAGCAAGATGGTGCAAGATTTCATCATGCTCCTCTACATGGTGTGCAATTTAAAACATGAATTGTTTATTTCTAGAATTTTCCATTTAATATTTTTGGACTGTGGTTGACCACAAGTAACTAAATCACAGAAAGCAAAACCACAGATAAAAGAAGACTACTGGAAACTGGAAAAGTATAAAATTCTTAGACAAAAAATCATAAGAGAAATTCTTCAGGATATTGGGTTAGACTTCTTAGTTCTTCAAGAGTTCTTAGACTTGACACCAAAAGCACAATTCATAAAAGGAAAACTTGATAAACTTGTCTTCATCAAAATTATAAGCTCTTGCTCTGTTAAAGACCATTAAAAAAAGGAAGAAAATACAAGCTACAGAATGGGAGAAACTATTGGTTTTTACATATCTAACAAAGGACTAGTATCTAGACTATAAAAAGAAATCTCAAAACTCAACAGAAAAAAAAACCCTTTAGAAAATGGGCAAAAGATCTGAAGAGATATTTCACTGAAGAGGATACACAGATGGCAAACACGCAAATGAAAAGATGCTCAACATCATTAGCGATTAGGGAAATGCCAATTAAAACCACAATGAAATATCAGTACACACCTGTCAGAATGGCTAAAATAAAAAATAGTGACAACACCATGCTGGTAAGGAAGTGGAGAAAGCGGATGATACATAACATTGCTAGTGGGCATATAAAACCATACAGCAACTCTGGAGAACTCTTTGGGTGTTTCATAAAAACCTAAATATGCAACTCCCTGGCAATTGCACTACTGGTATTATTCCAGCAAAATAAAAATGTAGGTTCACACAAAAGTTTCTACATGAATATTTATGGCAGATCTCCCCATAATAGCCAGACCTAGAAACAACCCAGATATCCTTTAACAGGTGAATGGTTAACAAATTGTGGTATATATTTTGCTAAGTGAATAAAGTTAATCCCAAAGGTTGCATAATACATGATTCCATTTGTACAACATTCTTGAAATGGCGAAATTATACAAATGGAGAACAGATTAGCCCTTCATTAGGGATACATGGCCAAGGTTTAATGAGGGAATTAGGTGTGAAGGAAGTAGGTCTGGCTATGAAAGGGCGACTTGAAGCATCCTTGCGGTGATGGAAATCCTCTCTATCTTGGCTGTATCACCGTCGACATCCTGATTGTGCTATTGTACAATAGTTCTACAAGATGTTACATGGGGGAAACTATAAAGGGTACTCAGGACCCCTCTGTACTATTTTTTGCAACTGCATATGATTATATAATTACCTCAAAATAAAAAGTTTAATTTTAAAGAAGTTGGGGGGAAGGTTTCAGATATATTCTCTGATTATTTCATTGGCTGGGTTGTTCCCTGGAACTCTCTGTATGTAAAATGATCCTTGCCCCTATTCGTAAGGCATAATCATGAAAGAATGGTCTTCTCTTTCCTAGTAGATTAGTGAAAAATCTAGGGCTCTGAGAAGGAGAATGTCCTCTCTTCTAAATCATTCTCAGTCCTCAAGTTCTCAAAGATAATGCTAATCGAATCTCCCTTCCTTTACCCACTTTACAATACTGTAGGCATTACAATTATTCTTTCAGTGAATAAAATTGTTTTCATACTTAGCCTCATTCTTCCCAAAAGAAAATCACCCTGTTTTTTTATTTCAAAGCCTAGGGTACCATATTTAACAAAATATTATTCTTTTATCCTGTGTGTGCACTTTTAGTCTGAAAGAGATAGTATCCAAAATATACCCAACCAACTTTCAAAGAGGTACCCAACATTAAACATTTTTATTGGACTTCTCCAGATTTCAGGTCTTCTTGTTGCAATCCACTAATGAAGATGACTACATTTCTCCAGAAAATATATGTGCCCTTCAAAAAAAAATTCCCTTTTCTATTTTCTTTCTCTTTTGTGTGTGTGTATGTGCACATTTGCACACACAACTTTTTAGGTGTTCCTGTCAGCCTTCATGGAACTCAGACCAGTTATTAATATAACAAGTCTTCATAGCATGCTGTTGAGTGCAAAAGAGCCCATTCTAGACCACACAAAGAGAATGCTAGCACTTCCCATGGAGATAAGCCAGAGTTTCAAAACTGTCATAAAAATAAAGAACCAGAGACTTGTGTATTCTCTTTGCGGTATGGTCTGTCCTTGTGGAGATATTGCTATTCCATTTCTGAAACTCCATAGAAGTCCCCCTTTAACATCCCTCAAACACTCCATGAGCACAGGGCCCACCCCTGCGACAGAGAAGGGTCATGCACGCTCTTTTAGATACACCCACACACTTGAAGAATTAACTTTCTAAGGGACACTTGTTGCCTTTGATAAGCTCCTCCCATCAAAGCTCTACAGACTCCCTTATCTTGAGCCCTCAGCTAATTTGGACAGAGAGTCAACTTCTACAAACCTGGGCAAGTGGAGAGGGAACAATAATGAGATTTTCAAAACAGGGGATTATTTCAAACACTCACTTTACTATACTTACTTGGCTATGAAATGATCTTTCAAGCTGTCAATTCACATAGCAGTGCTTATTTTGCTTAGGTTAACACTGGACATTGACACCTCCAAAAAGAAGCGTCTAGGGTGGTAGAGAAAAGTCAGAATGGGAAGAAAGCTTGTTGTCAAAACAGCAATATAGCCAATGGAAAGACCAACTGCAGATAAGAGAGTGTCAGCTCTATCTTAACTCCCTCTTTACTAAAGAAGCAAAGGCAGAAATGCAACAAGCTGGAGCAAATAGCCAGAGTCACACTTGGAATCTGGAATAGGTCCCAGGAATCAGTGTCTGGACCTTGTGGCATTGGTTTCCTGTCTACTTGAATTCTTATCTCAAATCTTATAGACCAGACGTCAGCAAACTTTCAATAAAGGACCGGACAGTAAATATTTGAGGCTTTGTGGTTCATAAAGTCTGTCAAAACTACTTAACTCTGTCATTGTAGTGCAAAAGACACAATAGACAATATGTACACAAATGAGTGTGGCTGTGTTTCAATAAAACTTTATTTACAAAAACAAGTAGTGAACCACGATAGGATTGTTGGCCAGAGTTTAACAACCCCTGCTCTAGATGCTTATTGGTAAACCCCAATGAGCAGTGACATTTTTTTTAACAATACGCATAAAAATAAAGAATAATAAAGGAGGATTTGCCCTTCCAGGTATTAGCCTATATTGTAAAGCTATAACAGCTAAAACAGTATAAAACTGATACAAGCATCACTGAAAGATTATAAAGCACAGTAGATAGCCTAGTATATATAAACTTTGTTATACAGGAATCTACAAATCAGTAAGAGGTAAGATGAATTACTTATTAAATTGTGTTGGAAAAGTACAAGTTGAAAAACAAAAAGAAGTAATTCAGTTTAGTACTCTGCTAAAAATAAATTTCTTAAAGATTAAAGTTAAATTTTTAAAAATAATAAAATGCAAATGAATACTTACCTTATCTCTAAATGGGGAAAGTCTTTCTGAACACAGAAAAAGCAATTGGAAAAATGAAAGAAGGAAAAAATCAACCAAAAACAAGATGGAAACAAATGGGCATGGCTGTGTTCCAATAAAACTATTTATAAAAACAGGCAGCAGGCCAGATTTTGGCCCACAGGTCTCAGTATGGTAACCCCTATTCTTTGAGCACAGATTATTTTTTATAATAAAAAAAGAAATGTTATATTAAAGTGGGTTTTTTTGTTTTTTCAATTATAGTTGACATCCAATAGTATTTTATATTAGCTTCAGGTGTACAGCATACTGGTTAGACAGGTGGGCATTAAAGTATTTTTAATAAATTGTATTTATTATTATATTATCAGCACTCTGCCTCCTTTCGTTCCCTCTGAATTTCAGGATTACTGGCATAGCGTTGGTTACAAATTGGTTTCTCACATGTGACTAATGCAATGATTTACAACAGCTCCATTTCACTGGGGCTAGTGTACATCCCATAAGTCTAAGTGTAGTCAAAGGAGCCCAATACTTGGGAGTTCAACCCAGGTGTCAAAACCTTGGCTCGAAGTTTAAACCCAACGTTCAAATCTTGGCTCAGCCATTTACCAGCTAAGTGATTTCAGCAACATTATTTAACCAGAGATTCAGTTTCTTCACCTGTAAAATAACTATGATGGCATCTACTACACCTGGTCAATTTTTTAGAGGTCATATGTGAGAGTATCTGTCCCTGGGCTGACACATATTAGGTGCTCATTAGAGATCAGTGACATTTTCCTTTGGAAAGGACTAAAGTGAGCTTTATTGAGAGTCAATTATACTTTGATGAGAGATGTTGCAGACATCGAATAGAAAAGCCCTAGAAACCTTCTCCTCTAATCCAAATTGCGTAACTATCACTCGACCTAAGAACACAGTTCTGGCGATGACATCCATATGTTGACTGCTTTTTACTCAATCAGTCAAATAATTCATATCAACAACAAGATACATAAGACTATATTATAACCGTTAATGCCACCGGGAATTAGGCAGCAGCTCACTGGCACTCTACATCATTGTTTGGGAGCCCTTATTGGGTCAGAGAAGTTCTGGGAGTAGGGAGAACGGGAGGGAGGGATAAAGAGGGATGTGGACAGAAGATGGCAAGAGAGACTCATCTGTCAAAGAATTGCCCAGTTCATAAACTGCCTTCATTCCCAGGAGAGAAGCCACTTCGACTATATCTCGGCCAGAAGCCTCAGTCATTGCACATGTAACCAAGGCTTTGTAGGCAATCACTTCCGCAACTTACAATACTCTAAATAACCCTCTGAGGAATGAAGGGCAATCAGGCCCTTTATAGAGAGAAGAGATTCCAAGAAGCTAAGTCACTTACTGAAGGTCACTTCAAGGTCATGTGAAGTCTCCTCCTATTAGTCAAAATCATCTTCTGTCCCATAACCTCACTCCTAGCATAACTTTAAAAGGAGTTCATGAAGCTAACTCCAATGGAGTCAAAAAACTCTGTACGTCTTATTTGATGAGGAATGAATGACATTCTCCAAACAAGCAAATTATTATTTCCTACAGGATTAAGGTAGAACGGACTTAAAGAAGAAAATGCCATTTTATTGACATTTATTATACACAAAGCACTACATTGGTACTGGGACCTGGGGGTAAGCATGGCAGAGAACCCCCAAAATGAGATAAGGCGTGATCTAGTCATCATGGCTAAGGAAGGGGTGGAGCCAACATAGCACTGCCTGTAGAATCCAAAGTCCAGTACTTAAGTCCTGGCTCTGCCACTTGCCAGCTTTGTGACATTGGTCACTTATGTATTCTAGTCTTTAATGTGTTCATCCAGAAAATGAGAATAGCCATTTTGACCTTGCAGGTAAGTGAGGACTACATAAGACAAACACAAAAGTGTCCTGTAAATAAACATACGGCATTGTCACGCAACGCAGAAACATGGGACCTGATGTTAAACTAAGGCCAATGAAAACTACATGATGTGTAGGTCCCTGGGTGAGGTACCCCAGGCTACACTCTCCTGCCTTCCTGTGCTTCCCTCCACCTAGAGCACAAAACAACCTTCATCACAGTGGCCACCAGGCAGCCAGCTGCCTGTGACTCCTTGGTGCGTCATTTGGAGCAATAACCCCTGAGACCGTGGAACAACTTTGGAAAGCAAATTTTGAAATTGATTTCTCTTTGCCTTTATCTATCTCCTTTTAAATTACAACAAAGAGAGGAAGAAGAAAAGCAATTTTAAGGCAAAACACTCAATTAACTCTGAAAATCAAACATAATAAACTGAACATAGATCTGTCTGACTACTGTAACCATTTATGTCTGCCCCCATCTATCAATCCATCTGTTATCCTCCCGTCTCTCTTTAAGGAGACAGTCAGATACTGAAAATGGGACTTTTTTTAAAATTTTTATTTGGCTGGTGAAGTTAAACCTAATTACCTTAGAGTTCCATATAGAGGAGGAAAAGGAGGAAAATGCAGGGGAGTTTTTTCTGTTGTCCTTCCCCCTTCTTGATTTTCACAGGAGTTAAATGTCAAGATGTATTTTAATGATTGTCCCAGGGGGTCCTGAAGGCTTATCCTTGACCTTGGGATCTCACAGTATTTACCAAGTGTTCCTTGTGGGTGTCATTAGGCCAAGATTACAGCAAATGGAAGGAACAAAAAGTGACCTACCTTCTAGGTCTTATAAAACAGTGTAGGATATAGTACCAAGAAATAAGGAGATTTCTTCTTAGATGTCTAAATTGAATCTGCCACCGATCTAAACATCCATCTGCACCAAGCCAGACATTACTGTCCAAAAGAGTGAATCCTCTCCTATGTGGCTGACCAGAAGAATGGCCACCAGCCAGCTGCCTCACACACAGGATATTTTCCAATCACTGGTCTTCTGTCCCTGGGGGGCCTCCTTTATAAGTTCAGGAAATGTGGGTTCTTACATTTATAACTGTGCTGGCTCATTGAGTTTAGAGTCAATAAAATGCTATTTTTTAGCATGATTAATTTCAATTTTTCTGCTGACTTAATAATCTTTTTAATTAACTTAATTAGTTTTGAATACAAATGTGTTCATTTTTAATAACTTTTTTATGATTAGAAAAGTTATATATATATATATATATATATATATGTATGTATATATGTATATCTGTGTTGCTTAAAGTTCAGAAGATAGGGAGAAGTAAAAAAAAACATAAAAATAAAAATTGCCCTTAACCCCAATATCCAAAAGTATCCCCCACTGAATTTTGCTTTCTTTTCTTTCCTTCTATTGTTTTTTTCTGTGTGGGTGAAACTACATGGTGTGTGTAAATTATGGTGTTTTCTAAGGAGGAAGTCCTTGATCGACTTGAACCAAATTTCTCCTCAGTTCTTTAGTAGATTCCTCTGGTCATTTTGCATATGGGACAACCATTGGCTAATAAACTGTAACAAGTAAACAGGATAAACGTTGGGGCTTTCACAATGTTTTTCCCTAGTTTACATGTTTTGGAAATAAAAGAAAGTCAACTTTAATCAAACTGCCTAATTTGCTATATGCGAAACCAAGATAACCAAAGTCTTAACCTACCTCTCCAAGAGTAGGTGCTGACAAGTACAGGTAAAATTACTCATAGCAGCATTCTAAATCCTGATGTTATTGAAAGAATCACCAAATGTTACATTTGAGCAACTGCAGAACCCAGTGTTTTTCAAGCTATGCTCCGTGGAATCCTGGCAAATCCCTGAAGACCCCCCAGGAGTTTCCAAGGTTTGGGAAGGCAGTGTCAGGGTGAGGGGGACAAAGGATGGGAAATGAGGATGCTGAGACAAGTTCTCTCCTTCCATCCTCTCTCCTTCCCCCAGCCGGAGCAGGTCTACTTTTGCATGCTCTACATTTTGGGCATTGAAATAAGATCTCCTTTGATAAAACTGATCAACTCTTTAAGAAATAAAAGTTGAAAATTGCTGATAGGGTCCCGACCTCTCATGTTACAGAGTAACAAACTGAGGGGCAGCAGTATGAAATGATTTTTCGTAGTCACACAGCTAATTAATGTCAGAGCATAGTGGATATCTGTCATTCAAGGGAGGCAATTATCCAACACTCCATCCCCTTCCCTCCTTGGAGGAAATCCCTACTATGTGCAGTATGCTATGAAAGCCGGATTGGGGATAACCTCCCTTTTCTCACGCCCAGGCAGCCAAGGCATGGACATTTGACACAGGCTGAACACACTGGATGCCCTTCACCCAGCTCTGAGTCTAACGCAAATGATTCTCCAATATACTCAGAGTGGCAGAGGCCTGGCCAGGTTGTTCCTACCGCCTAGTCTCCCAAATCCCCTTTGGTTCCTACCTGTTTCCATCACCTGCTCTTCCAGGCCGCCAGTGATTCTGTCCTCTTTGAACAAGGCATGTTTAGTACGACAGACAGTGCTTCCGGGTACACAGAATGTGTGCTAGAACCCAGTTCTCCTTACTGCCAATCCACTTCTCTTTCCTTTGTACCATGGGGCCTCTCTATTAAGCCAGTTGGCTTTTTGCCATGAAGAGCCCACGTAGAAGAACTACCCTCGGTTGGAAAAATGTACCCCTACTGGGAGAGAGTCCTCATTAGGAAATTTTATAAAGCCAAGATTTAAATTTTTTCTAGGTGGGAAGTTGGGGAAAGGCAAAGATTAATATTTGCTGAGCACCTACTCTGTGCCAAACATAATTTCCCACCCTATCTGCCTCTGACAGGTAGACATTATGATCCCTGTTGTGCCTATGAGGAAAATTAACCCCAAAGGGTGACTAATTCATTAGTTGCACAGTTAGAAATAGAACTCAAAAACTACTGGTTTCAAAATGAAGAGATTTAATAAGCTCATATGTCTCACTAGTTTTTATTTTATATTGTAGATTAAAAGTTGTCTCCTAAAAAAGATAATTATACCTACTGTAAAGATCTTATCAAGAAATCTTAAAAGTTCAATATCTAGGTCCTCTAAAATCAACTCATTCCTACCTGGTTATCAAAAGTTAGATAAAAGATAGACAGATATAATTAGATAAAGAAATATGACAACAACAGAAAGGTTTGTTCTCCAGATATTTCTCTACACTGGTTTTAAACCACCATCAGGCATTTTTAGTTACCACATGGGGCTTTCCACTGAGCAGGACGCTTCCCACTGGGGCCATCTTGCCTCAGCAGCTAACTGCATTTCCCATTGCTCATGTTCACCCTGTTTTCCATAACTAAATGAGCATGGCCGGAGGAGACTGTGAACAAACCTTGGCAGAGCAGCATGATGAAGCAAAGACACCACGCCAAAAGTGGCTTCCCGTCACTCCCAGTCCGCTCCAAGCACAGATGTCTACTCTCAGCTACCAGACACCTGAGGGCAAAGCCTGGCCCCTGATTCGCATGTAGGAGGGTCATCCAGGACAGACTCGGGCACATGGCACCCTTTACTGGAAGGAATTTGATTAATCATTCTCATTACCTTTCAATTCCATGCACCTGAGCTCATTCACCCTCTGCCCAGAACCAGCAGTCAGTGGCTTAAATGGCACATAAACACCCAGGCTGACCATGATAAACAGATGGAGATAGGATCCCCCCCAAACCCCTTCTGCAGTGTGCTCTTAGGTCAGAGAGATCATCCAGACCTTGCAGCACTTCATCAGATCCCTCCCTCCATCCATCCTCACCGGCCCCAGGAGACAATATATCCAAATGAATCCTGAGCACTGTTACCTTAGCATTCTAGGTACAATTTGGAAACAAGGAGGGGGAATAGGGGCCTATTCAGAGTTTCTCCTTTACTAGGAAAAGGGACCAATTAACCGTGACTACATGCCAATAGAAAATGCATAACAAGGGTCTGCAAGGCAAGGAATGTCCACTGTGGTTCGTATGTAAACATTTGGCCATTTCTCCTTGATTCTCCTACTTACACATATTTCAGGCTCTTCCCAGGATTAACTATAACCACGAGACTTTCTAACATTGATGTATAACCCTTAAAAAGCTAGATCTTCCAAGGCTCAGTCTCATTGCAATATCACAGTTAAAGAAACACATTGGTTTGTTTCTTCCCCTAAAGGTCTAGAAAATAAGAAAGGTCCCCCAAATCCATAGCAAAATGTATCACTAACAAATATCCTCTTTTTCTATCTACTTTCACATGTCCCATGGCTGTTCTGGAGTATTTCTATCTACCAGTTCACAAATCTTCTCTCCCACTTCTGCTCACCCATCCTTTGTCCTCCCTCCACCTCTCTTCCCTCACTGTGGTTCATTACGCAGATCAAGGGGGTGCAAAGTGGTAATGAACACACAGTATGCGGCCTGAACACATGTTCTGATTGGCCAACAGTAATTTTATTTTGGGCTAATGATACATTGACATGCATGTTGTAAGAAAAAATACAGAGAGATCCCAATATCCTTTACCCAGTCTCCCTCAGTGGTACCATCTTGCAAAACCTATAGTGCAATGTGACATCCAGGATACTGACATGGAGACAGTCAAGGCACAAGCCATTTCAATCACAAAGATCCTTTTCTAGCCACATCCACTCCTCCCTACCCCATCCCTGGCTGTTGGAAACTACTGATCTGTTCCCATTTCTATAATTTTTGTTGTTTTAAGAATGTTATATAAATGGAATCATACAGTATGCAGCCTTTTGGGATGAGCTTTTTTCACTCGGCGTAATTCTTTGGAGATACATCCAGATTGCTGTGCGTATCAGTAGTTTGTTCCTTTTTATTACCGGAAAAATATTCCATGGTATGGATGGCTCATGGTTTGTTTAATCATTCATTAAAGGACATGTGGGTTGTGTGTAAACATGCCTATATTTCTCTGAGATAAATGCCCAGGACTACAATTGCTGGGTCATATGGTAATTGCATATTTAGTTTTTTCAAGAGATAACCAAACTATTTTCTCAAGTAGTGATATCATTTCACATAATCAGTAATAATCCATAAACGATCCAGTTTCTCTACCTCTTCACCAGCATTTGGTATGTCTCCCTTTTTTATTTTAGCTATTCATATAGGTACATATTGATATCTCCTTGTGGCTTTAATATCCATTCCCCTAATGGCTAATGATGATAAACACCTTTTAACGAGTTTATTTGCCATTTGTAGATACATTCAGTGAAATGTCTCTCCATTGTCTATAGGAGTCTCAGCTTTTTGGTTTTTTACTGTTGAGTTTTGAGAGTCTTTTATATATTATAAATACTAACCCTTTGCCAGATATGTGGTTTGTAAATATTTTCTCCCACTCCATAGCTTGTCTTTTTATACTCTTAATAGGGTTTCACACAGAGCAAAAGTTTTCAATTTTTATGAATTTTAATTTATTAATTTTTCCTTTTAATGATTGTGCTGTTGGTATCAAGTATAAGAACTTTTTTGCATAGCCCTAGATCCTGAAAAAATAAAAGTTTTATACTTTTACATTTTACATTTATGCCTATGATCCATTTTGAACTAATTTTCATATAAGTTGTGAGACTTAGGTTAAGGATTTTTTTCCCCCACTATGGCTATCAAATGCTCTAGCACCACTTGTGGAAACAACTATCTTTTCTCCACCAAATTGCTTTTGCACTTTTTTTCAGTCATCAGTTCTGCATACTTCTGTGGCTCTGTTTCTGAGTCTCCTATTCCATTAATTTATCCCTCCACCAATACCAACCACACAGTTTTAATTATTGTATCTAGATAATATCTTAAAATTGAATAGGCTCACTCCCCCATTGTCTTCTTTTTCACAATCATTTCAGCTATTCTAGTTATTTTTCTTTTCCATATACATTTTACAATAATCTTGTCTACATCTGTAAAAAAAAAAATCTTGCTAAAATTTTAATAGGAATTGTGTTAAATCTGTGTATTAGTTTCTGCAGCTGCTGTAACAAATTACCACAACCCTGGAGGCTTCAAACAACAGAATTCTAGTCTCTCACAGTTCTGGAGACCAGGAGTCTGAAATCAAGGTGTCAGCAGGGTGGCACTCCCTTTGGATGCTCTAGGGGAGGACTCATCCTTGACCCTTCCAGTTTCTGGCACTGGCGGCATCCTGTGGCTTGTAGCTGCATCTCTCTCTGCTCCATCTTCACATAGCCTTCTCTGTGTCTGCGTTCTCTGTGTGTCTCTTATCAATACTTGTCGTTAAATTTACATCCACTTTCATAATCCAGGATAATCTCATCGTATCAAGATCCCTAAATTAATTATATCTATAAAGACTCTTTTTCCAAATAAGGTAACATTCACAGGTTTCAGGAATTAACAAGTAGATACATCACTGGGGGAGGAGTGATTGAACCCACTACAGCCTGGACATCAATTTAGAAAGAACTGACATCTTTACTATGTTGAGTCTTCCAACCCATGACACATTATGGCTCTCCATTTATTTAGATCTTTGATTTTTTTTTTATCAGCACTGTGTAGGTTTTCAGCATGTAAGTCATGCAAAAGCTTTTCTAGATCTACACCTAAGTATTTCATTTCTTGAGCAATTATAAATTACATATTTTCCATTTTGATGTCTGTGGGCTCATTGTTTATATATAGAAATACAATTGATTTTTTGTATGTTTATATTATATCCTGTGACACTGCTGAACTTATTAGTTCTAACAGAAAGGGTCTTTTTGTTGATTTCCTGGGATTTTCTACATAGACAATCATGTCATCTGCAAACAGTTTGTATGCGTTTTATTTGCTTTCTTGCCTTATTCCATTGGCTAGAACTTCCAGCACTATATTGACTAAAAGCAGGGACAGCAGACATCCTTGGCTTGTTCATGATCTTGGGAAAGCATTCAGCCATTCACTATTAAGTATCATGTTAGCTTTAGGTGTTTAGTAGATGTTCTTTATCAAGTTGAGAAAGTTTCCCTCTATTCTTATTTTTCTCAGAGTTTTGATCATGAAGGGGAGTTGAATTTCATCAAGTGTTTTTTCTGCATCAATTGATATGGTCATCTGATTTTTATTCTTTAGTCTATTAATATGGTAGATTACATTGATTGATTTTCAAATATTAAACCAGCCTTGCATCCCTTACACCCCACCTGTTCATGGTATATAATTTTGTGTATATATTGCTGAATTGCTAATATTTTATCTAAGATTTTTGTGTCCGTATTCATGAAAGATATTGATACTAACTTCGTAAAGTAAATTGGAAGTTATCTCTCCTTTTCTCTTTTCTGGAAGAGAATGTATACAATTGGTGTTAACTCTTCTGTTTGGTAGCATTTCTCAGTGCAACCATTTAAGCCTGGAGATTTATTTTATGGGAGGTTTTAGACTATGGATTCAATTTCCTTAAGTTATATGTCTACTCATTTTATCTATTTCATATTGGCTAAGTTGTGGTAGATTGTGTTTTTCCAGGAAGTGGTCTATTTCTTCTAAGTTATAAAATTTATGTGTGTAGGATTAACCTGTAGTATTCCCTTGTTACCTTTTGTTGTCTGTGGTATCTGTACTGATATCCTCTATTTCATTTTGATATTAGTAACCTGTGTCTTCTTTATTTTTTTCTTTATTACCCAATCTAGAGGCTTGTCAATTTTGTTGACCTATTCAAGAAACCATTTCTTTTTTTCATTAATTTTCTAAATTGCTTTTCTATTTTTAATTTCACTAATTTTGCTATCTTTATTCTTTCCTTTCTTCTGCTTGTTTTGGATTTATTTTGCTCATCACACTATAGATTCTTGGGATGTGAGTTTATTTTATTGAGGCTTTTTTCTAATATATTCAGTTAGTTCTATAATGTGCCTCTGAGCATTGCTTTGTCTGTGTCACACAAATTTTTTAAAGATTTTATTGGGGAATCAGAGGAGGGACAGCATTGGGGAATTGGGGAAGGTGAACAGACAAGTTACTGTCCTTTTGTTCTTCAATCTAGTTGTGGAGGACGTGGCTTCACTGGCCCATATTGGTATTGTGATCATTGTGCTCTTCCCAGCTGAGGCAGATCAGTCGCCAGCCATTGGATGGCTGCTCACGGCGGCTCATGGCAGCTCACACTGGCTCCTGGATGCTCACACTGGCTGCCAACCACTCACAGTAGCTTACAGCAGCCCACTGCAGCCCCACTGCAGCCTATGCCACCGCTGGTGACTCACAGCAGCCCAGCTCCAGGTCAAGTTGTTGTTCACCATCTTAGCTATAGAGGGCGCAGCATCACTGGCCCATGTGGGATCCTAACTGGCAGCCCTGATGCTCAGAGCTGGCATCCCAAGTCAACTCTTAACCAACACACGACTCGGCTGACCCATGTCACACAAATTTTGATACACTGTATTTTTCTTTCCATTCAATTTAATATATTATTTGATTTCTTAAAACTTCCTCTCTTACTCATGGGCTTTTTAGAAGTATCTTCTCTATTTTACAAGTATTTGGAGGATTTCCTGTTTTCTTTCTGTTATTGATTCCATTTTGGTTGGTGAACACATTCTGGATGATTTCAAGTCTTTCAAATTTGTTGAGGTTTGCTTGTATATGTTCCATGGACACTTGAAAAGTGCATGCTGCTGCTGTTGGGAGGAGTGTTCTATAAATGTCAAGTAGATCCTTTTAGTTGATGGTATTAAGTTTTATATTGTTCTGTACTAAATTGTGTCCCCTCCCCAAAAATTTATATGCTAAATCCCTAACCACTAAATGGAATGTATTTAGAAATAGGGACTTTAAAGAGGTAATTAAGGTTAATAGAGGTCATATGAGCAGGCACCAATCCAATAGAATCAGTAACCTTATAAGAAGAGAAAGAGGCACTTGTGATGTGTGCACACACAGAGAAAAGGTCATGTGAAGACACAATGGGAAGATAGCTATCTGTAAGCCTAGAAGAGAGACCTCAGAAGAAACAAAACCTTTTGATGTCTTGATCTTTGACTTCTATCCTCCAAAATTGTGAGAAAATAAGTTTTTGTTGTTTAAGCCATCCAGTCTGTACATTTTCGTCACAGCTGCCCCAGCAAATTATATATATATATATATATATATATATATATATATATATATATATATATATATATATATATATATATCCCCTTGCTGATTTCCTGTCAGGTTAGTCTATCAACTTGTTGAGAAGACCATAAAGTCTCCAACTATAATTGTGGGTTTGTGTATTTCTCCTTCCAGTTCTATCAGTTTTTGCTTCACTTATTTTGTAGTTTTGTTGTTTGGTGCATACACATTTAGGATTGCTATCTTTTCTTGGTGCATTGATTCTTATTATTAAATAATGTCTCTCGTTGACTCTGGTAATAGTGTTTGGTATAAAGTCTATTTTATCTTTTATTAATATAGCCACCCATACTTTCTTTCAATGTTGGCATGATATACCTTTTCCCATCATTTTACTTTCATCCTGCCTGTATTATTATATCGGGAGTGAGCATCTGATAAATAGCATATAGTTGGTTCATGTTTTTAATCCATCCTGCCTACCTGTCTTTTACTTGGTATATTTAGACCACTTACATTAATCTACATTTAATGTAATTGTTGATATTTTAAGGCTGAAGTCTATCATTTTATGGTTTATTCTCTCCATTTTTTCATTTCTCTGTTTTTTTCCTGCCTTCCTGTTGATTATTTGAATATTTTTTAGAATTATATTTTGATTTATCTATAGTGTTTTGGAGTATATCTCTTTGTGTAGCTTTTTATGTGGTAGCTCTAAGTATTACTTATATAACATATACATAACATCACAATCATTATTTTACCAGTTCAAGTGAAGAATAGAAATGTTACCTTCCTTTACCCTCCCTTATTTATTATATACTTGTCTTAAATATTTCTGTGCTATTTGGCTGAAATAGAGCAGTTATTTGTAAAATTTTTATGTCTTGCTAGGTTTCCCCTTTCCTATTTGGGAGCTCGAGAGAGTAGGTTTTTCTTGGGGTGTTTTTGTCTATATTCACTGGCATTTCCAGCTTTTCAGCTTCTTTAATTCCAAGTCTGGAATATAGGAGGCAAAGAGAAAATTCAGGTAACTCACTATAGTATACTTCCTTGGGTCCCAAGGTCCTTAGGTAATTTGCCCTTTTCCCTGCATCTTTCAGAGTCTTATGTTTTTATACATAATGTCCAACATTTTTATTTATACTTAATGGATAAAATAGGGATAAGCATGTCTATCCCCTCTTCCTGGAAGGGGAAGTCCCTATGGCAATGTTTTTAAAATTGGAAAATTTCACATAAAAACAGATCTGTTACTGTTCTTGAAAAATTGGGACATATGGCAATACTGGGTTTGCATTATGCATTCCAGCAATATTTTCTAGTGGGATGGGAGTTGACCTATTTACATGGGGTATGCTGCAATGAGAGCCATGACTCTTCATGGCATTACACCCAACCCGAATCACTTAATTATTATCATTCTTAGCCTCTGTAAGATTTTTGACTTTGCAAGTTCCAGGGATGCCTCCCTGGCACACCCATTTTCCTCCTGCCACTCTAATTCTCTCTCTCTTCGGTCTTTCAAATCTGTATCACAAAATTCCTCAGAACTGATTTAGCAGAGATGGTACTATCTTTAGGAAAATGTGTATGTGTGTGTGCGACACATGCACATATGTGTGTGTGTCAAGGAGGAGGGAAGCAGTTGAACAGGCAGAAAGGAGAATGTGCACTGAGATTGAACCGTGTAGATTTAACTTTAAAGAGTGCCTTGCCATTCCTGGGAAGGCGGAAAAGCTATGAACACCCATCCATTAGTAAACATTTGTCACATCATTCCCACCTTAGAGCCGTTGCAATTGCTGTTTTCCCACCTGGAATATTCTCCCTCAAGACAATTACACATACACTGTATTGCACTCAGGTCTCAGGTCAGGTGCCACTTACTCAGATAGGTCTTCCCTGACTACCTAGCTATCTAAAATCCTTTCCTATCTAAAACAGCCCTTCTCTATTGCCAACAGTTTTCTACACTTTACTGTATTTTCCCTTGCAGCACTTAACATTACCTGAAAACACATTACATATTTGTTTACTTATTTATTGCCCATACCTTTCAGAGGCTTTGTCTGTCTTAGTCATCATTGTATCCTCAGTTCCTGGCACAAAATAGGAGCTTAACAGGCCAGTAATGAATGGATGAATCATGTCTTAAAACATCTTAATAAGAACACTACCAAATTAGAAAGCGTTCGGCCTAGGATGGTAAAACATTTATAACCATGAAAATGCTGAACAACTGAGGGATCTAAGATAGAGTATATTGAAATGTATACTTTTCAATGATCACACTCTTGAATATTTAAAGATTTTTGTTTTTTATTGGAAGAGGGAGTAGATAAATATGTCCCGTGTCATTCCAAATGGCACTCTGATAGTCAACTTGCAAAAAGACACATTTGCTCCCGCTCACAAGAAAAATTTGCTAATCACTAGAAATTTTTCAACAGTGAAAACAGTGAGTTCCTGATCACTGAAGCTGGTTAAGCTGAACCAGACAACCATTTTAAGAGTTAGTTGTAAAATGAATCCCAACTCCATCAGGTAATTTGGCTGGTAACTTCCAAAGCCCCTTTTAACCCCACAATTCTAACATATTTTATGGAAGGCAGAGCTGAGCTTTCACTTTTCACAACTCCAGGAGTCACCACAGACAGTATCTCTAAGGCACAGGCTTAGTTTAAGAAGGTTAATTACAGGGAGTTTAGGAAACATAAATCCATCGAAAGGTTTAAGTCCCTGCTAGTATGAAATATGAAATCATTGATTTTTACTTAAGAGTGTGTTACAATTGTTACTCAAGGATGGTTAGAGTTATTTAGAAACCAGGATGGGAAACATTTTATAATTTTTTTTAATAAAGGTATTTTCCCAGTATGGCTTTGAATTTAAAATGATTAGTGTGTTTAAGGCTATTTCCTAGCAGATACTATGACTCTAATTTGGTCAGCTACCATGATTATACAATGTATCTCAAATAAGCATCTTACAACATTATACTGGTTGTAGCACACTTTTTATAGAAATTATGTTTCTTAGTCAACATGGATTTTTATTTTAAAAGCATTAAAGATAATTATGAACTCTGTCACATAACATATTTTTAAAAACAATATATACAAGGTTTAAAGAACTAGTTATAATTTGATATGCTCTCACTAACCCTTACTTTTAACAACCGCTGATTAATAAAGCTTTCCTATTTTAATATATAAACAACTGTAAGACTCATACCAAAGATTTCCTTGGAGTCAAAGACCCCTTAAGAATATAAACACTTCTGACTCAACCTATAGCATTATGGAAGTTGTTCCTCTAACCTGGCATGTAATCAAAGAATCCAAGACCTTGATATTGAATATTGAAGTATTACTTTGTAATTCTCATGCCCTGTAGCGAAGCATGATTCAGTATGTGGGAAGTGTTAGGACCCACTAGAGATCTATTTTTACCATCCCACTTTCATGCTTACATGGGTTTCAAACTGTCCATCTTCTATTTCTCAAACAAAACATAAAAGCTCGATAACTGACATTCCTAACACTGAATAAAAGCATGCATCCAAAGC
This sequence comes from Hipposideros armiger, assembly GCF_001890085.2. Classification (NCBI taxonomy): domain Eukaryota; kingdom Metazoa; phylum Chordata; class Mammalia; order Chiroptera; family Hipposideridae; genus Hipposideros; species Hipposideros armiger. The sequence continues at coordinate 521,543 of NW_017731449.1, read as the reverse complement.
CAAAATTTTTTTAAAAGATTATTTCAAATATTGCAACAGCTCAAGATAGCAGTCTCCTTCAGATCCAAGTTAAAAGCCTGTAACATACGGGTCCTTTTCCTCCCACAGAGATGACACAGTAAAGGAGGGTGATGAGTTCTCCCACCTTCCTTAGCAATCCCATTTCGATGGCTCTGCCAGGAATTCAGGAGGGCACCATCTCATTTGCAGATGGCACCAGCTCTCCTCTTTCACTTTGCCTTTCCATCACACCACTGTTTTCTCCTCCCACTCCCACCCCCACACATCCTTCCTTTGCTGTTGGATCACCACATTGAGGGGAGAATGGGCACTTTTTATCTCTGTCCCATCCAGGAGAGATACACATACTACAAGTGTGGTCTCCATGAACAGCTGTAATATGTGGGCATCGCAGAAAGGAGACACAACCACATGGCTTTGCCCCTGTTTTACAGATTTCCGGTAAATGTTTATGTATTTCAAACACAGCTGTTTTGCATTTAGCTGTCTCCACACAGGTGGGATACCTGCTCATTAGATCAAAAAGAGGGCATGAAGGGCCAAACAATGGATGGTTTCTGTGGGCTGCTGCCATAGTGGATGCACTTCCCCTGTGGCACCTGCTTCACGGCTAACTGCCTGAGGTTGCTGCACGCTACACAGTGCCCTCCCCATCTCAGCCCACCTGCTCCCAGCCTACTGACCTTAGAGCAACACACATCTCCACTGCGAAAGCCTCCCTTTTCCTTTGGACGTGGCATTGCTGACCCCTAAGGTTTAATATACTTGGCCGTACCTCAAACACTGAAGTTCAGGGTTTAAACAGGACAAGGTTATCTGGGTTTTGAGACTGCATGCCAGTTTAGATATTTCCTTTTCAGGAAGCCCAGAGCCATGGTGATGTCATGAATATTTGATAGAGCCTTTGGTGCGTTAACTCAGAACTAATTCATTATTCTACTTAAGCTTCCTGCCCTAATCATTCCAATTGGCCTCTTCTAATGCCTTCTGCATTATGATACACTGCCATTTATTTTTTATAACACATATTTTACCTAATTTTATTCAAGAGGAAGGGAAAGAAGGTTGTCTATTGGGGAAAAAAACAGCTCAAAATAAATATTTAAACACCTACTATGTGTGAGTAGCTGTGCACATTGTTTTCAGCATACCTCATGTCCTTAATTTTTAGATAATCTCAAAGAGCTCAACTCTAATAACATGCACAGCACCAATATCTTGCAAGCGATAAAACCAGAAATCAAATCCAAGACTAACTCCGCAGAAATTAGGCTTTCCTCTATGCCACACTCCCTCATATTGTCCTGCAATTCTGGAAGTATAATTATGTCACTGTGTACATGTCACAGTATTGATTAAGAGACAGATTCTGAAGCCAGAAAGCCTAGTCATCACTTCCCATGACTTTAAACCAGTTACTCACTTTGCCTCCATTTCCTGTAACATGGAGGGTGGGACTAGTGCCTGTGCCTGTCTTCTCCAGTTTCAGTGAGGGGACAAATGTTCACCATAATTATAGCTTAGAACAATACCTGGTACATACTACACACTAGGTAAGTGTTAGCCATTTCTGTAAATCTCACTCCCCACATGGTGTATAAACTCTTTGAAAATCAGGGTGGTCTGTCTACTTTTTGCATTCACACTGGTATCAAAAGTAGGCACTTTGTAGTTTGCTGGATTAACTCTTGTATTGACAGATGCCCTTTCCAGTCTTTACTGCACAATGTAGAAGGAGCTCTGTCTACCGAGACCTTTACTCTCAGGATTGTAGGCATTGGTTCCAAAGTTGACAGTGAAGTCCAATCTTAGACATCTATAGACCAGGGATTCACATGCTTCCCATTTCTTTCTTCTTCTTCTACGTAGATTATAGACTCTAAATTTAGTATGGCGATTGATGCTGCTCAAAGTATGAGGATGATGTAAAATTAAGATTTGTTCATCACTCATTCATTTGCTCATTTACTCATTTATTCACTACATACAGTTTTATTAGGCATTGTCATAAGTTCTAGGGAAAACCAGAGCTGAGTAAAGATAAGTAAAGCAAATGATTACAATACAATGTAATAGATGCTATAATAAATGGAATAAAAGTTGTATGGGCCACTTAACTATTCCAGAGAAAGCATCCCATGGAGGTAACCTTTGAGCAACATCTGGAAGGGTGAGGAAACAGCTACAAAAGAGAAGAATAAAGGAACAGGGAACATTATGTGCAGTACACGTACCAAAAAAAAAGTGTACTAGTAAAATCAGTACATTCTGTGTGGCTGGGACACGGGCTCCATTGGGTGGGTGTCAATAGTTGAGACAGGAAAACTAAGTTTGGAGTACAGGTCACTGTGTTGGGATGATTGGAGCAAGGCGGGGATTGGAGACAAGGAAATTGGTCAGGAGACAAGGAGAGATGGGCAGGACAATAGCACGATCTCAGTGTTGGCACTGTGGACGAGCAGTGTGAAGGGCTGCACCAGATCTTCAGAAAGTAGCATGACATGGGAGCAGTGAGGGGGAAAGAAGATGACCCCACATACCCTAATTTGCTTTTTCAGTGATAGATTTAACATGAGCAGACTCACAGGGTGAACGTGTATTTTAAACCAGGATAATGAGTACAGAGAACCCCTCTTTAATTGATGCTTAACATTTGTTCACTGGAATTATTGAGCCTCATCCTTTTCACAATGTCTTTGACTTTTGCTTTCACAACTTTCTTCTTTGAACTGGTCCCATAACATCATCAATTACACTAAACTAAACCCTATAGCAAAGCAAGGCCATCTTCACTAAAAGCTACGCCAGCTTCTGAATGTTGACTGGAGCCATAAAAACTCTTGGCCTCCCAAACACACACAGCTCTGTCTCAGACTCTGGGTCAAAGTATGGCCAATAACTACCTGTCAAAATGCAAATGGCCCACCTTGAGCTGTTAATACACTAACCCACTTAAAATATCAAAATAGCAGAGAGCAGGTTAGGACATATTTTGAAGTGAAACCCAGAATGGGTTCATTAACATCATTAGAAACCAAAAATTGCCCAAAGCAGAAAACCCAAGAGAGGAAAGGTAAAAGAGTGAGCTGAGGGAAACTAAAAAGATTGAACATGGCACCTGGAGCTGAGCTGCCCTAAGCTGCCGGCAGGTGGCCGGATAGCTCAGTGGTTAGAGTGTGCGCTCTTAGCAACAAGGTTGCCAGTTTGATTCCCTCGTGGGATGGTGGGCTACGCCCACCCACAACTAAGATTGAACATGGCACCTTGAGCTGAGCAGCCGTGAGCTGCCGGCGGGCAGCCGAATGTTGACTGGACTTGGAGCTGAGCTAGCTGCGCCCTCCACAACTAAGATTGAAGGACAACAACTTGGCTGTTCCCCTTCCCCAATTCCCCAATAAAATAAAGAATAAATAAATAACTTAATTAACTAATTAGAAAAAGATAGGAACAGCAATTGAACACCAGGCATTGGGAATCAAGAAACAAAACTCCCAACATGGCAAGGGGAGGCCAAGTATAAAGAAGCCTAGCCTAGCTGGGATTCAAAGACTGCTTTCACATACATACACTAGCATTTGCCTTTGCATAAACCTTTATCAACAAAGCATTATGGCATCTGGTCGTTCTGACATTTAATGGCTGTTGATGTGGGTCACATGATTTAACCTCTCTGAGACCTCCGAGTCCTCATCTATAAAGTAGGGATGAAGAGTGCACTTTATCAAATCCATTTCACAAGTGGATAAATTTAAATGCACAGATTAAGTGATTAATCTAGGGGCCCCAAAACAGGCAGAGCCAGGCTGGAGCTACGATCCTCTGACGTCTGGGTCAGTGAGTATTTGCTCACCTATAGTGCCAGTCCAACCTGAGAGACCAGCCTATAGTCCCAGGTAAAGAGCAATTTGTAGAACATGAACAAATTGTGTTCACTCTGTAACCCTGCTCTAGTTTACAGCTAAACTAGGAGTTTTAGTGGTGGGAATATAACCTTTCATGGCCGTATCAGAAGTGTTTCTTCAGACTCCCTAAAACCTTAGAAATCTATTCTTAGGGACTTGGGAACTCATAACAGTTTGATATTGCCTAAATCCATAGCAGATGTCCACACCCATGACAGTTTTACATCTCCATTTTTTTCATCTCATTTTAGGAAACATGTGAACGGCATAGAAACAAAGTCCCACCAGGCATTGAACTCCAAACACCTCTGGCAACACACGGGCTGGGCTCTGAGGCTTCCCATGCTCGGCACCCTCATAACCGGTAGTGTTTTCTACATCATTCTGTAAGTGCTCTTGAATTTTTCCGTGTAAAATGTGTTTCACTTCGCATGTCCAATTATAACATTCTCAAGCAACCTTAATTGGATGAGGAATGAGGAAGGCCAGGCACCCAATTGAGTAAAAAAGACTAAATAATGGTATTTTAAATGGTAATTTTCTTACTTTTCCATAGCTAAAAGTGCCAAAGTGCTACCTAGTAAAATTTTTGGAGCACCAGCTTCCGGAATAGATAGGAGAGGCTTGTAATTAGCATATCAATTGTCTGTAAGCAATAGGTACTGCAAGACCTTTGAAAGTCGGTTTGCAGAAAACCTACCTAGGTGATAGGAATAAAGAAAATATTTGTCTTTATTGTTGCAATAAGTGCCCACTCCACCCATCCACAGCTTTGTTTACATTTTCAGTTTGCATTATCTAGACCTTGGAAGAGAGCCTTTGACAGGCAAAAGTTAACTTGGATTCACACAGGGAAAATCCAAAAGAATTCAGGACCAGATTCAAAAAAATGTCAAGAAGTTCCAAATGCACAATCGCCATAAAAAACCTTTCCTCAGGCAGCTTTGTTTCCAGGGAACCAAGAGTCCTACCCTTTGGTCTCTGTTTGTCTTAAGAGCTAATGGCCCATTTGAGAGGACCTTACACACAGAGCCAGCACAGAGTAGTTGATGCTGAAATAAATGATTATTGATTGAGAACTGTAAGCACACAATCGATATCATGGGAGAATGAGAATCATGTGACTACAAGAACATCATAAATATTGGGCCTCTTCATTCCTCAAAGGATGAAGAAGGTCTAATTGTCTTTATTTAGTCCTTGGAGGTTAGTAACTTCTGGGAGCCAAGGTAGGTCTCAGACGACCATAGATGAAGCAAGAAAACACCAGGAAACAACTTCTGTCTTTTGAGAGATGTATGTTTTTATAAGTACAACTGTTTTCACCAACTGCCCAGAAGTACAGAGCCGCAATATAAAGAAAAATGCTGGTTAGTATTCAGAGAACAGAAGTTTCCAGCACATTTCAAATATAGGAGCTGAAATTGTACAGTCCGAGAGCATCAGGAATGAGAATCAGACAGTAGCAAAGGGCCCACAAGGCTGGTTGAAGAGCTGTCCCTGCTGCTACAGAGACCCTCTTATCTGAAGGGCTGTGGAGGGACAAGGGACAACTTCGGTTGTGGACCCGGAATAACTGGCGCTAAGCAGAAGACGTCACTCTGTGTCTTCCTCAACTTGAGCCCACACAGAAAAAAGATAGGCAGGAAATACACCAAAGTGATAAAAATGGTTATGTCTGAAGAATAGGATTATAGGGGATTACCATCTTTCTTCCTGCTTTCTTGCAGTTTTAATATTTTTAACAAGTAGGCATTAATTTTAAGTACATAATTTTTTGTTAAACATTCACTTTAATTAAAAACATTAAATGTTAAGCACAACAATGATCTGATGACCAGTTGGGTGGCCACAGGAGACAGAGAGTTCTCTCAGACCTAACTTGTCCTGACAAATCATTAGCCCAGTTAACCTGTACAGGTAATGGGATCATTCTTCCTAATAACTGTTATTATTTTCTTGGTGGTATCAACATGGCTACCATTTATTGAGCACTTACACTGTATTAGGGTACCACACTAAGTGCTTTATGTCTATTCTCTTATTTAATTCTCAGAACATCCTAACATCCTTACAGTCATTATCCCCACTTACAGAGGAGGAAACTGAGGCTTGAGAGGTTAGGTAGCTTGCTAAAGAACACAGGCAAGCAGGTGACTATCAAGAGCAAGATATAAAGCCAGATCTGAGTCCACAGCTCTAAACCACTTGGTAAAAATCAAAATAACTTATAAAACTATCACCTCTTACCCTTTCCTCCACCCTGCATTGTTCCTACACTCACTTGAGCATCTCTTGTTCAGGAAACCCTCTCAAATGTAAGCTTCTTGGCAGAAGAAATTTTTGTTCATTGCTGTCCCCAGAGCCCAAAGCAGTGCCTTGAACATTTGTTGGATGAATGAATAAACTCTAATACATCAAATTCTAACCACAATATTCTCTCTTAGCAATTGTCCAACTCTTACAAGCAAGGTAGTCTCCACGCTTTTCTTTTCTTTTTATATTACATACATATGTGTGTGTGTGTGTGTGTGTGTGTGTGTGTGTGTGTATGGTTGTCAGAAAAGTCATGACACATTTTTGCAATGAAAAACATAGAAAAAATACATCATGACTTTTCCGACAACCAAATATATATATATATATATATATATTAGGTACAAGACTTACTGTAACATTACATAAATTATAAAACCTACATCAAAATATAAAATTTGAAAAGAATGAGATGCAGATGAAATAAAAACATTCTCAAATGTCTTGCTGATCATAATGCTTTCATTGTTTTACTAGGCCCCATTTCAAGGCACATTGAGGCTTAGGGAAAGGTTTATCATTGACAATGATGGAAACAAATCTATTTTTCAAATGGTCTTGATAATTTTTTTGGTGCCTCACTTCATGTCAGGCCTGATTATGTATTTATAGGTTTTATATCACCACATGGCTGACAAAGAGCTCGAATTTGGAGTAGAGGTGACAACTCTGCCATTTTTTGCTCACTTAGAATATTGGTATCATTTTCAATCCAAGGCCTCCTTAAAGGAGTCTGTGTAAGCCACTTGCCTATTTTGTGAAGGTTGGATTCATAAAAATTAGATCACAGAAACCATAAATCCACTTTACTAGGCACAACAAAAATGTGCTGTATCCCAGTTCATGGAGGATAAATGAACATATAAAAGTACCAGTGTCAAACTTCCCCTTCCTTTAAGATATGTGTGTGAGAAACCTGCTCTTCCTATCCATAGCATGTGAATACTGTGCAATACCCATGGTGATCTGACATCAGGTCCTTTGAGGATGCTAGTATAAACTCACATCTTAAAACTATGTTAAACTTAAAAATCTCCTTTTTCATTCTAATATACATTGATGTTTTAGCACATATGAACCCAGCAATGGGCACACTCTGTTTTTGAGGTCACTGTTCTGTCACAGTGTTTTTGACATCCAAACCCTATTGGTCTCGATTTTTTAAGTCCGTGATCTACCTCCCAGCTATGCATAGAGTAAGATGACTGACGCCAGTCCACCTCATTTCTCTCTCACTGTCGCCCCAACCCTACACCAAAGCCAGCTAGAATAGTATGGGCTAGAAGCCCTGGTGGTCTTTTCTCAAGCACACTGCTAGATATTAGCTAGGCGCTCTTTGATTTGCCCTAAGACAAATTATAGAAGAAAGAAAATACTATTTTATCCACTCAGGTAAATGTATATGGCTAAATAAGGTGACTGGCAGACAGTGTGATGTGGTGACAAGCCCCAGGGGCTATGAGTTATAATATCCAGGGTCCACCTGGCTGTCTCTTCCGTGAAGTCAAAATGGCTCTTTGTATCTCGCTGTCCTCATCTATGGCACAGGAACTCTGAAAAGAGTACCAAAAAAAAAAAAAAAAAACGGAACTCCGGGGGAAGAGGATTCTTATAGCCTGGCTTGAGTGGGCTTCAGGAGGGAGCCACAGAAGGAGACTTGGCAAGAATTTGAGAAGGGAGGTTCTCACAAACAGTGGGCCTGTTATCTGATGCTGTCTTCCAGGGCACTTGGAGAGCAGCTTAGGACAACACAGGACAAAAAACAACCCTAAAAGATTTTAGATTTGTATTCCTTTAATCAAGGGCCTTGAGAAGATAAGCTCTCAGTAGATAAATGGAGGAGCAAGGCTCCCTGGGTGCTCACAGTGTAGAACACATAGTACACTGTCCAACCAGACAGAGAGCACCCAGCCAATGGCTGAAGAGTCAGGATACGGGCGGAGCGTCATAGTGGGCTTGGAAGTCAGGGCTGAGTTCATACTGAGACTATAACACTGACTAGCTTTTGGTTAATCAACCTGTATGTGTCTCAGTTTTATCATAAGTACAGACAATAATACCCACTTGTGTCATGCTTATGAAGATTTAATGAAACAGCAGCTGTGCCTGATATAATCTAGGATTTGGCACATAATAGGTTCTCAATAAGTAGCTATCTTCTTCACCATCATTATCACTCACTCTTCTTGCCCTTGCTTAGCCCATCTTTAAAAGGAAATAGATGAGGCATAGCTAACATCTGCCAAGTACTTAAGAGTTAGGCTTGGCAAGCGCTTATCAACAGAGGTTAGAGAAGTGCTTCATGGTAGGTCATGCAGAGTGGATGCCCTGCAAGAATTTGCCAAAAACTCACGGGTGATGAGCAGTGGCAACAAAGCAACAAACCTTAGCCAGGCTGGAGGAGGGGCAAAGGGTAGGCAGCTGGCAGCCAGCAGCAGAAATGACCTTACTCGCTCAAGGACACACTGACTGAAATGGGTAAAGAGCAAAGCAGAAGACAGAAGGTGTGGAAGGTTTGACAAGAGATTCCTTTTTTTCTTTTTTTTTTTTTTGTAGCAATGGAGTCATTTATTTGGTCTTTTTTTTATTAGTTTCAGGCATACAACACAAGATAATGATTAGACATTTACATACCTCATAAACTGATAACCCCAACAAGTCTACTACCCATCTGACACCATACATAGCTATTACAATACCATTAACTATACTCCCAATTCTGTACTTTACATCCAATGATTATAGACAGAGGGTGCCAAAAAAATGTATACACATTTTAAGAAAAACTGGCATCCTGGTGTGTGGGTGTGGGTGTGTGGGCGTGTGTGTGTGAGTGTGTGTGTATGTATGTATGTAATGATTCCTTGTTTTTTAACCAACAAAGAGGACCCACTTGGTCCAAGTTAGCAGAACTAATATAACCTTTCTCAAGCAGTGGCTGTGCCTCAAGCCATGTCTGAGTAACCTGGCTCTCCATAGCTCACATTTCAAACTCTGTTCTTAGAGAAACAACCAGAAGGCCTCCCTCAACAGTGCCCCCCACTGCCACATCCCTCATGTGCATACAGCGTCTTTTCATCATTTAAGAGCATCTTGTGAGCTGTTTACCAAGTCCAAAGTCATGTGTACAGATCCCAGGGAGAATCATGAACTTCAATCCACCTTATACCCCACAAAACAAGGCCATATTTCTTACAGACACATTTTTTTTTTTTACAAGAGAGATACAGTAACTCGATGATTCAGTGCATCCCCCTCACCGGAACTAGTCAGCTCAAAATTCTTTCCTTTTAATGGTAAGCCCTGCTTATGCATAATGATATGAGAAACATTCGCCTTACGAACAGGTAGTCTGAAGTGTTCTCATGTATGCCCTCTGAAAAACATAGAGCAAATCCTTCTCATTAAATGAGAGGCATTATTTAATTAAACAAAGTAGTTGTTGATTTTTTTAAAGAAATAGGCCATTTTTCCACAAATAAATAGAATATTTATAATGCGTGTATCTCTAGTTTCTGTTCCTGAAAATAAGCTGGCTGAAAATTTAACCTTAGAGTAGAAAAGAAAAAAAATTGTTTCAAGAGTGAATTCTAAAAGAAGTAATGTGCACGCAGAAACTCGAGTTTCTTCCTATATTTGTGACTTGGCCTTTGAAAAGTATCTTGACTTGATTGCTATTATGAATATAATATAAACCCTAAGAGCTTCACAAACAAGGGGAGTCATTTCAGGAAGTGAAGGTACCAAATCCATAAAGGGTAATATTTTTAAAATACCTTGTAGCTAATACAAACTATGCCACTTACTCAAGTATTAAAAAAGTTCAAATTAATCCTGGCTTCGTGACAGTTAATACAAATGTCACAAGTCAATAAATCTTGATATTGATTAATCTATAACCCCCCACACACTCAATTCAATTTTTAAGTCCCACAAGTTCCCAGAGGCAGAAGGGGCAGATGCGACAATAGCGATTTACAAAATCAATATAGCACAAGAGATCTAGAGAAATTAACTACAGGAGAGATGACCCATTAAATCATCCAGTCCATCTCCATCTCCCTGTTGGCCCTTGTAGGCTGTTCTCTTTCGATATATTTGAGCCACTTTATCCAAGTAAGTTGTGGAGGTCAACAGATATGACGGTTTATTCCTTTTCCCAAGAAACTAGTCCTGTTCTCAACTTCTCAATACTGACTCCCATGTCTTACTCTACATCAATAATTCTCAACTCCAGGAGCACAATAGATTCACCCAGGGAGCTATTGAAATACACCAGTGCCAGGCCTCATGCCCAGAGATTTTTATTTAATTGATCTGGGGTAGGACTTGGGCACTGTTTTTTGTTGTTTTGTTTTGTCTTTTGATATCCAAGTGATTCTAACGTCCAAAACTGGTTGAGAACCTGCTCTTTACAACTTGAACAGTCTTAATCTTTCTCCAGCTTTCGAATCCTTACTTGTTGGCCATACTAAATTTAACTCAATACAACCAGACAAGGAATGAGATCATGGATGACAATAAATCAGTGAATCCTGGCTGGTGGAGGAGCACTAGCTGGGAACCCCTGCCATGGGAAATCATTATCACTGATGGGAGCATGACATATGCCTCAGGAGGATCTGGGGCACCCGAGAAGGAAAAAATGGCCAAGGGCTATGTTTGTTTGTTTCTTGTTGTTAGTGGTTTTTTAGTCTTCTTTTTAGTTTCAGGTGTACAAAACAATGTAATAGTTAGACAATTTACACCCCTCACAAAGTGATACCCCCCCAGTCTACTACCCCTCTAACATCGTATATAGCTGTTATAGTTCCACTGACTCTATTCCTTATGCTGTACTCCATATCTATATATATAGATATATAGATATATACACAGATATATAGATATATATATGCAATATATATGTATATATCTATATATATATATTCAATTATAGTTGACATTCATTATTATTCAGCTTCTGCTTCAGAGGACTATGCTTTAAACTAAGAGAGAAAGGACAACTTCCCCAGTCACTACACCAGGAGCAATTAACCCCATGGAAATCTGGGAAAGGTGTAAACTTATCAGATGTGGGGATCCTCTGTTGATCGTTTAACCTTTGGGAGGAAGTAAAATGTAAATAACAACCTAAAAGCTACCTTTCGTTGAATCCTTATCATACGCAGGCACAATTCTAAGTGCCTTACATGTATTACACCTAAGTCTCACCACAACCTTATGAGGGGTTAGTAAGCACGCATCTCATTGTAGAAATGAAAAAAATGGAGGCACCCCAAGTAACACAATAAGTGACAGAATTGGAATTCCAATTTAGGCAGAGTGGCTCCAAAGCCTGTGCTCTTAATCACTAATCTGAATCACCTTACCATGGTGTCTAACTTAGACATAAAGCAAACACCTGAAATTAGAAACTAAAGGTAGCACATTAAATCATACAAGTGCTAAGATGCAATTTCTTCAATAAATATCTCTAAAGCACTGGTTTCAAAAATTAGCATGCATAGAAATCACCAGCAGAGACTTAAAACAAGGGCTGGGCCCCTTGCCCCTAAGTCTCTGATTCAGTAGTCTGGGTGGGGCCCATGAACTTGCATTCATAACAAGGTAGAAACATCTTTTGACACCGTTAAGTGCATCAGAGACGTTCAGGATAGAACTGAGATAAGACAATTGCAGCCACTGGGAGGGAATGAGCAGCCTTGCAAAAAGTCCCAGCTGGGGTGGCAGGAGCGGAGCTACAAAGAGTTAAGCAACGGTCATGAGGCCACGGTGCTGCTGAGGGGCAGCTCCTCTTCCAAGAAGCTTCTTGGTGAAGGGTAGTACTTTGAGGAAAGTTATTTTTAGAAGAGGAGAAAGTGCCAGAAGAAAAGGAGGATTAAAAATTCAAGCAAGAGGAGGAGACAGTGATGATGGAACAAGGTTCCGGAAAAGAAAGAAGGGTGCACACGGCAACGGCAGGGAGTCTACCTGCCAAAGCCTCCATCGCAAGAGAGGCCTTTTAGAAAGTCGGGCTCACGCCAGGCCTCTTGGCATCATGTCTGGCAGTACAACTGTGTACTTCCCAACCAGTACTGGAAAGCAAGGTGAATAACTGTCTTAGGAACGGTTTTTCAAAGTCCCATGAAAACAAAAAAAGAACCATAGGGTACAATATTACCAAGGCATGTCCAAACCCTCATGGGTACTAGTGCTATGCTTGACTGACATGTTGTTCCTATGAGGACCATCACTGATGCCTGTCAAATTTTCTTTTATGTGAGGTTGTTACTCTAGTCCAGGAGTTCTCAACCTCAGGTACAGAACTGCCTACATAATTTATGGGACTCTGCACAAAAATGAAACTGTGGAGCTCCTTGTTCAAAAATGATTAAGAATTCCAAGATGGAAACAACAGAGCAATAAACCAAGTGTGGGGTCCTTCTCGGCATGGTGCCGCGTGTGACTGCAGTTTGCCTAACCATAAAGCCAGCCCTGCCTGGCTACATGTTAGAATCACCTGAGGGGACTTTAAAAATTCCAATGGCGAGCTCACACCTGAGATCAATTAAACCAGAACCTCTTGGGGGTGAGAACCACACATCAGGATTTGTTCAAGTTCCCCATTGACTCCAATGTGTAGCCAAGGTTAAGAAACTACTGCTTACTTGTCATAGAATCTGACTTAATACCAGCTTTGAAAATCATTTTCTTTAAATAAGAAATTCTATCTGGAAAAAAAAAATACAATGGCCCCACAAAATGGCCTGTAGCCTACTTACCCACTACTAAAGCCCATTTCTCTGCCTACCCATTCCTATAAACTGGCTCAAATTATTAGTATAAATGAAAAGGATGCGAATCTTTTCCTATAATAAATACATGTATTGCCATACAAGCCAAAAATAAAAGGCAACTTGGGCAACGGAGACCATGCTGACTTCCTTTAAGGCCTCTGCCTACGTTTTCTTGGCTCTGCCGGATGATTTCTTCTAGGGTCTGGGCACTGGCCCAGAACTCATCCACTCTTCTGAATAATGCATGACACAAGGTCCTTCCAGGCAACCATGAGCTTTGGGCTGCATGCTCAGTTAAGACAGGGGACTCTGACCCTCACCAAATCCAAAGCTTGAGATTTATCCCAAGAGACGGGATCAAATGCGGATGACCATCCGAGCAGCATAGCGGGGCAGTTCCCAGCCAGATGCATAGTTACCCAAGAGTTCTTAGCAACAAACCCAGCCATCTAAGAAGAAGAGCTGCTGGAGTGAAAAGAGGACAGGTGGGGCTTCCCACAGGAATCTAAGACCCAAAATGTATTAAAGAAGCCAATTGCTTCATAGTGGTTCTTTAGACAAGCAGTACAGGCTAAGTTAAATTACAGAGACCTCCAAAGGTGCCCCCTCAGGATAACAGCAAGGGCTAAGTTCTCTCATCATGAGCCTACTAGCAACAGAGTGACAGGGAATGCTTTGGAAGTAGAGGTCATAGGTTAGAGTCCTAGCTCCACCACTTTGTAGCTGTGTGACCTCTCAGTGCCTCAGCTTCCTCACCAGAAAAATGGAGCTAGTAAAGTGCCATACAATTGCTATGAAGGTTAACGAAATAATCCATGTATGGAGCTTAGTTTAGAAGAGTGCTTAATGCATGGTAAGCATTCAGTACACATTAGCTTAGCTACCATCCTCACCACCACAGCATTCAACAAAACACACATGACTTTCTCCCCCCACTTTGCCCAAAATAAAACCAAGCTTCAAAGAGCTTAAGTGATTGGCTCCAGGTTCCTCAAGCCAGTAAGCGTACAGCCAGGACTGGAAGCCATGTTTTCCATTCTCAACCTCTTCGTCTCACCTACCTTGAGAGCTGAGCAGCAGCTCCCTGTGCAGCCTGTCTGGTGAGGTTTGTGGCACAATCACAACTTGCTCTGAGACAACGGCAGTAAACCGGGGTTCAATCTGTCCGTCACATCATAAGCACTCAATCCATGTTAGCTACTGTTATCACACAATTGATGCACTACCAGGAAAACTGCATGTAAATTGACCATATCTGCCATACTGGAGATTCACTTGAAGGGCTGGCTATCTTAAGAAATCTAGGTTCAACCTTTTAGTAAAAACAGAATTCTCCCTGGTAAGATGACTAAAATCACCCACTTAAATTATCCCATGGGTATGTTGGGAGCCTCCTGTATTAGCTATGCTTAAAATAACGAAAGCCGTTCTTCCAAGCTATCATGAGCAAGGGACAGGGCAAAGACGTAACTTTAGAAAAGAAGTCCAACTTCAAGAACCTACAGTTCCACAGCCAGAGTTTGGCCAGTAAGGAAACGAAGCCTTAAAGAAAAGGGGGCTGCGATCTTCATGTCTTTCTTAGACCCCTCTTCAAAAGAAACTGTACACCACCATGACAAACCCAACTCACCTTTTATTATTGATATTCATACTAACATAGTGCTAGGCCTTTTGTGAGGGCCCATAGGCAGCCATGCCAGGGTTGTAATTCTACCATTTGGGAAAAACTTCCTGACCAATCAGATGGCATTAAGTCACTGATTTATTTTTCCACCCAAGTTTGCATCTCTTCCAGAAAGAAGCCTGCCCTATGGCATCAATTTCCCTCTTCTGCTGAGTGGTCCAGGAAAAAGAAAAAATTAAAGAACAACAATGGATCTGTGACAATTAAACTGGCACATAATGAAAGCTACAAATACATAATTACCATGTCCCGCTTGGTACAATACGCTCCAGAGTTGCCAAAAACTGCCCACTCTGATAGCAGTTGCCCTTCTGAGGGCCCTGGGCTCTGCAGCTGCATCTCAATGAGCCTAAGTCGGCTGCCTGGAATGGTTGCCCGGGTAACAGGGTTCTGGCTGAGAGGGACATTGATTACCCTGAGGAATGAGTTTCCACTTGGAGGGAGACTGGGTGAATGCAAAAGCAGAGAATTTGGAAGGGGAGGCCGGGACCAAAGGGGTATGGGAGTCACTAAAGACCTAGGAAGGGTCCCAAGCTTCTCTCTTTCTGAGATTCAGGAAAGTAACATGCAAATGTGGTGCCTTCAGGACTTTTAAAGACAAGGCCTAGAGTTAAAATATGCCATCCCCTCCTGACTCGCTCACATTCCTTATCAGAACTGGACTGGTTGTCAAGAGGCTTGAATTCTAGTCCCACCTCTCTTACAAATTCACTGGGTGACCCTGGATAAATCATATCTAAGTAAAATCAAGGGCGTTAGGACTAAGTGATTTCCTAAGGCTTAAAAGCTAAGACCATCTGAGACTAAAGAGGGCCAACTTAGCTCATGACAAAGTGAGAGAGAATTTCTGGGTTGACAACCGTCCTTTCCCTTAGCACTCATATTTTTTAATTCTCCTGTCTTGTCTCAAGCATACTCTCCAGGACTAAGTTCAGATTTTCTACCACCTGTTTCCAAGGTTGCCTTTACGAGAAAGGTTACCACCAGATTTGGCCATTTTCCACCACAAATGGAACAAATCTGATTGCTACACGGGGATGAAGTCCCTCCAAAGTTGCCCAGGGCTGGGAGCAGCTGGCAGACATAACCTTGCCATCCCCTTTCCTATTATGATTGTGTGATTCTATTAATGGTTCACCCCTCCTTACTAATCATGCGTTACTGATTGATGAATGACAATTTTGTGCGATATCAGAGAAGGAGCATTCCAGGCAGAGGGAACAGCATAAGTAACGTCTCCGTGGCTGAAGGAAGTAGGTTCGTGTGAGCCCTGGAAAATGCCGATGTGGACAGAGACCTGAAAACGAGGGTGAGTACTATACTGAGAGATGGGGTGGGTGAGAAGGGAGATAAGCAGGAGTTGGGTCATGCAAGCCCTGTCAGCGGCCATGTTAGTGGTTTAGCTTTTATCCTAAGAGTTTTGGAAGCTATTAGCTGGGGAGACAGGTGACAGTAACATGACAAGATTTTATTTTGAAAATATGAATTTAGTGAAGGACATACAGAAACCAATTAGGAGGCTATGTCATGATCCAGGCAAGAGACGATATTGGCTTGATGGATAATTTTCAAAAGGGGAGAAGAGCTGCTATGTGGGTGAAGACTGCAGCCCTTCATACGGCTTCCCCTGGCTCCAGGTGAAGTCTCCTAGTTTACCTGCTTCACCTGGTCAGCATCATCCCCTGGGGCTTTGTGCTGACCACTAATGTCTCACCATGGAGAGCGGGTTCCCTCTGCCCCTCAGCAGCCTGGGTCCTTTTACTTTGCACTGACATCATCCTCAATTAAAAGCCTGAAACTCTCCAGAGATTTTCTAGTTCTCGTTCCGTCAGAAAGCACATAAGCCTTATTACTGGTTGTTCAATTTTTATCTCAAAACAATCACTTGCAATAAAGAGAATGTTCAGCAAACACACATCTTTTAGGCACAGGGAGACTAAAAAACACAAACAAAATGAAACAAAAAGCTCTTTTCTTGGGCCAGTCAAGGGGTTCAGTTGGTTAAGAGCTCGCTCAAGAGTGTGAGCTCTGAGGAACAGCGGTTCGATTCTCGGCCCGAGCTGAGCAGCCGCTGAGCTGCCAACAGGTGGCAAGATGGCTCAGCTTAAAAAAAAAAAAAACAACCTCTTTTCTTCTTACTACTGGATGCCAGAAGGTAGTGTGAGCTGTCCCAGCAGCTGGGAAACCTGGTGCTAGAACCCTTTATGTGTCCAAAAGTACTCCAACAGGGGCCGGCAAAGTGACTCAGTTGGTTAAGAGCTCGCTCAAGAGTGTGAGCTCTGAGCAACAGAGGTTCGA
>NW_017731449.1:496472-501472 GCF_001890085.2 Hipposideros armiger | reverse complement strand
TGACTTGTATTCATCTTTTGTTATTGGTATATATTGAGAATTACAATTAATACAGTTTATTCCTTTCTTAAAATGTGTATCCATTTCTTTGGCATCTCTGTATGTACAGAGAAAGGATTGGTATCCAGAATACATAAAGAACTCTAACAAATCAATGTAAAAGTTGCAGCCCAAAAGAAGATGAGCAAGGGGTTTGAAGAAGTAACCCACAGTATATTCAGGCCAATACACATATGAAAAGTGACTCAATATCACTGGTAATCAAAGAAATGCAAAGAAAAATCACCCCATCAGAGTGGCAAAATTTTATAAGGCCCATAATAGCAAGCACTGGAAGGACATGGAGAAACAGACCATCCACTGCTGATGGGAGTTTAAATTGGTACAATCACATCAGAAAGTCTTTGGCAATATGTGTTAAACTTGAAAATGTGTATTCCTTAAGACCAGCAATTGCATTTCTAGTATATATATATATCCTTGAAAGATCCTCATACATAGAAGTGTACAAAATACACTAGCTGAAATGTTTGCAAAACCTAATAACTATGAACACTCTGCCCACTAATACAGAAATGGATAACATCTAACACACTCATGATGTAACATATTTATATGATACAACCCCATGCGGCAGACAAAATGGGTCAATGCTAAGTAAAATGATTTGCAGAAAACTATGGTAACCATTTCCGTAAATACACATTTATGAATACTTAAATATGAGACAAATGTAGAAAAGCCCAGACTGGAAGGATGCACACCAGACTCAACAATGGTTGCCTTTGGCAGGGGGGTAGTGGATGAAACTAAGCACAGAAGCTTTATCTGTATTTTTAAATTTTTTTATAATAAAAACATAGATCTGAAGCAAATATAAAATATAAATATATTTTTCTGGGTAATGGGCACACAAGTGTTTATATTATATATTCTCCAGGTTTTTCTATTTTAATTTGTTCATAACTAAGCAAAGAAAAGCAAATAATGTTCTCACATTAAATGTAAACCCTCCCATCCTAAATACGTCCACGCTCCCATCCATCTCCCTGCCTTAGCTCAGACCTTCATTTCTTCTCCAACAGGCCATTACTGATCTTCCTGCCTCCAGTTTCCACCGCTACAGTGTTATCAGGGTGATCTTTGTGAAATATAATTTTTAAAAATGGCAAGACAAAATGAAAATCTAACTTTCTTAATATAGGCCCTTCACCTTCAGAATAAAACCCTAGCTCCTTTTCACTGTATACAAAGTCCTCCATAACCCAGCCTCTGCTTCCTTCTCTGGCCCCAAGCGCCACAGTCTCTGCCCCTCACCCACACACACACACCCAGGGCTCTCGCGACATGGCTGCCCCAGAGCCCCAATTCCTACTTGCCTTGGTGTGGCACTCTTCCCCTGTTGATCATTCCGCTCAAATTACAGTTTGCCTTTCAACACTGGGCTCCGCCATCACCTCCTGTCTGCATCCAGGGCTCTCTCCAAACCTCCCAGGGAGCCCTATTCCAACCATGTCAGCAGTTAGCGCGCCACATGCCAACCCCCTCTCCCCATGGAGACTGCAAGCTTCCAGTCTGCAGAAAGCACGACTCATAAAGCTCTTTCCCTTGTGCTGTAATTAGCACTCAGTAAATTTTGTCAAATTAATACATTAAAATATGCATACATATATGAAACACCCCTGAACTCAAAGTCTTATCCCAAGAGTTGTTTCATTCATTCATTCAACAATGATTGGGAATAACACTGATAACAACTGCCCTCCTTTGCTAAGTGTTTCTAATGCCCTTGCTAGGTCTTGAGGGGGGAACACAAAGTAAGGACTGGACACAAGCCTGGTCTTCAAGGAGCTTCCAGTCTTGTTGGGGAGATAACATTAAGATATGAAGCAACTTGAAGCCTATAACTACACAGTGTGTGACTGAAAGCTAAAGGAATGCCCAATTCCAGTAGATTCCCCTTCAAAATATTTAGATAACAGAGTTGCTAACAATGAGCAAGAGGTAGGAACTGGGAAAGAAGACAAATGGATGAGAAAGGAAGGAAAGTCCACAAAAGTACTGAAGTTCACTCCAAATTTCCCAGCTTACTACCCTTGATAGGAGTAGACATCGGAGGCAGAAGGAGGTTCAAATCCGGTGAGGGCCCCCATGGATGCCGGCCTGGGCCTGTCGAAGTCCCGCAACCCCCAGGATTAACAATTAGGGAGGAAGGGGGCTGGCACTGGCTGGCGACTTGGCCAGACAGCCCCTCTCCACCCCTCTACCAGGCTCCGCTGTTCAAATCAATATTCGTTAGTGGGCAGAATGAGCTCGTTTCATGCATGTTCTAATTAGACAATGGAGATTATTACAAAACACCTGCAATGTTTGTAATCGTTTAAAATAATGAGAATCAATATTAGCTTCCAAAGGCACCATATGGTAAATGCTCATTCCAGGCATGTGGTCCCTCGTAGGGTCTCGATGCTTCAAAACTGATCATTAACATTTTCTAATTTGCACGAAGTTGCTCCCGGTTAATGAATTGGCTGCTGATGTGCCCTCTGCACAGTGACCACCTCTAAGTGATCGTTTAATCGTAACACGGCCTCAGTGCCCACAGCAGCACTTGGGGTCTGCTGCAGAGGACACGCTCCACAGTCACGCAGTACATGCAAAACCCCACCATCCCTGGGCAATGCTCAGATGTCGCTGTCCAATCTCTGAGCCCCTAAAGTGGTGGTTCTCAAGTCACCTGTACACCTTGTGAAAACATAGAATGGTGTGTGCCACCCCAGAGTTTCTGACTCAGGCATAAAGGCCTGAGATTCTTCATTTCCAACAGGTTCTCAGGTGATGCAGGCACTGTTGGTCTGGGGACACACTTTGAGAATCACTGCCCTCCAGGNACATAAAATACTCCAACAGCTAAGGAACAAGTCCTTTAAAAAATTGTCCCTTGCTGGGGTAGCCGGTTAGCTCAGGTGGTTAGAGCTCAGGCTCTTACCACCAGGGTTGCCGGTTCGATTCCCACATGGGGCAGTGAGCTGCACCCTCCACAACTAGATTGAAAACAGCAACTTGACTTGGAGCTGATGGGTCCTGGAAAAAACACACTGTTTCCCAATAAAGTTTTTTAAAAAAGAAATTGTCCCTTGCGCATTTGAGATTGTATCTGTCTTGGCTGAGTTCTAAGCACACTGCTGGGTAGGGGACAGAAAGAGGCATGTAATGTAGCTCTCAAGGTGGGCAATTTGGTTGCATTAGATTGGGGGACTACAGGAGAAGCTGGGGTAACAGTCTGGGTTTCAGATGGAAAGAGGTGGAAGGGAAGTGTGGTAACCATACGTTCTTTGAAATTTCTGTTATCAAGGGTCTATGTTCCGTGCCCTTGTCTCTGACCTGCATCACTGCTTTGACCAATAGAACAACAGAATGCAATGGCTATGATGCTGTGCCGATTTCTCTTCCAAACTCCAGAAGTCTACAGAGGCTTTCCCTTTTGAAGATATAGATATAATTAAGTTGGATGATTATTCTTATATTAAATGATGCTTCCCATTTCAGACAAATTTTCCAGGTTTTCTTTATGGGTATAACCATTAGATAGCACCTGCTGAAATAAAAAACCTAAAGCTATAGTGTGAATAGTCACTAACAAGTTAATATCAATTGGAAATGAAGCCAAAAGACTTTTCAAATAATAGTGCAGGTCAGTGGGAATAACAGGACTTTCTTTTTAGGTCTGATTTACAAATGGCTTTTTCAAGGAATGTAACAATAAAGTGAAGTTTACCTCCATAAATGCCCCCTAGGAGACTCAAAATGCTTTTCTGTAGGAGAAACCAGAAGTTCAAGATTGTTGCGGGTTTATTTTATCCCCCTCTGAATTTCGATCTGTACCTCCCCTGGGGCCCATCTCCGAGGATATAAAAACTGCCTGTTTCCAGGTACAAATGTCTCTAGAAATGCAGCCTCTCCCTTAGCCCTGCAGCATAGACTCCTCCACACTCTCAAGGCCACCAGAGGAAAGGACACACATAAAAAGAGTTTTGCAGACTTTTTTCCCCTCGAAGTCTTTTTCTCCAGTCAAGGAGAGCAGAGGGAAAAGTGAGCTTGAGTGGGAACCCAAATACTTGATTCTCACACTTTCCCTGCCTTTCCCCAGCACCGTAACCTAGACTAGCTACCCAACCTCTTGCTACCTCAGTGTCCTCACCTACAAACACACACACACACACACGATGGACAAGATCACCTGGCAGGTCCTTCCAGTCCTAAGAATCTAGGATTTTACACTTCTGACAGAGGGTAGCATCTGTCCTCCCTGGCCATGACCTTGAGGAAGAGTCAGAAACTCCCAGCCTGATCACATCCTCCTTCTAACAGCCCAAGCACCTGGTTCACCGTGTTAAGAGAAACAGGTTGCCAGGAGAAAGGGCAAGACTTCAGCCAGCCACACCCAGTCCTCGTAGGGGAAGGAGTGTCCACTCCAGGAAGTTTGGGTCAGTACAGACCAAGCCCATGTGTGTAATCACAGGTTGAGGAGGCCAACATGTCTTCTCTTCTCTCCTTGAGCTGGGGTGATGATGCCAGACCTCCATAGCTTCCCAGAGCCTTCCTGATGACAGGCTCCCCAAAGACAGGCCCAACTGCCAGCTGTGTGCTCCCTGCTTACATTTAGGTCCGAGGCCTTCAATCTCTGAGACTTTTTATGATTATGTGCACATCCCCTCAGCCAAAAGAAAATCTCTCTTCTTTTATCCCAAGACCATTTCTGAGATGGTGGAAAAGACCAGGATTTGATTTTTGTGCTGTGATTTTCACACAAAGCCAGTTGACAGTACAGATGACAAATGTCCCCAAGGATCCCAGCCAGGAGACCACATCTCCCCAACAATGGGTCATGGTAGTCTTAGGCTTCACTGGACCTTTCTAGAATCACTGAAGGTAATTGATGTGGAGGCAGGGGGGTAAAGTGGTGACTTTTTAAAACACTGTGCTGTCAGCTCAGGGGT
>NW_017731449.1:482204-492987 GCF_001890085.2 Hipposideros armiger | reverse complement strand
ACACACACACACACACACACACACACACTCCAAGCTAACACCTCCATAAGCAAGAACTGCATGGGGGAAAAGTGAAAATGGAGGAAAGGACTTCAGTTTCTCCCATGTTCCCTGAGCAAACTTCCGGGCCACGCCTAGTGGAATGGGCAGCGGGCTTCACAGAACCTGTGCTGAGCCAGTCACTATGCTAGGCATTTCCACATCTTCATTAATCCTCGCCACAACGCCATGAAGGCAATGGTACTAGCACATTCGATAAAAGCGGAAACTGAGGTACAGGTTAGCCCAACATCAGCCTGACCAATACAGGGAGGATTCGGATTCAAACCAGGGTGTTGTGCCTCCAAGTCCCGTGTTTCGTCCATGACAGGGCACTGTTCAAGTGACCAGAGAGTAAGTGTCTGCCACTTCACGCCTCGCCCAGAGCCTGCTCTCCTCCCTGTGCACCTGGCCAGCACTTCCCTCGCCGTACACTGGGCACACCAGCCCTTCTGTGACATTGTTTCCGCGTGCTTCTCAGTTTTAAATGTGCACAGCGGTCACCTGGGGATCCTGTTCAACTGGATTCTGAATGCTAGGCTCGGACAGGCCAAGCAGCAGCCTTGTTACCTGTTTCCAGGTGACGCTGATACTGAGTCGCTCTGTACCAGCATGAACGCACGGGGCCTGGTGTGGTGGAAAACATGAGTTTGGGAAGCAAACACACCTGTGTTCAAAGCATCTATGGCGTGTCTTTCCTACAGTGATTTGCTTAACCTCTCAGAACCTCAGTTTCCTCATCTCTAAAATGGGGATTACCCCTACTGCCTAGAATTATGACATAATATATGGAAGCTGCTTGGCCCCCAGCACCCTCTTGTTCCCTCCACAAAAACCCTCAATTACTCCACTCTCCTTTGATATCTCCCTCCTCTCACTTCTCACCACCCACGCTTATGAGCCAGGTTCCTACCTGATTTAACAGTGAGGAAATCAAGGGCTTCCGACCAGCGAAGTCTGAAGCCAGCCCACGGCGGGTCTCACATGCAACCGAGACTCCTGGTTCCAAGCTGAATGCTGTCTCCCAGGCCCCAAGGACTGAGGCCGCAGCAATTCCCGTTTGAGGGTGGAGAAAACACATGCTCAGGGTCACCACCTGACAGAATCAGCAGCGCTCTGCCGGAGTCCCAGAGAAGAACCGAGTAGCTCCTACTCACCTTTTGTTATCTTGAAATAGACATATTGAGGGTGGGGCGGGCAGGGGCACATGTCAGCTGTGCAACAGCTTAAAAGTATTAGTTATACATTGATCTCTATTTGGAGTTCTATTCTCATCCAGGGAGCGACTTTGTAAAAACACTTCTTGGGACAAAACACAGGACACATCTTAGCCCCAGGCAGTGTGCCTGGAGAAATGTACATTATCAAAAGAAAGAAAACAGATAAAAATCATATCAGTAGGATTTATAGCAAAGTTTGATCATGGGCAGGTAAATTCACTAGGCTCCCTGAGCTTTCTGTTTTCTTCTTCCTTTGATGTTTTAAAATACGTAAGACTGTTGTTTTAAATCATCCCCATAAAACATTGCCTGCTACCGAAGCTGCAATCAGGGATTCTCGGGGCATCAGCATTTGTCACCCAGCTTGTAATTCACAGCGATTCATAAACTTGCCCGAAAGCTGTGAAAGTAACTTCAGGGGGTTAATAAAACAGCTTTCTATTCCTCAACTTCTTTCTACTGATAACGTATTCAAATTGTAATTGCCTGTAATGTGCTCCGTCTATCACATTACTGCTTATGCCCCATGCACTCTCCCACACCATCCATCACCCCCAGCCATCAGCAAAGTCCTCCTTTCTGCCCTGCACACAAAAATGTGACTGCCTCTCTCCTCACATCTCATGGACAAGCCCTTGCCCACAGGCCACTCTCTCCCATTCCCTCCCACTGGTGTCCTAGATGGAGGACCCCACTGTCCCCTGCCCACTCAGTGGCAAGCATTTAGTCTCAGGGCTTCAATCACACGTCTCGTGGCATGGGGGTTTGTGGGGTTAGGTGGCTGGGCAGTTATCTGAGCATGTGCAGACAGTACAGTAACAGTGCCAGGCTCTCCTGGGTAAGGCGGGGTGCTGGGTGGGTCATAGATTTACAAGTCAGAGATGTCATCTCATTCCAGCTGTACTGTGAATTCTGTGTGATCGTGGATAAGCCATTTAACCTCACTGAGCCTGTTTCCTCACCCAGAAAATAGAGGCCGTGATACGCATCCTCCCTATTCTACAGGACCACTGCAACAGTTGGAGGGAATGAGATTATTTCTGAGGCTGATATTGACTCAGAGAGTCTGACATTTTTCTCCAGATTTTCCCCAATGGAAAGAGCAAGTCATATGAGTTCTTGAGGCAGGCCTGGGGCCAGGTAGACAGGGAGGTCATAAAGATGGGACCCATCTTCTCAGAGTACATAAAAAGCAGAATTTGTCCAATTGTTTGGTGTTGGGCAGAGGAGTATCTGACTCTGGTGACTCCAAGATGGCAAAAGCAGAGGTCGAGGCTGCAGCTGGGGACCAACCAATGGCCTTGGGGCCTTCTGGGCACTGGGACAATAATGCATCAGACGATGACCCTTTTGCCCACTCCCCTTGCTTCAGATCTCAGTGTAGGCAGCAGCTCGAGCCTTGTGACCGAGCCAGCACCAAGGGCCACTCCTCTCCTGAGCATCACCTCTTAAACTCACAGACTTGCCAAAAAGATTATCATAGCCTTTCACAGCCTCCCCATACAAAACACTGCTACCTTCCTAGAACTTCCTGTGTTCTAGGAAGCAAAGCACACCAGGCCCTGCAGACTTACAGAACACGCAGGACACTCGGGACCTGTGCCCAGGGATCTGACGGCACAGAAAAGCAGCATCTTTGCTTCCCGGGGTTCTTTCACGTCTCCACGCCCTCCCCCCCAGCCAAGTTAAAATTCCCAGCAACAAGTGGTAGCAGCAGGTGCCTGAATGTAACTGAGAAGAGGGAAGAGAAAGCTTAGAGACTGCCAAGAGACCTCCCAGGTTCCCCATCATTCTGTAATGGGTTCCTCTTTATAATACATGGGGGACACCAACTGGTTTCCCGCACCCATTGAGGCTGAGAAGTGGCAATAAAAGAAAGCAGGGAGAGTGGAAAAGAAAAGTCTCTCTAAATCCAACAGTCATGCCTCTGGCCCTTTGCCTGAGCCCCTGGGAGCCCCTAGTCCCTGAGGAAGAGGCAGGTGTAGCAAAAAGCTTTTTTCAGCAGCTGTTCCCACTTACCACAAATCATGTAGTTCATCTTCTTAGCAAGCGCAAAGTGTATCCAATCCCACCGACTGCTTTCTCAAAATCTTAAGACTTAGCATTCCGGGGTAGGACTTCCTTCCGAATGAGATTGCCTTCCTCGTGTGATTTACATTAGCAAGGAGTCTGTTATTAGCTTGATATTTTATCTCTGACACTGTGAGAAATATTGCTGCCATAAACCCGGGTGCCCTTAGTAAAAGCTGAACTACTTGGCAAAAGCTAATAAAGTAAAGAACGATGGAAGTGATTGGCTGTGAATATCTAAGCAGCAAATAGGACAGCTGCCCCCGCCCCAGGCTGTGCCACAGGCATGCATATGAACGCCCTCCCCTCCCAGGTCATGTTCCCTAGACACTGCCACAAGCCTCTGTTCTCCTGACTTACCTGAGACATCCCTCCCAAGGTGTTGCCCTACAGTCCAATGGTCTCACTTGTTTATTCCTGAGAGCTGGTGGATCCAGGCTTCCTAAACAATGCCAAAGTTAGGGGCAGCCACTCCCACACTTAAAAGGCACAAGAAAGCCGCCTGGGGCCCTTGCTAAAGATTCTGATCCCCTCCAGCGATTCTGAGATCCTGCATTTGTAAAAAGCAACCCCAGGAAGTCCATGGGGACCAGACTTGCCTGAACTCTGTATTAGCAGGGATGCAATAGGCAGGATGATGGGAGGCCCCTGTCCCTGCACCACCATTGAGTGAAGAGTAGACTTCAGAATGAGGCAAGGCTGAATCAGTCCCCATTTCAGAAGATGTGGTTATTCAAGTGCCCGAAGGGGCCTCAGGTGAAAGCAGCTACACCAGAGAGGCAGCTTCCGCCATCATGAAGACTGGTGCTAGCCCGGCTTCTGGGAACGTGCCTTGTGCGCAGGGGGAAGGCAGGATGCTTGCTCAGTTATATGACAGAGCATGGGATGTCAATCAGTGGACACTGCCCAGAGGAATTTTAATAAATCAGCATCTTTTCCTCCGGCTCTGGCTACCTGTTAAAGGAGCTTTGCACGGGACAGAACCCTACATGCAGTTGCTGGAGGTAAAGGCAGATTCGTATACTTGGCACATGTTGGTTGAGGGACTCCATATGTTCAGAGGTAGGACTATTGGGTGTGGTTCCCAGGGTAGTCCTTGCCCACCAGGAGCTTCTGGTTGTGAATAATGAAAAGAACACAAAAGCTGGACAAGCAGTGAACTAGGCAGCATGGTTCCACGTTTTTAACAAGTGATGCAGCTGGGAGGAGAGAAGGGGGCAGCCACCGTGATGGCTAGCGAGCCTGCTTGGAGCCAAAGGGAAGGTGAAACGCTGTGGTTCTCAACCCTGGCTATGTAGTGGAATCATCTGAGGACCTTAAAAATAATAGTAACCACCAACCCTAGAGATCCCAACTCTGTGATCCGAGACGGGGCAGGGCACAGGTATTTCTTTAGGGTTCCTCAGATGACTCTAACGTGCAGCTGGAGTGCAGCACCACTGCCTAATAAAACTTCCAGGGAGGGTAAAGCTGAGTGCTCAATGTTGGCTGCAATTGAACCTCGTGGGGAGCTTTACAATACGTTGATGCTGGGGTCCCATGCCCGGAGATTCGGAATAATCGGTCTGGGGACATTTAAAATCTCCCCAGGTGACTGCAATATGCAGCCAAGGTGGAGAACAGCTGCCTGAAAGACATTTCATGCAGACGGCTGCCTGTCCTGTGTCTCTGGTTTTATCCAGAGTGATCTAGTGGGAGCACTGGATATGGCACCAAGAGACTGAATTGAGCCTTAGCTCTGTCACGAACTTGCTGCGGCCACTTGGGCAAGTCATGAACACTCTCGGCCTCAGCTTCCTTATGATGCCATCTCACAGAGACTGGTGGAAGAATTCAATAAAATCATGTGAAAGTACTCTAAAAATAGCAACTGGCTATATAAATATTACTATACCCTTTGTTAGCCCAAAATAAGTTTCCACAGGGTGTACATCTCAGCAGGAAGGGAGAGCATGGGCTATGAGGAAGAGGGCCCCACGGGCAGATAATAATGACAACAATGATGCTTTAATATTTAGAATGCATTTTTTCCACCATTCTTCAATTTGACCTCACCCTAGATAGAACTGTGAGACGATGCTGTCCCATATCAGAGGAAACAAAGACCCTGAAAGTTCATAGGGTGGGGTTGATGAGCGCACCGCCCACATAGCAGAAGCAAAATGCAACGTGGTTCTGCTGATTTGAGATGCCAAGTTTTTCCCATTATATCAATAGTTCTCAATCTGTGCAACAGATTGTTGGGCCTCACCCCCAGAATTTCTGATTCTGTAGGTGTAGGGCGGGTCTCAAGAAATCTGCATTTCTACCAGTTCTCAGGTGATGCTGCTGGTCCAGTGATCACACTTTGAGAACCACTGGATTCCACCAAACTTTCTTTGGTGATAGAGAATTGCCCTGCAAAATGAGATAACTATGGCTGTGGCACAAAAACAAAAGGGGGGAACGGAAGAAATGGGGAAAGAAATGGGCAATCTAAGTGTTATTAGATTGGACAATCTAAGTGTTATTATTATTAACTGCCCCCTCCTCCTTTTAAACATATAAACAGGCTCAGTGAACTACAATATCCTATTAAGAACAATTGTGGAGTGCCAGGAAATGTGGCCCTAAGAAGCATTCCCCAGCTCACATAGAAAGCAGTAACCTATGCTTGTATTACTTGCAGCAGTGCCTCCTAGCTCAAGTTCAAGTAAAATAAAATGGGTATTCCTTTGAGGCTCTTCTAACTGCCTTTGAGTTCAGTGGAGATATGTTGTGTCATCGCCAAATCATTATTGTGGGCATTGATCATCTGAGAGCTCACTGACTTTCTGCCTCACTCTATCCTGGTTTGCCCAGAACTTCCGGGGCTTTAGCACTGAAAGGTCCGTATCCCAGGTCATCTCTCTGTCCCAGGCACACAGGACAGTTGATTAAGCTTCCTCTTTCATACACCTGAATACTTTGTAGTAAGATGAATATTTTAATTATCAGCACAGGCAAGCGTACTTTAAAGGTGGAGAGCAAGGCAAGGACCAGCTGTCCTACCCTAGACATTGTGTAAATGAGTTAGAGCCTCGCCATTCCTGTTCCAGGGTCCTCTTCTCCTATTCCCTTTCAAAAGGGATCCTAAATGCATTTATTCTAGGATGTAAAGGCTGTTTGTCAGCTTAAAGGGATTGCTAGTTCCGGGAATTTGCATTTCAATAGGGAACCAAATATTAGTTGAAGACTCGAAGTCATTACCAGCAGAGACAGATTTGTATTTGAGGGTGAGGGATTTAAGGGCAATCATTTCTGAGCCCCTGAAATTGTAAACTTCTAGCGCCAGGGACACAAGCCTTCCCTTCCTTACACCACAGATTCTTATTAAAGAAGAGACCATAGCAGAGTCATCACGCTCAGGGATCAGCAAATCACCACCTTCTGTAGGCCAAATCCTGTCCATGGTCTATTTTTGTAAATACAATTTTATTGGAGCACAGCCACGCTCCTTTTTGTTACATCTCGTCTGTGGCTGCTTTCCTCATAGAACACCAAAGTTGAGGAGTTGCAAGAGTCTCTGTTGTAACTGCAAAGCCAAAAATATTTTCTCTCTGGCCCTTTACAGACTAAGCCTTGTTGCTATTCAAAGTGCAGGCTGTGAACTGACACGCTCGGCACCTGGGAGCTTGTTAGAAAGGCACCATCTCAGGTCCTACCCCAAATCTTCTAAATCAGAACCTGCATTTTAACAAGATGCCCTGCTGATTCATATGCGCATTAAAGTTTGAGAAGCACTGATCTAGGGGGCTTCTTCAAATACCTATGTCTTCTGGATACCAATTTACTCCTACAGCCCCCACCTATGCCCCTTGAGGCTGTCTCTCTTGGAAAGCCACTAATCCCACAGGGTAGGGTTGTGAGATAAAATATAAACTGTCCAGTTAAATTTGAATCTCTAATAAATCAAAAATACTTTATCAGTATAGGTAGGTACCAAACATTCCATGACATAAAGTTATAATAAAAAAAGATTCATTGTTTACCTAAAATTCAAATTTCACTGGGTGTTTTGTAATTTTATGTGCTAAATAGTGCAACCTACCAAAGGGAAAGCCTCATGTAGTTTAGTTGGACTAAGCAGGTTAAAAAAAAAAAGTATTATGCTTCTTAAAATAAAAGTGTTTCTCTACTCAAAACAGTTCTGACACCAAATGTGTAGGTTTTCCACAACAAGCAATTCTCCAGTTCTGTGTGGACCCCAACTGGGTATCCTACAATTTAATCTGGATGCTAATCACCCAGAGTTGGCACAAACCCCATAGGTTAAGGGTTCAGTCCCACAAAACTGCCCCCTACTTAGGATGCCAAATGCAGACCTGGGCCTCCCATGTTTCTGACCGACCAGCTATAAATTGGGGGTTCAATAATGCACTAAAAGAGCTCACTGGGCTCAGGGGATAACCAAATGAAAGAGCTGCATAGGGCAAGGTAGGAGGGGAGGAACACACCTCCTCAGCATGTTCAACAACCTCTCCCAACCTATCATTTAGGGGTTTTATGGAGGTTCCATTACATAGGCATGATTGATTAAATCATTGGTCCTTGGTGATTAACTCAATCAACTCTGAATGCTCTGAACAAAGGAAGTTAAAAAATAAAGACCCTAATCTCCTGGGAAAATAATGTCACTACTACACACTATGGCCTTAGCTCCAGGAGTACAGGATATATTAGGATGCTTGACAGAGAAATTTTGTTTAAATCTTACATCTTCAGAAAAAAATCCTCAGTGCTCTACCTAAGATCCAGGGTTGGACCACCTTTGCAAGTCCAGGGTAGGCCTTTGTGCAAGGGCACACAGCTACCAGTCAAAGAAATCCAGTGATGCTGGCAGGAGCTGTCCCTGAGCCCAGGTTAGCATTTACTCTATCATCCCCAAAGCTGCTTTGACTTCCCTCTGCCCCTGCTCTCCCCATTGCCTTTCCTTTCTGTGTAACCCGCATCGCCTGCCTCCTTCAGAAATTATCATAGGTACTACCGATAAGACAAGTATAGATAAGCAGGAATGAGCATAGGGGGCAGCCGTGTGACTTGGGGTGGGGGGGGGGACTCCAACTTAAGTTTACATAAGATAGGCAAAGGTTTCCATAACCACACCTTCCCCCACCACAATGGACAAAGCTGAACACAATGGAAGATTCCACTACAGGCTGAAGCAAGTGACATCCTGGTTAGAAAAGTATAAAACCCCAGCTAAACAGAAACTCGGTGCAGCTGTCTACTCTAGACTCTGTCCCTGGCCACTCCTCTGCCGGCATTTCTCTTCTTAAATAAACTTACTAACTTCTATTCCTTTGTGCCTCGTGAATTCTTTCACAACCTGCAAGTGAGCGACCACGACACTTACAACCCAGCAAGATCCATAACTAGGACAAGTGACTGGTGCTTTGTCCCAGGACACCAGAATTTAGAGAGTATGGAAATGGGTGGTATCCCTGAGCTCAAGGTCAAAGACAGGAGGTCGTGCACCTCTCTCTGTACAATTAGGGAACCCACCATTTCCCTTTTCCAGTTGGGCCTTTGTTCTCCAATCTCAAGTATTTCAAGTCCATTGCTATGAAAACATATTTGATACCTACCCCTGGTAGTGAAAATTACAGCAAGTTATAACTTCTCATCTCAAGATACCACTGAGGCAAACACCAAATGGACATAAGTCAGGGCTTAGACTGAATTCCAGAAAATTCTTAGAAATTAGAAATTCTAGAAAATTGGAGCAGCACTTAGGCTATAAACATATACCGGGGGTGCCAAAAAAATGTATACAAGTGGACACTTTGGTCAACGTTGCTCAAGCAGTAGTGCGCCGTCATCAGAAGTGTCTGGACGCTGATGGTCACCACTTTGAGCACCTCTTGTAATTGCAGAAGTCAAACATGACTTGTGTTCATCTTTTGTTACTGGCAGATATTGAGTATTACAATTTTAATACAGCTTTCCTTTCTTAAAATGTGTATACATTTTTTGGCACCCTCTGTATATGACCCAAACACCACCAAAATGTGCCCATGAAGAGCTAGGGGCACATAGGCTTACATGATCTGCCTTAACCCTAGCAGAAAGCTATTGTCCCAGTACAATGCATTGTATCTAAGAGGAAGGTGTCCCCTAGCACAAAAAGTGCTCTCACAGGATGACAGGTAAGAAAGAACCATGGGGCAGTCTTATGTGATATATACCCTTTAGAGCATTCATTAAAATGTTTGCGATAGCCAGGAACTGACAGAACACCCTACAAGTCACAATTCTGTTACTAAGAGTCACCTCGAGGACGGCCGGTTAGCTCAGTTGGTTAGAGCACAGTGCTCGTAACACCAAAGTTGCGAGTTTGACCCCCACATGAGTTGCGCCCTCCACAACCAGATTGAAACAACTATGAGACTTGGAGCTGATGGGTCCTGGAAAAACACACTGTCCCCCAATTTTAAATAAAAAAGTCACTCAACCTCTACAGGCCCTTTCCCTTTCCTCCTCGTCTATACAGTGAGGAGCGGGATTGTCTCAGAGTTTCAGGGAAGGGACCACTGTGGCTGTAAATACAGACCCAGAAACCTCCTTGAACAGAAGCTTCAGGAGAGCAGGCCCTTGGTCTTATTCAACCCTGTTTACTCCAAGTGCCCAGAACAGCACTTGGAGCAGAGCAGATGCTCAGTAAACACTTACTAAATCAATGAATATACTTAAGTCTCTTTACTGCCTTTTAAAATACCGATTTAAACTCAGACCTGGGAAATCAGGCACAGCATAAATTCAACCAAGGGCCAAGGATGACTGAGAAAAGGCAGCTACTGGCAAAGGGGAAATTAACCCATTAAAGACAATCAGACTAAATTCAGAGAACCCAGACCCAAGCCTCACTCACAACCCCAAGGAAAGGCATGGTAATTCTCTAAAGTGTGGTCTCTAGAACCATCCACATTTATTTATATAAAGTAAACACATAAAAACACCATACTGGATGCAGATTCCCAGGCCCCCACCCCACACCTATTGAATCAGACCGTCTGGGAGAGGGAGCCCAGGGCCAGCTTTAACTTGCTTCTCCAGTGCTCCTAAGTAAGAAGCTCTGGATTTTAGACCACAGCTCCAAAGCACATTCTCCTGAGCCCAATTCGAGGAGTCCCTTTCCAAAATGGGAAGCTGGAAGGCTTTTTGTGAACCCAGGCAAAACCTTCAGAGTTGGGGTGCTGGTTACCTTAGCAATGCTCCCTCTAGACTCCCAGTCTTGCCCATTAGCCTCACCTGACTGCCTGCACCTTCCCCAAGGTTCCCAGATTTACACTCCCTGCATCTGGAGTCTGGGCTTTCTGTGGAGAGAAGTTTTAGTCTCTGAAATCATTTCTGTCAGGAGCCAGGGACCTCAGTAGACCCCAAGAGCCTCAGGCAATGCTTCGCAGTTATAGTTAGCAAACTAAAAGGTGGCGGGG
>NW_017731449.1:440051-482134 GCF_001890085.2 Hipposideros armiger | reverse complement strand
GAGGGAAGCAGGCGGCAGCTGCCTCCTTTTGGCTCCTAGCTATTCTAAACAGTTTAATGAATGCTCTCATTTTATTTATTGGTGAGTTAAGGCTTTTGAGCTAATGATATTAGCAATCAATCAATAGTCATTATACACCCACAAGTATAAGGCACTAAAAGGGGAGACGGATAGAAAGGGAGCCGGAAGTAGCTTAGGCAGAGTTCAGACTCTTAAAAGTTTTTACAGTCTAGCTAGAGCAATAAGACATCGACATGAAAAGATAACTAATGATATAAAAGAGCTGACGATGTGCCTGAGGACCACAGACAACGGGTGAAATTAAGGCTTTCCTATAAAAGCCTAAAAGAGAAAGATTTTAAAAATGCAACGGCCGTTTTCCCTCCCAAAAGAGCCATTATCCACAAGTTGGCACTGGCCAGTTATTTTTATTATTTCAAGCAGAGACTTGCAATTAGAAGAATGTTTTCTGAAACTGCAAAGGAATTTGGAGACAAAGGATCTGCATTGTTTCACATCAGGAATTCCATAGGGTGATGGTGGTCTAGGAGACAGCGGTCTGGAGAGAAAACCTAGAACATCTTCCCTAGTGTGAGTAAGGCTATCTGCTAGGCCCGTGGGGGTCCTGAGAAGGCCCCCACCATGTGCCCACTGGCACCTCACCTCTGTTCCTATTCCTTCATGGGGAGGGATTCTGTGGTCCAACCTCCCAGGTTTGCTCTGAGGGTATAATGTCGGTGAAAATGCCCATTGCTCTGTCTGGCCCGAGTGGGTTGCTTCAACAGGTATTAGTAGAATCTGAATGTCCCCTTAAAAAGGGATCTCTTCTACAATAGGAAAACTGGTGTCCCACTCACTCCAGCAGGGAGGAAGAAACAGTATGCCGAGATTCCCATCTGTCCCCATCAGCGGCCCCAAATTAACAAACATTTCCTCTCTTCTTCATTCAGACAGGGGTCTGTAAACTTGTTAAATCTCCCACTTTGTTAGTTACAAGTTTTTTAAACACGTGTTCTTAAAAAATTTAAACTTATTTTATAAATTATAACCACACAGTATGTATATTATAAAACAAGCACACCATACACATATAAAAACAAAAGAAAAATGTCAGACAAGATCAAAGATAAATAGAAGTTCTAACATGTTCTTCCTAACACCGCAGTGGGTCATCTTGTATCCTCCCTGGGGAGCAGACCCTCCACTCTGAAGACACCTGAATCCAACCAGGTATAAGCCTCAGATAGGTGGACAAAGTAGAAGTCAGCTACAGCTAGAGGCTACACCCAAATCCACTCTGGGGGAATATGAGTTCTGTCCAAGGCAGGAAAATCTCACTAAAAAATAAGTGATTCTGGTTCGTTGCCATCTGTATGCTGATGACTCTCAAATTCATATCTCCAGCCCAATCCTGTCCCCTGAAGTTCAACCTCAAACCCACCATCTCCTTGATGTCTCTCCTTGGATGTCAAAATGTGGACATCTCTGAGTTAACATGACTCAACTAGGCTACAGTTCTTTCTCCCTAACTTGTCTTCTCCCCAGTTTTCCTATCTTGGTGAAGGGCAACACCTTTCTTCCTGTTGCTCAGGACAAATTCCTTCGAGTAGCCATTTGTCCCTCTCTTCTCACACCCCACATCTAGTCCAACAGCAAACCCTGTTGTCTCTGCCTTCCAAATAAACCCAGATTATGACCTTCCCTGCTGCCACCTGTGGCAGGTGGGCCAAACCACGTCTACCTCTCTCCTGCTTGAGTCACCAGTTTCCACCCTAGCCCCCTACTGTCCATTTTCTGCACAGCACTCCAAAGGATCTATTAAAATATAAGTGAGGCTCTCTGATCAAAACCTTCCACTGACTCCTCATGTCTCTCAGAGTAAAAGCCGTAGTCCTCACAATGGTCACCAAGGCCCATAAGGCATCTCCTCCCTCCACCTCCTGACTTATCGCCTATTTCTCTCCCTCTTGTTGACTTGGATTCAGGCATGTGGGCTCCTGGATGTTCTAAACCAATCAGGAAGGCTTTCCCCTCAGAGCCTTTGCCAAATTTTTCCCTCCACCTTGACCACTCTCAACCCCGATCTATAGGTCACCCTTATGTAGTATTCATCCAAATGTCACTTTTTCAGTGAGGTCTTTCTAACCACCTTATATAAAAGTGTGTTCTATCCCTCAACCACACTTTCAGTCTACCTTTCCTATAGCACAAATCACCTTCCAACATATTATCTTTATCTATCTATCTATTTACCTATCATCTATCATCTATCTATTCATCCATCTACCTATTCATATACATATATATATAAACATATATACACACATACAGAAGGTGCCAAAAAAATGTATACACATTTTAAGAAAGGAGAAAAAACTTTATTAATTATAATACTCAATATATACTGATAACAAAAGTTGAATACAAGTCACGTTTGACTTCTGCAATTACAAGAGGTGCTCAAAGTGGTTACCATCAGCGTCCAGACACTTCTGATTACGGTGAACTACTGCTTGAGCATAGATAACATCTCTTAAAATATGTATACATAATTTTGGCACATATATACACACACACACACACACACATATATATATATATATATATATACACACACACACACACACACATATATATATATATATACACACACACACACACACACACACACACACACACATATATATATATATACATAGTATGTATCATGATTATTCTTTGTTGTACTTCCTCGCCTGACCCCCCCCCTCCCCCATTAGAATGTAAGACCCACAATGGCAGGAATATTTTGTTGGTCTTATCCTCTGATCAATGCCTAGAATGGTGCCTGGCACATTGTATGCACTCAATGAATCTTTGTTGAGTTTGGACTTGGAAGCCACAGTGCAAATCCCTCAAAGCACTGACCTCGTAGGCCTCCCCTACCACGTGTTCCCCAACAATTCCTTTCCCTCGTACCTTCCTGGATGACTGGCTTCCCTCCAGGCCTGCAAATTCTTCCAGAGTCCAAGACCCTACCAATCTAATGCCTAATGACCCAGGGAAAAATAGCCCTGCCTTAGGTTTGGATGCTCTCCAGCAGCAACTGAATTAGCACTTGCAAATTCATCCAGGGACCAAATCAAGAAGCACAATCTCTGGAAAAGCCCAACATAGTAGTAGATTCACTAATGAAGCCATGCACAACGTCACTAGCATACTGGCCACTGGCGTGGCAACTGTAAGTCATTCCCACTTCTGATTAAAGCAGTCCTGGGGAGGCTTCCAGCCATAGCCAGGTTGGCTTTACAACTAGGTAGACAAAGACCTCCTTTGATGAAGAAAAGAGGGGAAATGTTCATAAATTTATAACTGTGATACCAAGATGGGACTGGACCCAGACAAAACTGATTCCTGTACCGGCAAGCCAGGAACCAGAAAGTCCACCATTAGCAATTCATTCCTTTAGGTCACAATAAGTTTTAAATCCCCCCAAGTTGCCTTTGAAGGGTTATAGGTACCATGCTTAGGTTAGAGGATAGGCTTTGAATATTTTGTCAGCCAGCTCCACGGAAGGGATAGTGTGATAGCAAATGGAGAGCACAGCTCTGAGAAAATGTGGCATAGGATGGGGGCCTGAGACAGATAGGAAACAGTGCTGGGGGGAGGAGGAAAAGAATTGAAGGGAAGTAAAGGAAAAACGTTAATCAAGGGCCTATCCTGTGCCAGGCATCCTACTACCTGCTTTCCATTCACTAGCTAATTTACTTCTAAAACACAGTGGTGAGGTCCTCGTTATCACCCTTATTTTAGAGGAGGAAACTAAGGCTCAGAGAGGTTAAATGACTTACCCAGTCACACCGCTGGTAAGGACAGAGTCAGGGTTCTGACTTCAGGTCAGCCTAGCTTCAAAGTTCATGGTCATTTCTCAACATCAAGCTCCAGAGTTGGTTAACCCTCAGCTATGTCGCGGTTTCCTTCTAATTGGCCTGGCTGACAAGATTCAGGTGGCCATGTTTTAAGGTAGCCTGTAGTACTGCATCCTGAGGGATGGACAGCACCGTGACATTCTGGATCTCAACATAAACTTATTTTGATGTGGCGTCATCAAGCATTTCACGTTCAGATACACCGTGTAATAACAACTCGTCCCCTGCACGCTCTCCAGCCTCCAGTGTGGCAGTCATCCCCCTTCAGCAGCCTTCGCCTCTCTTGTCATTTCCCTGGAAGGGAACAGCACTTGCTTCTCAGTCCACAAATCCTGGAACTCTCAACTACCTGTTCCAGGAAATAGCCTTCGAGCACAATTTTCTGGATTGCATTTAACTATTATTGGCCCTTTCTGGGGAAAAAAAACAAAAACACATTTTCAAAGATTTGGTAAACACTCTACCTTTTTTGTAGCTGAGATTGGGGGTACCACGTGTGGTTCGCTCTCTCTACACCAGGATGTTTTGCATCTTGTGATCCTGGAACATGTTCCTACTTGCCGTCTCACCTCATGTATCTGTCTTCCATCCCATTATACGTGTTTTAAATACATGTTTTAAACACTGTTCATTTGTTTGTTTTTTAGGAATAGTACTTTTAAAGTCAGTACTCAGTAGCTAAACTGGACAATAAGTTGAAGGGCATTATGGGAAAAGGAGGCTGATGATCCCAAGGTATTTAAATCTCAAATCGAGCCAGGCTTTCCCAAACTTTAGTGAAGGTTTAAGATTTAATCATCTCCATTGCAAGCCTACAGGATCGACTCTCAAAGTCAACTTATCCATTTTGGTGACCTTTCTCAAACTGGGCTTTGTAAATCCTGTGGTTATTAGCTGACATTATGGGCTCATGATGAGCCAAATACCCTACATTATAATATAAGAGCCAGAGACCTGACCCTTTAGAATTTGCATGCTCAATCGCAAAAGCAAATAGACTCTGGCCCTGATGTTTAAAATACTTGAGAACATGAAACTGAAGAACGTTAGGAAATTTATCAATATCTTCTGTTTAATAAGGGGAAATGGGTGTGTATTTAGTGAGGAAGGAAGAACTGCTAGCGAATGAGTATACGTTATCATTTCATCTGCAAAGATATTAGTCAGATAATACTGACATCTATATTAAGTGCATCATAAAAATATCTAATTGCAAAGATTTTAATAATTAGTTAGCACAAATACTTTTAGCCTCGATTCTATGTGTCAGCCCATTAAAATATTGGCTGATCTTTGCTGCCGCCTCTGAAGCGCAACAGATGTGATAAATTTAAACAAAACACAAGTATATCATTTGCATAATGATGGCTTTAGTCACACAGACTATCTTATTTAAAGTGGATAAATTATGCTGGGGAAGAAAGGACAGGGATTTGAAAACTAAAAACCTGAGTTCTAGATCAGCTCTGAAACTGACGTAATATAATCGAGAAAATTTTGTTCCCTATAAGTTGCCTGAGAAAGATTTACATTTGTTTGACAAAGGGGTTGGAGTAGCAGAAGAATTTACCCAGTCCACCTAAAATTGGGTGGGCTCCTTCATTCTATGGGAAATGAGAGGAAGAATTTCCTTGGTGTTTTGGAGACGGATCAGAAAGAGAGAACAGGATAAAGAATGAAGATGGGAATCTGGGGTCTAATTCTCATAAGGCCATGTTTGGGGAGCTCCTATCAAGCTTACCCAAACCTCCTAGGGTCAGAGTGGCCCAGCTAACATCTGGGTTACACTTACCAGGTACTTAATCCCTCTCAGCTTCGTGAAAATGGGAGAGGAGTTTGAATTCTTTATCTCCAAGCTTACTTAAAGCTCTAATATCTTAAAATAGTGTCTGTTTAGCTGTGATACTATGAGTACAGAGACCAGCCTACTTTATAAAGAAATCAAATTCTATAACCATTCATCAATATTGGACTTTCCATTGTCGACGGTGGACAGCACATCAAGTATAGCCCAGTGAGCATCAATTGCTTTGATGCTCAAAACAATAATCAACCAACGTGTGTGGATGCAGAGCCAGGCTGACGAAATCTTACCATTATCAGCGTTCCTTCTTGTGAGGCCTCTCTCTGTAAGTCCCAGTCCCAAAAACCTGCCAATTCCAAAATAGTATGAGAAAAATGAGCTTACCATTCTGTTCCTTCACTCCATTTTGCCAACCAAGAGGCATTGAAACAAGTATGGACAGAAAACACTCATAGAATTCCAGGTACTGATCCCAACTTCTCGAAAGCACCTCAAGGACGGAAGTACGTAGATCTTGTGTTTGGATACTTCCCACTCATTCCCACTGGCTGTCCCCCATCTCCTTTTTGGACTAATGCACAAAACTGTCAGCAGATGAGAATCATTTGGCGGTGACTGCAAGAAACAACTGTGCATTTTCTAACAGTCCATTAGTGCAAAGCTCTTAATGAAAATGAAAGCTGTTAATGAAGCCAAAAGGCGGTGGAAGCCTCCACTCTGGAGAGGGCAATTAGACAGGAGCACAAGGGAGAAAAATAAATACAAATCCAAAACAAGGTACTCCATGACCAAGCATTACACATGATG
This sequence comes from Hipposideros armiger, assembly GCF_001890085.2. Taxonomy (NCBI): domain Eukaryota; kingdom Metazoa; phylum Chordata; class Mammalia; order Chiroptera; family Hipposideridae; genus Hipposideros; species Hipposideros armiger. The sequence goes on along the minus strand of NW_017731449.1, from coordinate 475,615 downwards.
CAATCGTGACAAAGCAGCCAATTTATTTCCTACTTTCTAAAGAGACATATACAAACACTGAAAACTGTCATCATCCGGGCACCCACCCCCTTCCCCCAGACTTCACGTTACCAAATGATTCAACCTCAAAATTTGGAATCCATAGACACTTACAAAATATACACAGCAAGTGGGATTTTAACTTGGAGTACGGTTCCCCATAGAGTGCCATAACTGAGAGCAAAGTGAGTCACAAGAGTGAACTTTGTAATTACTATATTATTTTTTTAATTCCTCTGAATCAGAAGCTCTCTTATTTTAACACACTGTAGACAAAGGCAAAGATTGCAGGAGACCAGGCCTCTGCCAAGCATACTATTTTTGGGTAGGATATTTCCTGTGAAAAGAGAAGTCTCTAGAAGCTGTGCGGCTCCTGCGATGAGTACACACAAAGGTCCCCAGTTTTCAAAGCAGTGAATGGCCATGTTCCTGACTCCCACTCCAATTACCTGCTGTACCTCCTAAGTAGCCCAGGTTTACAGTTTTAAGAGAGTACCTTGCCTTGCATACATGTCAACTCCTCCAATTACCATAATCCATTTGAAAATGAACATATCCCTTATATGCAGAAATGATGCAGTCTCAAAGCCCTTCTGCCTTGCCCAGAGGGGGTTTACACACTCCCTGTTGGTGGCATCTCCATCCCTGTGCAGACTGGATTAAAATTACATATCTGGAAAATTCTTGGTATCAAGGTCCATCTCTATATGGCTGGTGACTAGGACAATGAAAGTTTAGTCAATGCTTACAGAACATGTACATCACCTCTGTCCTTAGCCCATTAATGTGCTTGTGCTGAGCATAAATATTCGTGGAATAAATGACTAAATGAATGATCAGATTTAGCTGAATAATTGTCTCCACACTTGCATTAGCTTTTTTTTTTTAATCCTCCCAAGACAAGCTCTTGTTTAATTTTTCATTTCTATTACGTGGAATAATTACGTCAATCAAATTCTATTGCATCAAATAGCTGAATATGATGCTATCATTAATGATGATTGATGTAACTAAAGTCTTCCACCCCAGGGAACCTGAATCAAATCTCCTTCCTATTAGTTACTATCTGGGCATTTGGGTAACTGCTGGAAAACCAAAGGGGCCTCACCCTGAGAAACAGATTTAATGGAAGAATCATTGTCTCTTGGGTGAACAGTCAAGAAAGTCTCATGAAGATTTCTTTCTAGATGTCCTTGGAGCTCCCACCCACCCATCCTATGTGGTAGCTTTGTAATGTGTTAGCTTAGCTAGGCAGTACAAGGTTTCCCAGAATCCCCTTTGTCGTAGGTTTCCAGTCAGGGTGGGCCCAAGGGAGATTCTTGGGAGATCTGAAGGGTGGAGGAAAGGCAGTGGCCATTCTGCAGCCCATACACAGTGTTAGTGCTGCTGATCTGCTGAATTGCCATTGGTATAAGGAGTGCTGGACCTACAACAGGCAAAATCCAATATGTATGCGTACACACACACACACACACAAACACACACACACACACACACACACACACACTCACACACACAGAGTCTCCATGTCCTAGTGGCTCTGCTTCTCTTGTTGGACCCTGACTGACTGACTGACTGACTGACTGACACACCCTCCTTCCTCTCTGGTGTCATCACCTCCTGCCCTCCCCTCCTTCATTTGGCTCCAACCTTACTGGCATCCTTGATGTTCTTCAAATACACCAGCATATGCCCATTCTACAGATAGGGAAACTGAGGCACAAAAAGGTTTGGGGTTTGTGTTTGTGTGTGTGTGTGTAACTTGCCCAAAGCAACAAAGCTAGTAAGTAAACCCATGCTTTTCACAGCTACACATGCTGCCCGCCTCCTCCACTAGAACAAAGACAGAATGCTAATCATCCTTATGCTCTCCCCACACGTAGAACAAATCATGACACAGAGTAAGCAGATGCTAAATAAATATTTGCTCAATTAAATGTTTAACTTTAGAGCAGTTTGCCGCCATCCACATTCGTCTTCGGATGCCTTGCTCTCTCTTCCTGCGTGTCCTAGTTACCGGCTCTTGCCCTCCACGCACACACGTGTACCCTGCCTGATGCACGGTCTTTTGTTCTTTTACTTCTTCTTATCAATTACTTCCTCTAGCTTGTCAATCATTTGGATGACTCCCTCACAACACCCTTCAATCTGTCACCTTTCTGGTTCCTGAAGAGCTCTGGGAGCCAAGAGCAACTCCACTTTTCAGTTCACTCTTTCCACAGAGGAGCCTCACATTTATTAAGCCTGTGAAGTAGTGCCCTCCTAAGACCTACTACCCTCCTCTCAGCACAAAGTCAAGGCTGGAAGCAGCTAAGAAGAACCCTGAGTAAAAGCATTACATGGGACTGGGTCAATGAAGATAGGAGCGGCCCCAAGAACCCTTTGGCACCTCCAACTGCAATAATTCCCCGGATGACACAACTTTGATGAGCCCACTCCTGCTGTGGACTGAATGTTTGTGCCCTCCTGTCCCCAAAATCATACCTTGAAGCCTTAACCCCCAATATGAGGTATTTGGATGTGGGGCCTTTGAGAGAAGATTAGATCATGAGGGCGGAGCCACTATAGAAAGACAAGAGAAATGATCTCTGTCTCCAGCATGTGAGGACTTAGCAAGAAGGCATCCACCTGCAAACCAGAAAGAGAGTCCTCACCAGGAACTGAATTGACCGTAACCTTAATCCTTGATTTCCTAGCCTTTTGAATGTGCAAAATAAAATTTCTATTGTTTAAGCCACCCAGTCTGTGGTATTCTATGATAGCAGCCCAAACTGACTAAGACAATTACCCATGTAAAAGGTTGAAATGGCGCCCTAAGGACAGTTCCCATGAGCTCAATGCAACTATTCAGTGCTTCCAGATGTGTATTCGGACTGCCATGCCACACTCCTACAGCCTGGTAATCATCCCATAGGCAGGCAGTTTGCCCCGGACTAAGATGGGGGGGATGGCTCCTGGGATACAAGACTTCCAGTGCTAAAAGTATATGAGTCAGTCAACTTACAAATGGGGAGCAACTGCTGGTAGATACTTGATCTGTAGAGTAATATGTGCTGGAAAATATGCTCCAAAGCTTACAACTTGAATAATACAGAGCCAACTCACTTCATATATTTTTTTATAGACTCATGAACTTCTTGAGCTATAAGGGACCTCACAGACCGTCAAGTTCATCCCCAGATATTTATAGATGTGGACACAGAAGCAAAGATGCAAAGTGACTCATTCAAGTTCACCTATAACAGAGATTGAATGGGGACCCTCTGACCTTATGTTCTTTTTACCCTGTGAGTAGCTTTCAAACTGTGTTCTCTGGATGCCTTTTCCCCACTTGAACCAGAAAGGCCATTATCTGTTTACGTTGGTATAGTCCACCATAGAGACAGACCGTGCACATGGGGCAAAAATGATAATGATGATGAAAATAATAATAGCTAATATTTATCAAGTACTTAACTACATACCAGGCCTAGTGTAGCTCTACTTCATTTATCTGATCCTCATAAAACCCCTAAAGTCAGTACTATTATTTTCCTATTTCACAGATTAAGTGACAGAGCCAGGAAACAAATGTGTACAGTATGTCATCAGCATCCCTGCTCTCAAGCAGGTCAGTGACCCTCTGAAATGACACTCAGAGTAGTTCTGCCTCTAAGACTATCACATTAAAGAGGGAGGAAGGAACTCAATCCAGCAGGAGCATGGCTGTTAAAAACCCACCTTAGCTCAGGTGCCTTTCTGCTCTTCAAAACACACCTCCTGGTCACTCCTAACATTCAGCTCAAATCACGGAAGGATAAAACCTTGGATGGCCTTGGACCAGTGTCTCTCATTCCTGTCCTGATGCTACTAGATGTATATACATATTAATGTTTGCAGTCTGTCCTCAAGGAAATTCCCTCCATTTGTCCTTGCCTGCACGTCCCCCATCGTTCCTGCCGGCACGGCCATGGCCTCTGACCTTGACTGCCTTTCTCTTATCCTGTGCTTCCTTCCAGAGCCATCACAGTGACACCTCCCAATTTAGCATCATGTATGAAGGTCATTACCAGGAGCTTAGCCATTCTTCCAGATCATTAAGGGATGATGGCTAAACTGGGTCTTTTCACCTGACCCCATCACATCCCGAGAGCCATGGTCATTTGTCATCACACCCTTCATGCCCATCTCCCGGCCGCTTCTCACTCTGAGTGGCACAACTTCTACCCTGGCCAGTCTGAATTAACTTCTCAGGCAAGGTTTCAGGCCATGTCTCCCTCACGTAATTTTACTAACATCTAGATACACTATGTCCACTGCACCCTCTCACCTCCTAGAACTGCTGTTTGCTTTTTTTATACTGATCAAAACACCCTGACCTGATTTGCTCTTTTATAACTGAACTCTCTTTTCTCTATTCAACGGTCTCTGTAAATTTCCCACATTGCTTCATCTGTTCATTTGATCTTGTTATTTATACTTGGGAAAGAAGGTGGATTTAATGGGCAATGGCTGCCCATTAACATGGCTTCTTCTTTTCTGAAAATGCCATCATTCTTAGATAGCTGCGTTTTTTCCTTCCCTCGCCACTTTGCAACAGCCCCCTCTGTTAACAGATCATGACTAGAATGTTCCTCAGGGTGAGCAGGCACCTTGGCTGTCCCCTCCCCTACTGTCCCAGCACTTGGAACAACGCCAGGCACGCACTAGGTGCTCCAGGCACCACCTTTACTTTGTGGTGCACACGACTCTCCCATATGCATTCTCTCCCCAGACCCTCACAACTCACAGGGTAAGCAGGGCATGCATCATTTTATCCCCGTGGTACAGATGAGGAGACTGAGGTTCCTAGGGGTTGAAGGCAGCAGAGAATTGTGGGTAAGAGCTCAGGATCGGCAAGGAGGCCTGAGTTCCAAACCCAGCTCATGTTTCTCACCAGTTGGCTACCTTGAGCGAGTCTGTTCACATCCCTGAACCCGTTCCCTCCTCTGCAGTAGAAAAGCAGCAGTAGCGCACAGCTCATAGTGTTCTCGCAAAGGCAGAAGTGAGATCGTGGCCATCAAGCACTCAGTCTCTGGCATGTGACAGGCTAAATATTGCATTTCTAGAAAGTGTTCCCAGCTGGCAAGCACAGAGCAGGAACCACAACCCAGGTCCGCTGCTAATTCTGATGCCTCACAACCTGTCTACAGTAACCATGGTATCCGGGACCCTTTAGCATGCTGGGTAGGACTGGCCTCCCACTCATACCTGTCCCAGGCAAGGCCAGGGCCCACACACCTCACCTTTCTTCCCTTCCCCCAGGCCTGGGGAAGCACTTCTCTGACACAAGAACATTTGCACAGAGGCAGCACGACTGCGGGGCCTGCAGGATCTGACCACAGGCTCCTTCCAGTCTGGTCTCTTCCATCCTGTCACAACAGACCTAGTCATCGATCCATCCCCTGCCACAGCATGGCTCTCGGAGGGTTCAGATGATGAATGACGATGCCGTTTATAGTAACAATACTCCTTCCCATTCACAATGCACTTTACAGTTTACAAATTGCTTTCATTTGATTTCCCAACAGACCAGGGCAGGCAAGGCAGGGTTGGGATGTTCCCTCAACAGGTGAGGTTCCAGGTGTGTGTGACTCCTCCCAGCAACACAGCCAGAAGCGTGGTCGAGACGTAAACCCAGGGCTCCTCGGTCTACACACGGGGCTCTTTCACTTGGGCTCTCTCATCATTACTTCCCAAGTCACCTTCTGTTTTATTCTCCACCCCACTCTCAATTTCTGTAACCCCAAAACCACCCTCCTTCATCCTCCACACAAAAAAAATGAAGCTACTACCTTCATTATGTTCATAGGTTAGATTGTGGGTGCCATATAAAATTTTAAATTCACGTTTAATTCCCCAATTTCTTTTCCTATTTGTCCCCCATCCTGTAGTCATGCATTTATGTCTGGCCCTGTAAGAAAGTCTGTGAAACACCAGTTCATCAGATACAGCCCCCTCCCATCCTACAGCCATCAAGCGTCTGCCTATAGAGGCATCAGGATGGTCACATCGCAAGGAGCAGAAAAGGAGGGGCCTAACCTCTAAGAGTCTGCAGACTGGTCAGGGAGACATGAAGAGAGAGATGTAAATGACAGAAGGGGACAATAGATGGTAAGTGGCCAGTGAGTGGCACTAGAAAGCACTACGGCATTCTGAAGAGCTGAGAGGATCAGGCAAAGTGGGCCAGAGTGAGTGAAACTGGAATTAAGCTTCAACAGATGGCTAGAGTTAGGAGAAGATACAGAAGATAAGGGGAGCAGCATGTGCAGAGCCCCAGAGAAACACTGCACCTGGCATATTGGAGGGTCACGAGTTAGCAGGGCCTGGTTCTGCCAAAGGCTTCATTAAATGGGATAGGAGCTGAGGGTGGGCCAAACTGGCATGCTGAACACCAGGCTAAGAAGCTCGGATGCTATATACTGGAAAGATATACCGGAAGAGGGGTGGGGACTCAAAGTTTTTATCAGGAGAGTGACATATGGAGTGCAGAGTTTAAGGGAGGTTTATTTGTCCTCAGCCCTCCAAAAGATCATGTATCAAGGCAGGCAACATGACAGAGGCAATCAGAGAACAAAGAGAAATTTAATAAGACTCCACAATGTGCTGCAATACAGCTGTTGGAGCACATGGGCTCCGGAGTGCATTTTCAGAGGGCGGCCAGAGGGGGAGGACACCAGAGAGGCATGTTCACACAGCAGAATCCAGGCGAAATGATCACTCGCCTCCAGGCAGCCAGCAAGTGCAAGCCCGCTCCACTTCCCCAGAGCACTCTGGCCTGCTTGTCCCTCATAGCCACGGCTTTCCAATTACACATTTGACAGCTGTCTTCCCCAAAGGATTGTCAGCGTTCGGAAGCAAAGGTTGAGCTGATCTCATTCATGCTGTACACTAAAAATCCGTAGAGGCTCAACAAAGTTTTCCAGTTTGCATTAAAGGGAAACTCAGGAGCCAATGAACAGAACAGCAAGACTGCCCTACAGATTCAGGTAGTGTGGTAGAGAGGAATGAGAGGTGTGGAAGAAACAGGAATTTGATCTTAAATTCATTGAAGAAAGTGAACAGGCAAAAGTAGAAAGCACGTACCAGAAGTCCCCAACTGATAAGCCTTCAGAGCCCTCTCTCACCTGGGCCCAGGTACCCTTCGGGTAAGCAACTCCTGGTTGTCCAGGAATGTGTTCTCCAAAGCTCTGACACCCACCATACAACAGACACTCAACAAATGGATTTGGATAGTTTTGAAGTCCATGAGAACCAGGAAGACACAAGCACTGCCAAATGGATACCTTTGCCTATGCTGGCTCAGGGACCCTGAAACTTAAAAAACTATGGAGGGCAGAGCTATGCCCCGCCCCTCCCTCCCTCTCTCCCATGGAGCCAGGGCTCTGCCCTGGTGACTGAAGACAGACATGTACAAAGCACCCAGACCTCCCATGCTTGCTTTAGGCAACTGTCTCAAATATTTTTAGCAAGAATAAGCTAAATCTAATAGAGACCCTGGAGGGAAACTCTTAATGAAACTCGGTGTCTTCACCAAAGACCAGGGGACAGGAAGAGAAAGGAAGTAAAACAGAGTTTACACATACAAATATTTATGAACCCAGAAAGAAACAGAGAAAGGACAGAAAGGAGGGAAGGGGGACATAATGGTTCTTGATGGGGAACAAGTTTTGTTCTGTCTTCACTGGTGGTTGTAGGCCCCTGAACTATTTGCTTATACCTGCCTAGCCTCAAGAAAGTTTGAAAAGTGTTTTTACTGTAGTTGCTACCTTGGGGCAGTGGAAAGAAGGTGAGATGGGGGTATGATGGCACCCTAGACTTGAATCTCAACAAGAATAACTCAGAGCTGGGTGACCTTAGGTGAGATGCTGAACCTTTGGAAACCTTAACTTCCCCATCAGCGCCATGCGAACAATAGAAGCTCCCTGATGGGTTACTACTGTGCAGAGTCAGTGGCTGGTGCATATTCAGCTGGGGCTCCTTACTCAGGAAATCCACCCCCTCGGTACACCACCCAGTAGACAATCAGCATGAGTCGGCCCATGCCTGCGTTTCCCTCTCCTTTCAGAACTCCTGAGAAACTGTGGAATTCAAAGAAACCCCAGACACAAGCGCTTTGGGCTCCTTTGACCATATACTAGGTAAATATTCACATTCTTCTTGTGAACAGTAAGGTAAAGGGTCTTATTTGGATTATTCTGAAGGCGAATTAGTTGAAGCTGAGGTGTCTGGCCAGGAGCAGATAAGGTCAGATCTCGCACAGACCATGTCTAGCCCACTCAGAGGCTCCTGTGCAAAGGAGATTAACGCCCACTCCATGCTTCTGGGACCCCCTTGATGGAATAAATAAGTGATTTCCATCCAGGTTTGTCTTCCTGCTGCCTAAACGCACATTTAAATTTCAAACACTTCCATTTGTAACATAATCACAACCAAAATCCCAGCGAGTGCTCCCCCTCACAAGTGGTGTGTCTTCTGGATTAGTCCCCTGGGAAGCCGGAACACCCACACTTTCACCTTTCTCAGAGCAGAATGAAAAGCTAGCTCTACTTACAGCTGTTTACACAGCATCCCTGAAGACACCAGGTAAACACCTGAACCCAGGCAACTGCCAGCTGGAAATTGGAGCCAAGCTTCGTCAGAAATCCATTAGCCAACACAGGCACAGACGACCAGTGATGAAATAGGAGCCTAATTCACTTCTGTTCCTCCGGCAGCCGGCTCAACCTTGTTTCCCTCCTCCCTCTGGTCTAAATAAAACAATGGAGTCAACTGGACAGTTAAATATCCTGCTTTGTCATATCATCAGATCCTATTTCTTAAGCATTTTCTCCTTTATGCTTTTGTTTACAGCTGATTCCTTCTAGGAGATAATACAGACAGGAAATGGGGAGAGTGAGATCAGAGGAGGCTGGACAGAAGACAAAGCGGCCAGACCAAAACTGCATTTACGGAGCACACTTGACAGAGGTTATACCCAGAGGACAGCCCGTGTGCAGGGTTGTGATCTCAGCCCCATGTTGGTGAGCACATATATTGTCATCACCACTGTGTGTCTCTCAGACCTACAGCAGCCACTCCTCTGTAAGGGGAAGGTCTTGGGAATAGGGGCAAGGGGGTGGGACTTGGGGCTGGGACACATGTGATGTTCTTACCTGTTGGTAATTACAATCAGCATAGAATGGAAGTCTGTGGGTTGTGTAGACTCCCAGAAAGGTGTCCTGGAGCTGATTTGTTACAGAAACAGGCTTTTTCAGGAGCATGAAGTAGAGGCTGGTGGAGACCACAATATAAGCTATCCTCCATATTTCTCTCCTTATGGGAATAATGAAACAGCACTATGTACCCATCACAAATGTCTTGGCTGAATGTCCCAAGGCTCATGGGAAATTAATCAAGGCCATCATACCCCATACAGATGTGGAGATGGAGGCAAAGATTATCACCCCACCTCCATCATCCAAGGGGGATGGGAGTTTCACCAGGCACCTACTTGGCTGCCTGAAGTTAACAATTGATACCTAAGAATTCCCTCTACTTCCAAAGGACTGCTGCTCTCCTCCTTTGCATCCTGACTTTATTAAAGAACCAGATGGCCTCACCTGCAAGATCATTCAAGGTGATGGCCTTAAAGACTTGCTCCTGGGCCGGCCGAGTGGCGCGATGGTTAAGAACTGGCTTGGGACGCCAGAGGGCCCCGGTTTGGATCCCACATATGAGGGCCAGTGACACTGCCCTCCACAGCTAAGATGCTGAACAACAGCTCAACCTGGAGCTGGGCTGCCATGAGTCGCCGGTGACGGCGTGGGCTGCAGTCCCTGTGGCAGTGGATTGCCATGGGCTACCATGTGTGGCCAGCAGCCAGCGTGAGCGGCCAGCAGCCGCAGTGAGCGGCCATCCAGAAGCCGGCGACTGATCTGCCTCACCCGGGAAGAGCGCAATGATGGTGCCAACTTGGGCCAGTGAAGCAACATCCTCCACAACTAGACTGAAGAACAAAAACGACAGCAACTTGTCTGTTCCCCTTTCCCCAATTCCCCAGCACTGTTCCCATCCCCCCAATTCCCCAATAAAAAACAAACAAACAAACAAAAAAAAAAACAACTTTAAAAAAAAAAAAAAAAGACTTGCTCCTCCAAAGTGTGGTCCCCACACCAGCAGCATCACGGGCAACCCCAAGAAGCTTGTCGGAAATGCAGCATCTCAGGCTCCACCCCCGTCCTCCCCCATCAGAACCTGCATTTTAACAAGATGTCCAGATGATGTATATGCACATTAAATTGTGAGAAGCACTGGCCTAGAAAGCAGTTTGAGAAAGGTCAGGTGCAACCTTCTTGCTGAGTGGCAGCCCATTCAAGAGGGAGCTTTGCCCTTGTGGTGCTTGGTTTGGAAGTCATAAGAACCACATCCTTCCAGCCGCTGTACCTAAAGACTCATTCTGTTCTGCCTGGCACCCTGGCTACCCTTTGGCCAAAGGCCCCTGCTGCACCAGGGTGTAAGGCAGGCGATGGGCATAACGAGCACAGGTCAAGGTGGAGCTAACACCAGCAGTGACACAGGGGAGGCACCACCTCAAAAGCCTAGATGAAATGTGTGGTTGAGAATTAGGTCAGTGTGCTAAGGGGCAGCCACTGATTAAGCAGCAGCTAAAAAGGAAGACTCTGTGAATGAGACAAGGCATTTGAGAAAGAGATATTTACTGAGAGTGACTCTGTTAAAAACACACTTGAGACTAGAGGGCTGCTTCACTCAACTATCCATCAATAGCAATCCATGTCAGGTGACCTAAACAGAGGCCTGAGATCAAGGCAGAAGGAGAAGACTCCATCAGAACAGTTTTTACCTAAAGCAAGTTGGACCCGGCATTCACTCCACTGCTGTGGATATTTCCCTGCCTCTTTTCACATGAGTGAACTGAGATCCCAAGAGGCTGACTCCCTGATTACACAGATGCCAGGATACCGATGACCTTCCTCTCCCAGATCTCTGCTTCTAAATGGAGCTTCAGCTGGTCCCCCTTTCATATCCCCCCACCCATGTGAAATAGGACCACCTGACAGCCAGGTGGTGAGGGTGAAAGATGCACATCAAAAGTTTCCTGATTCCTTTTAAAGAACTTAATTGTGTTTGGTTTCAGATTTGTAAAATTCTTCTATTCAGATGTAGTTGACATTTGCTACCCAATATCCATCCCCCTATTCCCAAAATTTTGGGTCAAATACCCAGCCTCCCTCTGAATTCCATGGGCTGTAGGAAAAGTGAACACTTTCCTCTAATTCTAAAATCTCACTGAGCACATGACTCAGACCTAAGTTACCAGCAAAACCCATCCCTCTGATTACAGTGATTGCTTCAGAGATGATCATGTGACTTAAATTGGTCCAATGAGTTCGAAGCCCCAGGATTTTTGTGGGATTGCTTGGCAAGAGAGGTACACGTTTTTTACTTACAAGAACCAAAAAGCAGATGGAACAACCTAGGAATCACCATCAGCCATCTCGGATCATAAGCGAGGTAGCCTACCAAACCAGAAGCCAACACCAAGAAAGTGAAGCCAAAAAACGGGTGAAGTGAGACAGTAGGTCTCGGTCCTATCATTTGAGTTACGAGACTTTTCAGAAACTGAGTTACGAGACTTTTCAGAAACTGAGCCCGTAAATTCCCTTTGTTATAAGGCAGTTGAGCTGAAAGTTCTGTTATTTGCAGCTGAAAAGCATCCCAACTGACATACTCAGTTAATAAATCTTTCCCTGCTGGGAAGAAAGATAATGTCTCACCAAAATTCCCTTGGCCTGGGCATATATTAGACACTCCCGGCTCCCTTCTTCCCCAAAAACAAATTGTCAGACACACACAAAAAGTGACTGAATAAACAAGCTGCCAAGGAACAGAAAAGGGGCTGCCCTGCCTGCCTGCGTTCCCAGCTCTCTGAAACAACCACCCCAAACCAGGCTCTCACTTCCTCCTTCTGTCATCAGGAATTTCTGCTTTCACTCCATCTAGGGATTTACATATCAGAAGCAAATAGCCCACCCGCTCCCACCCCCAGTTCTGCCCACCCCTCCAAGTCTGCACTCCTTTCTTCACTACATTTAAAGTGAGTTGGGGGAGGCTTTATTCTAATCCCAGTACAATTCTCCCAGCTCTTTCCTAATCCCTCCACCTGTGAGATAATTGCCGGCATTTAGAGAAAAACTCAATAGTAATCACAGCCTTGCACACAAAGACACAAAAAGAGGCAGATAAAATAGGAGAACGAAAAAAAAAAAAATCACAAGCCCAGAATTATCCACACTCTGACATCCATTCCAGAAGTACAATGTGGCCAACTGCTCTCAACGAGGGATAAAGGCACAGCTTTACAAGAAGGGGGTGCATTTCAAAATATCGTCGTTTTTATAGTTCCTTACGTAGAGTAAGATGATACAAATCTAGAAACGAAAATGGTTGTCATCATTTAACTATTCACAATTCAGGCACAAGTAATAAGCAGGCCTATCAAACGTGAACTCCTATTTATTGTCTTAATGCAACAAGAAAATTCTTTTAACCCAGGGTGTCCCCTGTTGGGTGATGAAAAGGGGAAAAGAGATGCAGTGATCAGAATAAAATAAAATCCAATTGAATCAGGCTTTTGGCCTCACTCCATCAACCCTGGCTAAGATCCCAACCATGCTTATAGCTTTGGGTTTATGGATGATATGACGCAAGACAGAGATTAAAGCCCTTAAAAATTACAACAAAAATCTGTGCGTAACAAATAGATTTATAAACTAAGATAAAGGCAAAACTTGTGTTAAGCTATATAAAATTCAACACGATAAATTTTGCAGTCTCATACACTTCCTTTTTTATTTGATTCCTTGGAATTTGGGATGTAACACTGTGTGTCTCACACTCACCTGATCACAAGAATCACTCAGACCTGCAGGTTCTGTGCAGCTAAGGTGGGAATTCAAAGCCTTTAGTTTTACAAGTCCCCTGGGTGATTCTTATGGCTTTGAGAAACATCACTGTAACTCTGTAGGGTTTTGTTTAAAATGAAATACATAGACATACATGTATATTATAGGAAAAGAAATGAGCAGAGATCCTCTATGTCATAAAAACTATAGAGGCATTTTAGTTTGTTTGAGCAAAGGTAAGCTAAAGAAGGCTGGCAGGCATGACATAAGACGATAAATAGAATACAACTCACCCACTGAGACAGACTGCCATTGTATCCACCAAACCCCGTTCCCTTTCCTCCTGGACACATAGCTAAATTACATTTCCCAACCTCCTTTGCAGTTAGGTGGGATCACGTAATTGAGTCTGGCCAATAGTTAGTGGCACGCACTTTCTTTCTCTTTCTCTCTCTCTCTCTCTCTCTCTCTCTCTCTCTCTCTCATCTTTATCTCTATCTCTATCTCCATCTCTATCTCTATCTCTTTGTCCCTCTCTCCCTCCCACCGTCCCTCCCAACCCCCCACCGGGACAATTGAATGCAGTGAAGGAGGAAGTTCTAGAAAATGACAAAACCACAGGATGGAAGGTGCCTGAATGATGATATGGAGCAGAGATCCCTCCTACACCACACACCAATCTACTGTAAACTGTAATGTGAGTGTAAAGCTTTGGTTAGTATTAAGCCGCTGGGACTTGGGAATTCTTTGTCATAGCAACTATCCTACCTTAAAACATACCACTACCTCCCTGTACCTCTCTGTTTCCCAACCCACTCTCCAGACTTTAGGATCAAGTAAACACAGACTAATTGGGAAACAAGTCACAAGTAGCTGCCACAGTAACGTCAGTATGACATCTCAACCCCACAGGAAACTACTTGTCTTCAGAAAGAGGCTCTCACATTTTAAGCAGATTTTGGTATAGACAAAGCCCCAGACAAGAGAAAAAAATATATAAATAGCTTTTGGAATTCATTACATAGGTGTTTTCCTCCTACTAAATTCTGAGCTCTGCTTAAGAACAAAGACTGATTTTTATTCATTTTGTGTATCCCTTGTGCTCAATGCTTATTAAATTCAATTATACTTTAGTGTTACTGTCAAGAGTAAAAGGAAGATATTATTTATTAAAACTGTAGCAAAAGCCAGAAATCTTGTTATGCACTTAAATGTGTTAGTTCGTTTACTTCTCAATTTTACCAAAAGTAAACGAATGTATTATTTATAATATATTATATGTAATATTATATGCATTATTACAACATACTATATACAATAAGAATAGTGTTATAACATGCTATATATAAAAATATATTGCAATAATGTATTATTATCCCCATTTTGCAGAAAAGAAAACTGAGGTACAGTAAAACTGATTAAAATGATGGTATGACATATAGAATCAGTTTAGGCTTTGGAGTCAGGCAAAACTAAGTTAACCTTGGTTCTGCTACCAGCTCTGTAATCAGTTCTGTAACCCTGGACTTCTGTTTTTTTGTCTGTGAAAATGGGGACAATACCATGCAAGCATAAAGACATTTCTTTAACGTGACATAGAGAATAAAGTTAAAAAAAAAAATCTTTGCTTTAGGTAGTGGAGGAATTGGTAGAGAAACGGGAGGATGATTTCTTACAAGATAAACAAGAAAAGAGAGGCGCTGGTCCTCTCCTCCAAAACCAACTGCCAAGCAAGGGCCGACGGGAGAGCCGGGACACAGAAACATAACTGCTCATCTCCAGGGAGAGCAGCCCTGCCTCTGGCCACTCAACGGATAAAACAAAAATGCATAAAAGGCTTCCAGCTACTGAGTTGGCCAGAAAGGGCATAAAGGATGCAAGAGAGAGTGAGCCTGTGAACCCTCAAATGTATTTTTTTTCCTATTATTTTTGGAGGGAAGCCGACAAAAACAGGAAGGGATCTGGAAAGTTGACAAAAATCATTATTCTCCACAAATTACTTTAACCTTGCCTAGGCAGTGACCTTCACACTACCACTGGCTTAATGGCATTTATTTCAACAGTAACTGATTTCACTATTACACAGAGATTCAGAGCACAAGATAATACAACTAAATCACTCTTGTAAATATTTAATATCATTGCCTTTCTTTTTTCCTTTTAACAAATCACTATTAACGCTGAGCACATAGCAGAAAACACATTTATTTATTCTATCCTGGAAAAAAAGCTTAGTACTCATGCATTTTATCCATCTAGTTCTCCAAATGACTTTGACACTTGAGAGCCCTCATGATCAAAACGGTCTGAAGGAAGGCTATTTTGCAACAATTTAGGAGCAGATTTTATGTCCTGATCAACCATCCCCCAAAGTTGCCTTATGGAAAGGCACTAAACTTAACCCACCAGACTCACAGCAAACCCTGAAAGGGAAAATATACTTTTAAAAGAAAACAAATGAATGATATTGGCTTAAAGATAATGCATTCTTACTTGAGAGAAAATGAATTTCTCCTTGTAGTTAAAAATAAAATGTAAATAAAATGACTATACTATTCTATAAAGGAAGAAAGGAAGTGGAAAAAAAGTATTAAGCAACAGTTTTTAAATTAGTCCCAAGTGAATTTCCTCAAATCCACTCTGTTATAAACTATCAACATGGGGCAGTAAAAAGATTAAAAAAAAAAAATGGGTGTAAAAGCAAGTCAACTGGTGTCACCATCTTACTTCAGCCGAGACAAAGCAGTCGACAGGGCAAGTCCAGAAGTGGTACATTATAAAATCCTGAAAGTCACAGCAACTTACCAACAACTCCAAAAGCTGGGGTTGGATCAGTTCTCAGGGCAGTCACGTTACTTAAGAGACCACCTTGTTTGCAATGCTCGCACTCTGATATCTCCAGAGCCTTTCTTACATGACACTATCGATACTAATCTCAGCCGCCTGTGGATGACCTATCACAAATGCTACTCCCGCAGTGAAGATGACCAAGGCAGCTTGATTGCGCCTTAGTGGCAACTTGGTGGGATGGGAAAGCAAATGACACTGGGAGTCAGAAAGTCTGGGCCCAGCCCGACATCACCATGAATTACCAGCACAGCGACAAACATACCACGTATGCCCTCTCAGCATGTGTTCTGTCATCCACAAAAGTATGACGGGATGGACTAAAGGAACTCTAACTTCCTTTGGGCTCTGAAATGATATGCATCTAAGATTTGGGGAAGCAAATCAACCTTTTTTTTTAGAAAGTAACTCTTGGTTCAATATTTTTGTTGTCTTCATGGCTCATATAGTTTCATCAAATAATATCAGGAGATCCCACAGCACTTTGTGCACACAAAAAGAGCAAACACATCCATCAAAGACCTAGAGAACAAACAGGTTTTATCAGGATGGCATTATTATTGTTATTATTATTATTATTATTATTATTATTATTACTATTATTATTGTGGGAGGCTCTAAAGGAAGAGGCCAATTGTTCCCTCTTGCAATAGAGGTGCCCAAAAACCTTCTGCTGAAACTCTAATGGGAGGCTCGGGGCTGTGGGTGATACTGAACTCTGCTAAGAGTTATTACCTCAACGATTCCTAGTGCCCATTCAACAAGTATTTACGGAGTGGTTTCCACTATGAAGCAGGCACTGTTACAAGCACTGGATATACCATGGTGAGCAACATGGATACCGCCCCTGATTTTGTGGTACTTACAGTCTCATGGACTACTAATTCCTTAATGTTGCATGATGCCACTTTAATTTACACAGCATTTTCATGTGTGAGATATCAATTACTACCCAGAACAGACCTCCCAAGTAGGGCAAAAAGATGGATCTAATTTGTTCGAAGTTCTCAGGCCTACGGTGATATTGATAAGATGTATTTATGATGATGAAAACAAATGTTTATTTATATTAGATCCAAGATCTAGCATAAGTTTTTTTGTATCCATTGTCTCAATGGTTCCTTCCAGCAGTCTGGGAAGTGGGTAGTATTACTGTTCCCAGTTTACTTATTAGGATAACAAGGCTTAACAAATGTCCACAGCTTGTAAGTGTCAGGCACTAACAGCAGTATGTAATCTGCCATGTTTTCTTCCCCAGCATCCTGAACTTCGCCTTCTGACATTTATCCTAGTACTGGTCTTATTCCACAGTGCTGACCCTGCATTACAATAATCACACCTGGATATCTGGTTCTCCAGGCTCAATTTGCACATGGATCAGTTAGTTTAGACCTGGGAACCTCACCCATAGCAATTTTGGCCACGGGCATTTGTAAATGCCCATTATTGGTCACTTGGGGAAATGAGGGAGAATACGGCTGGCTCAGCAAACTACCTCTCCATGGCCAGATGAACAGCCCCAGGCAAATAATCTACTACAAATGGATGAACGGCAGTCACTTCATACTGAGCAAACTGCACATAAACAGGACAAAGTCCTCAGCCTTGCAAAGTGAGAGCCCACAAAATCTTTAGCCGAGCCAATGATTTCTAAACAAAACACAAGTAATTCTTACCAGGAAGAAGTTACTTCACCTACATACTCACTGTCTGGAAAAAAAGAAGCTGTTGATAGCCAAATTCCCAGAGTGATAGAATGAATGACCTTAGATATACAGTGGAGAAATAACCACGGTGACAGTTGACCTGCTCGAAATTTCAAAGCAAATGACACTTAAAGTTCCTAGTACTTTTCTTATGCTGAGATCAGCTCTTCCTAGAGTTACACAGGCCGTTTTCAAAAGCACTGTTTATACACAGTATGTGGATATCCCTTTAAGTACTTAGGCAATACAAACTGGAAGTGTTTTAACAAGACTAGTGTCTTTAAAACTGCAATTTGTAACATCTGTGTTGCGCATATTACCAGGAAATAATAATTTTCCTATTGAAACTAACCCATCCTAAAAACTATTACTGATTGGTAATAAAATAATTGGTAATGAAACAGAAAATGTAGTGAAAAGGATTGACTGAAGCCAATCCAAATTCTAGACTTGGAAAATACTTTAGAATTATCTTGCCCAAAGTTTTTTAACTGAACACTAGTTTTAATTCTAGCTATTCTGATCCAAGATGGAAATTACAATAAAAAGGATTTCATGTCAAATAAATTTGGGTAACATTGGAAACTACATTTTCTTTCTTAGAGATTCATAATTTGCATTGTCATAACAAAGGCTCTGAGAAGTCCTACAGTAAAAAAAAATCCTGTTTAATTTTGTTTTAAACCTATGTTTTGAGAACTTATTTCCCCCAGTACAGTTTTTCTTGAAACATTATTAGCATTTACCAAATTTTTTCAGAAGATGGCACCTGGCTAAACATGCTATATAATATCAGATTCTGAAAGATGACAAAACTTCTCTAAATTCACACTCACTTATATTTTTCCTTGGGGCTATTTTGAAACCGGATGATACATTAGTTTTAAAGAAACATAACATTTAAAACATCTCCAGTTCCTCTAGACTTACACAATAGGCAAATTGTTAGGATTTGAGTTAGTTCCACAGTCCTCCCATCAACTGCATAACACACAAATCACTACAGATATGATATTGGACTACAAAACTCACACTCTCAACTTCACGTTCAGAGATATCACCAATAATTGGAAAATGTGTTTTTCCAATGCATATTTTAAGCCATTTAGCAATTCTTAACAGCAACATGAAGGAGCAACTGATCACAGTAACACACTAAATTCAGTTTAAATGTTTCAAGAAAATGGGTCAAGAGATTTTCCTACCTTTGTTTGTTGTCTGATACACATTTTATTTTGTTTTGGGAGAAGTGTAACACACACACGTATTTGAGTTTTTCAATTTATTTTTGGATAGTATCAAGCCAAAGTAGTGATTCTCATTTCAATAACGGATCTGCAGGCATTT
Organism: Hipposideros armiger; assembly: GCF_001890085.2. Taxonomy (NCBI): domain Eukaryota; kingdom Metazoa; phylum Chordata; class Mammalia; order Chiroptera; family Hipposideridae; genus Hipposideros; species Hipposideros armiger. The sequence continues at coordinate 456,753 of NW_017731449.1, read as the reverse complement.
GCAAGGCACATTCATTAGCTTATCTTTAAGTAAATATTTTGATTGTCAGGCAGCTAATTGCAAACAAGGTTCTTTTCCAAACACTCACTCCTGATGCATCCAAGCCCACTTGCACATCATTCATTTAATAATCTGTGTCTGTGCTAAAATATAAAATCATCCTCAGGAAGTCAAGGTACAGAAAAAAAGCATGTTTTACAGGCTTTCTCTTAGAAGGGCTCCAGAGCATGTGGGACCTGTTTCTCTTTCAGAACGCTGGTCTTCACTGTCCTCATTACCATAAAGCCAAGGAAATGAGCCATTACACACCATCATCCCTGCTAACCGCTATTATAGAAAATCACACACTCACACAACAGCATTAATTGTCAGAATTAGCAACCATTTCAAAGGCAGCTGTTCTTTCACTCTTAAATAGGCTCCAAATTTCAGATCTTCTCCCTGTATTGATCTATTGTTTTTACACACACACACACACACACACACACACACACACACACACACACACAATGGATCCTTAGCCAAATTTTTAAATTCAAAAAAATCCAAGAAAATATTGTTTATTAAGCAACATTTTCCACCCCAATACTTGCGAGCATTTTTACAGTTGGCTGGAAAGCTTCCAACCTGCACAGAAGCACTTGTCACAGCTCCAGGTGAAAAGGGCTCTGCTTATTGTGGCATGGGGGGGAAAAAAAGAGCAGTATCTCTTTAAGAGTCAACAGTAAATTAACTTGCCCAAAAGAGTGAAATAATTAGCAGTTAGTAGCTTATTAAAAGGATGGCAAAGGCCAAGCTGCCATCTGGGATCTCCAGTTTCTTGTGATTGTTATTATGTCAAGATGTGGAAGTTGCATTAGCTTTCATGTCACCGCGCCTGCCCTTACTTTACATGTAAATTTTAATGAAAGATGCGGCACTTTTAAAATCAGACATCCATCAAAAAGTGTTATTAGTCTGGCTTTTTACAAAGCATATGGTCTTTTCTACCTCTGCTGTTCTACTTGCCACTAAATGCCTTAGGGGAAAAAAAAATAGAGAAAAACCCAATAATATCAATTAGATATTCTCTTTGTGCAGAGGAAAACCTGAGCATCATCAAAAACAGGGCCAGGTTACACCCCACCAAAGGGCAACACTTTTGCCTCTATTTACACACAGTGAAAACCACAATGCTTCCTTCTCACAAAATTAATCCCACTTAATGAAAATTAAAGCAATCTAGAGCCTGCCTGCTGATTACTACATGGATACACACAGTTGTGGAGGGAGTGTGAATAAATGTATTTATTAAAAATAAACGCCAGAAAGTGGCATGACAGAACCGTGTGGAGGTGATGGATACACTGTATCTCAATCTGGATGGTATTCAAATGAGGGTATATCGGTTAAAAAATATTTAAGCTATACACTTAAGAGTGTGGATTTTATATACTTTACATGATGTGCACTATCCCTCAATAAAGATAAACATAAACATAAATGTACACATACATGAAAAATTCCCTGCGTGTTCACACACAATGCATATTCTCTTGCCTGATTCTGAGAATTTCAAGAGTGGGTGATTTGACTAGCTGAATTATTACCTGACAGTTTCTCTTTAAAATAAATTAATAAAATTAATTTTAAAACTGCATAAATATTAATAAGTTGAAAACAATGTATCTAAGGCTTTAGGAGGAGAACTGGTTGTTACCTTTGAAAGCCATTTTCAAACTCCTGTGAACTGCCAGCAAGGCATTAGAGGGTGGGTGCCTCTCTGCTCAGTCAGCCCTGGGTCCTGAACACCTAGCTAGCACTTGTCCAGACACATCTGAGACTCGGTCAATATTTGCTGAATGCCAAATAGACATTGCTTTCAAATGTTAAAGCTGACAATCGGCTAAATTCAGGTGCATATCATTTGGATTATTTTCAGTACTACAGATGGAAGCCACATGTGAGAACATATTCAACCAGTATAAACCTATTAATATGAGTATGTATTTGGAGAAACTGTAACTATACCCAGATACATATACCCTGCCCTGCACACCTGAGAAACAGACTGTGATGTACACAAGCCTAAGCACAAAAGGAGACGCACTTTGCTTGTTCTCTTATTTTTTTCACCACACTTCTGTTTTGAATTCTTTATAAATTAGAAAATAAGGTTTAATTCAAAACATCCTCTAATGTTAACAAACTTGGCTTGATAAGCAAAAGTCTGTACAAGTAGATCACTAATAACCTTCAAGGAGAAAGCATTTATGACATATATATTTATGACATATATATATGACATATATGTGTGTATATATATATATGACATATATATACATGTATATATATATATAATATATATATATATGTGTATATATTGGGTTGTCGGAAAAGTCATGATGTATTTTTTCTATGTTTTTTGTTGCAAAAATGTGTCATGACTTTTCCTACAACCATATATATATACACATATATATTATATATCATATATATACAGAGAGTGCCAAAATAATGTATACACATTTTAAGAAAGGAAAAAAACGGTATTAAAATTGTAATACTCAATATACACTGATAACAAAAGATGAATACAAGTCACATTTGTCTTCTGCAATTACGAGAGGTGCTCAAAGTGGTTACCATCTGTGTAATTTTAATAGTTTTTTCCTTTCTTAAAACACGTATACATTCTTTTGGAACTCCCGGTATATATCGATATATATATATGTATATATATCAGGAGTTCCAAAAGAATGTACACACGTTTTCAGAGATGTTATCTATGCTCAAGCAGTAGTTCACCATAATCAGAAGTGTCTGGACACTGAGGGTAACCACTTTGAGCACCTCTTGTAATTGCAGAAGTCAAAAGTGACTTGTGTTCATCTTTTGTTATCGGTATGTATTGAGTATTACAATTAATACAGTTTTTTTCTTTCTCAAAATGTGTATACATTTTTTGGCATCCTCTGTATATGATATATATTATATATATGAGAGAGAGAGAAAGAGAGAGAGACAGAGAGATACACACAAACATAAAATCTGTGCATAATCAATAAATCCAAATTGATAAATATAGCGCTTAGAAATCTGAGAAATATTTCCTTTATGTGTTGTCAATTAGAATTTAATTGAAACATGAAACATCCCATTGATCATAGTACATTTTACTAAATCTACTGTTCACATTTACACATTTTTAAAAATGCTCCCAGAAACAACTGTTCTAAAAATATCTTTGGTATTCAATAAAAATTTCTAAACAAGGAAAGGAAAAAAAACACTTTTCATATTTTTAAAGCACCATTTTAAAGACATCACTGTCACAAAACAGTTGCTAAAATCAGGCAATTACACTTTTTATGTTTAAAATAAATCTATTTTCCCCCTGCAGACTTTCAAAACATTAGAAGGGAAAAAAACGAAACATGGAAAACAGGCTTTTTTTAAAAACAAAGTGATTTTATTCATTGTCAAGAGGACAAATCAGTGGTGGATGAGAAACAGATGAGGCAAGAGATGGAACTATAATATTGCTCCTATTTTATTATAATTAGATATTTATAGAGCACAGATGAGTTTATTTTCATAATTACTAGCTGACATTGCCTTTACTAATTTGCATAAACAGTTGGCTATCAAAGCAGTAACTTATTTGCAGGGCTCTTGAGTCCTAGCAGGGACAAGAGGGGGCTCAACTCCTCAAATCAGCTTTCTTAATGTCATTACTAGCAAAATACGATCTACATGAAATCATGTTCAAGTTCATGTAGCTTGATTATCTCTTTCCAGTTTGGCCAGTGTTAATTATAATAGCTCAGCATTGGAAGGCCAATGGTCACATCTACATGGGAAAAAACACATGCACACAGACAGAAGGATGCCACGATCTGACATTTTTATAAAATCCACTTCCGGTTTTATCTTGAGGGTCTGGTGACACCAGACATGCATTCTTGCATGGCAGCAATCAGCTAGAGCGGGCTGGAGGCTGCTGCCTTTGACAGGGTTTCTGCTCTCGTTTGCCACAGTCCCCACCACCCCCTATTATCTATCTTACACTAGGACTTTTTTTAGCATGGGATCTGCTCCTTGATGATACCTATCAGGCCCCTGTAGGCATATGATTCTGTAACACTTACTCCAAGTTCAGTTTCAAGGGAAAGTACTTAGTAACCTCACCAGAATGGGCAATCCCCAATTTAACAAGGAAAGGGGGATAGAGGCCAAAACACACTCTAAACATTTAAACACAGGCTGTCAAAATCAGGTCAAAAACGCTGACCGAGGCTGGTTGCTGAATAACTCCTTCGGTCAGCCACTTCTATTATAGGTAAAGAAAGCCGCATTTGCTTTTGGCTCAACGCAACCCAGTGGTCTCCTGAATCTGGTGGTTATCGTTATAGCCTAAACATCCTGCTCAGTTTTCTGGATTTAACTTCACAGTCACTTCCACTACAAGTTTACTGCTTCACCACTCAGTTTTAAAGAATGACAAAATTTGAGGCACTCTTTTCTTCGACAAACTCCTAAGAATAAATCCAAAGACCTTTCCCACTTTTATTCTGTTGTAATTTATGACGATTTCCCCCTGTCACTTGTACACACAGGGTCAAGAGAAGGCCTGGGTGAGGCGAGAAATGGAGCCAGAACATCTGGCCTTACTCCAGGACCCACTGGGACTCCTTTGCTCAGTTGATGGGGGCAGTGAGGGTAGTGATAAGGGGCAGAGGTTGGTGCACAACTCTGGACAAAGTGCTAAGCTAAGTGCAGTGTGGGTGAGAGAGATGGCCAAAACCCAGCCTCTGCCCTTTAAGGAGGGGGTGAGGGGTGTTGACTGAAACACATGAGTAAATCTGATTAAAGACAGCTTGGCATAGGTACTTTATACAAAAGCACAAAGTCTGGTGGACCTTGGAGGCTTGGACCTTAAAGGATACTAACGGGAAGAAGGACATTCAAGAGAGAGGGTAGAGCTTGAGCAAAAGACAAAAGTCAGGAAACCATCATGCGGATTCAGGCAGAGTGGTTGACTTAAGGTGACTGGGGCACTGGCAGGGGAAACGGTGCTGAGTGGGCATGATATTGTAGAAAATAAAGCTGAGAAGGCACGTTGACAATTATGCAATGAGAATCCATCAAAAGCTTTTGAACAGCTGAGCTACATGATCCGATTTCCTTTTAATTTTGCTTTATTTTCACTTTTAGGAAGATGACTGACAGCAGGATAAGGATTAGAGATTTTTGAGTCCCTTCCACATGCAACCTACAATGCTAGATACATCTGGACATCAACAAATAAATATGTTTGTCGTCTTCTTGCAATCTAGTAGAGGGGAGTGGCCCAATTCCCAACTAACTTTAATATAAGATACACGGAGAGCTCATCTCAGAACGGAGCATTCAAGGACAGCACCAGCTCGGAAATGAAGTCCATGTATGATTGCATTGGACAGAAAAAGGGGAGAAGGGGCTGTTAGAGGAGAGAGAAGCAGGATAAGAAAAGCTAGTACACAAGGAAAAGTCCAGTAAGGTTATCTGGTATCTTATTTGGCAGCGATTTTGCACCTAAGATGAAGAGGAGAGAAGGTTATAGGTAAACAGGGCCATATTAGAGACAACTTTGCAGTTGAGATAGCTAATTCCACACTCCAAAGGGTGGACAGCAGAGCTTCAATAGCTCTCAGTTGTTGGACAGACCGGAAGGGAAGAGAGGCAGGAGGCTAATCAGGCTAGGGCAATAATCTAACAAGGGCTAACTGGGAACCCAACTGCAGTGCTAACAGAAGAGATGCAGGAGACGCTCACAAGGAGAATCTCAACATCTCTCAACTGATCGCCAGGGAACAGGAAAGTTCCAGAGGGACAAGGATAGAGAGCAATTCCCAGGTTTCAGTTCAGGTGAGCAGCAGGACAGGGGCACCACTTACAAAAAACTAAGGAAGCTGGTTTGTGGCCAGATGGTGAGAAGGTTGACTTTAGATATGCTGAGGTGACTGTATTGGTGGGACATGTATATAGACATGTGTCACCAAGAATGCAAAGTGGCAGGCTGGAACTTGAGATAGGTCAGTGCCAGGGAGGTAGCCGAGAGGCATACAGGGAGGTCATCCTTGGATCCAAGGGGCAGTATAGTGTCATGGGTAGGGACTCAGATTCTGGGTGTCATTTCCACTCTTCAGCCGTCCGACTTCAGTTATTAAACTCTCTCAGCTTTGTTCTACTTAACCATAAAGCAAGGCTAACGCCATCACCTACCTCATGAAACCGCTGTGAGGATTCAGTGTGATAAGGCATATAAAGCACGTGGCACAATGAATGGCACTTAGGAAGCAATCAGTGTTAGCAGTAGCAACCAGAGAAGGAAAATCAGATACCCACGTGCAAAACCTAAAACCACTAAAAGCATCTATTTTATGGGATGTTTTAGGTGATTAGGGAAAAAAAGGAGAGAGACGGGGAGGGGGGATAAGGAAGGGACACTGACTGTAGTGTATTCTCATAGAAACGAATGGGAGGAGGGACAGGTGACACAGTGCCACATGCTTCAGAAAGGTTGAGTCCTGGGCAAAGATTGGTGGCTTTGCCTATGAAGAGATCGCTGGCAGCCTCTGGTTGAGTAGAGTAAGTCAAGAGGTGGAGAATACAGCCCGATGTACCCTTTCAATCGTTATTCCTCTCCTTCATCCCTCTTTCCTACCTCCTTTTAAAAGGTACCAAGCTCAAAATGGGGTAAGGGTCCCCATGACAGATTTCTGAAAATGAACCCACCCATGATTAGCATACAAAGAATAGGCAATTAACCAACCCCAAAACCAAAAGGCTGAGCTGCTTCCAAGGTCACCACACGTAACATTGAAAAACTTCAGAAAAGCACATGAAACTCAAGTGAGACTAGCTAGCTCACAGACGAGTCATCACATCGGCATTTTCAATAACTTGTCAGCCCCTCTTTCTTTAACATCCTCACTCCAGAATTCACATTTCCTACTTCTGTCATTAGCCGATCTTGGCAGGAAGCAACGGCACACAGCTTCACAGAGGTGGGGGCTAGGGAGTCGGGGAGGCGGAGGGGAGAACCGGATACATATTTATGATTTATCAATTAACCTCTCCCTTCACTCCTGAACAGCTAATCCAATTTAGCTGGCGAGCCAGGTTTTCCGGGCTCAGGTCTCTGACAGCTTTGATTAGGAATGCATGAGTGAGCTGTGCTACCCAAAGGTGTGAGGCACTGAAAGGCATGTCAGAGCATTGGAGCAAGCCCGCCCACTCAGCGCAGCTCCTTTCCCAGCCTACCTGGCAAAAGGTTGACTTGGTAAGTGAAAATCAAGTGTTATCTCTTTCTCCACTTTCACCTTACGATGTAATGCACTGCCATTCCTATGTTCTTCCACACCCCCAATCCTACCATCCTGAGCCCATCACCCCCCAGTCAGAAAATTTCCACTCCCCAAAAGACCGGCAAAAAATAAATACCCCGCAAAGTTCACATAAAATAAAATTTCGAGCAATTTTCCAATCCCCTTCCCTTCCTTATATATCACTGTTCCCTCACTGATGTGAGGGAATGGTTATTCCCAAGTAATAGAAACATTGCTGCATCTTTTCACATCTCTCTTGTTCCCTCAATAAATGTATCAGGAGGGATTCTCAGGATATCCTGCAGTAAGTAAAAGATATCTTCCCCACACTGCATAATCACTTTCAGAGTCCCCCATTCCTGCCAGAAACAGCATATCATAATGGATAAGGCTCATCCTGGATTTAGTGGGAGGTGGGCAAACTCGGAACCATCCCCAACCATCAAACATGAGATGCATTGAAGGGAAACGATAGTGTTGGCTTTTTATTTGTTTTTTTAGTTGTTGTTAAAAGCACTAAGTTACAATCTGGACTCTATTCATAAGAATCAACAATTCCCCTTGGATACGTGAGTATTTCAAAAGGCAGATCGACAGTTATAATGATAAAAAGAAAATCATCTCTACCTTTACTTCTACCTACAGAAATGAAGTGGAAGGTCCAATTAAGTAGAGGAAGCATGGTGTCCACCATGGAGGCGGTGAGAGAGAGAGAGAGAGAGGGAGAGAGAGAGAGAAGGGAGAGTAAAACATCAGCACACTGCAGACGCACACAGGAATGTAACACACATAAAAACCCACAACAGTAACGTAACAGCACTACAAGTACAATATCTTGAGAATGCAGCACAAAACAAAGACACAATGCAAAGCGTAAACCAGCCATAAAGCAGCGAAGCTGCTTCCATCAGCTTCATGTTGAAGCGTTTCCCCATGAGTTTCCTCTGTCCCCACCTTAAAAACATGACCAAGTCCACATGCAAACGCACTGCACAGACACATGTATGCAACACTACACACACTTACCCAATCTCAAACTGGTCAGGGAAAGTCTCCGAGAAGCTAGGTTCTCTTGTATTTTCCCAACGTTTATATGAGTCATGAGGACCAAGAGTGTAACATACATGGGTAGGTGGTGCACATACAACATACAGAAGTATTTCCACACGTGTTTATGTACATCAAAACCAAAATCTGTACATTCGGTGAAAACCAGATAGAAATCTCTTTATTTCGTGGTGAAGGAATAAGGAGAAGGAAAGCAGTATTGGTGGAAAGTAGAGTTATTATTTTTTTTTTTAGGTAATCATCACAAGGGCAAGAACAGAAAAGGCCTGGGAAACGGAAAAACAGGAGAGGGGGAGGAATGCCGTTAAAGGACCTTCTTAAAAACAGATTAAACTGCAAGTTGCAACCTCAAAGCTTAGTGGCACTGACCACCCAGAAGAATTCTGCAACCTTTCTTGGTAACCTCTTAGAAACCTAAAGAGGAATTCACCATATTCATGTCTGTCACTATTTTGTTGCCTAAAGGCTCTTTTTCTAGAACAGGGGTCGACGCAAACTGCGCTCACGAGCCACATGCGGCTCTTTGGGCTCGTACATGTGGCTCTGAAGTAAAATTGAAAATGAAAATAAAACTATCATAGTTACATTTATAAAATTCTTAAAGGATATTATTCATGTAATGGTGATTTCATTTGTTTTATGGCTCTCGAATAATTTTTAAATTGTTGTGAGGGACAGGATTGGCTCTTCCGTCTCAAAAGTTTGCCGACCCCTGTTCTAGAAGACACCTGACTTAACCCCCAGAGTGTGTGTACATGGGTGGGTCTGAGTTCTCTACCCACGTACACATCAATCAATCCGGGTGCCCAAGAGAAGTCGAGTAGTGGGTGGAAAAGTGGGCAAGGTATACAATCGAGGTTCTCCACTTGCTTTTCGTACCCTCGGTGAGATCTAGCCTCCCAAAATACCTGTGCTGCATTAGTGGGTCTAAAATAAACCTAAATGAAATTAAAGAAGTCCCCACCAGCCTATCCTATCTGCCTGGGCTCCAGCCTATGACATCAGCCATGTGATGCACCCAGACCTGCAAGCCACTCTAAAAGCTGGGAGGAGTCCTGGAGGGCAGCAGGGAGCACAGGTGAGAGAATGTAGAAGGGGGTCTCCTCATCAGGACTCTGAAGGCCTAAACAAGTGTAACTTATTGTCACAGTTGGGCCACCGAATCCCAGCAATTCATAGAGCTCGGGTCCTCCCACTTCGTAGAATTATGCTTAATTCTGTCAAACTACCTGGACACGAGGTTGACATCAGAGCATCCCCCACTCATATCCACTTCATAGTCACCTGCTGTTGGCAGATAACTTCGCCTGGTAGGCAGATAGTTTCACCGACAAGAAGAACGGTGAGGCTTCATCCCAGCCTCTTCCAAAGCTCCGTCTAACACTGGACCACTCGCCTGATCTCCTCCCTCCAGCTCTGTTCGTGGATGTCTGCTCTAGACCAGACTGTGTCGCCACTGAAATGTCTGGAGCCTGAAGCGTGGATCTTGGCTCAGGTGGAGCGGATACACTTCTATTAGAAAAATGTGCTTCCTCCTTCCCTGCCTTATCAAGTCAGGATGCCCTCAACTGCCCAACTGTGCACAGCTCCGTGGATGCGATAAACAAACGTCTCTCAGTCCCAGGTGGTTCCTTGACCTGATCAGTCTTCCCCTTTGTGGCTACACTGTCTGAGGGATGCCATATAAGGGGGCAGTGGGCGGGGCCTTCAGTGCTGCCCCCACCCTCCTCCAAAGAACAAGAAAAACAGGAGAATGAGGAAGCACCTCTCCTTCCCTGGTTTTTTTTTTTTTTTGGTTTCTTCCAAAGAGGCACTGAATCCCCCGTGTATTTGGAAAAGACACAAACAAGAGAAACTAAAGTACAGTCTTTTGATGTGAGGGCAAGGCAGGCAGACCAATCTTGCAATCCCCCCAAGGCTCAGAAGGAACACAATAGTAGCAATTGGACAGCAAAGGAAAAGACAATTTTAAGTAGGCTTACTTCTCAAATCCTGATTTAGGCTGATAATGTGGAAAATTTTTATTTAGGAGAAAAAGGCTTCATTCACAGCCCACCCTGTGCTTCGCTGAGCTGAATTTCCTGCACAGTTCATTCCCTGCATATTTGAATATTTTAGGTTGCAGATGCTGAATTTACAGATCTTTATATGCAGCTTTCTTCAGGGTGTATAATGAGTTAGAATCCTGCCATGAGGACATTAGCATGTTCTCTTGGTGGTTTTGCTTTTATACAAAGCTGAACACAGTCAACCCCCAAGGGCTTCCTTTCACCTTGAGGGGCTGAAAGTCATTACAATGGGCAGTGGGATGGAGGGCGAGGCAAAAAACAAACCTTTACTTTGAGCGAAATTCAGGGGGAAGCCCAGCTCCTCTCCCCCAACCCCAGGCCCCAGCATGGGGTGCAGGGAGGAGCAGGAGGAAGTTAACCGCTCTGTTGCTCTGAAATTAGCTTCATTCACCCCCATTATCACCCCGTCATGCCTTGTTTCATGCTTCCCTCTTGGAGGCAGCCCGGCAGGGCCAGCACCCTGATGACAAATGGTGGTGCAGAATGGAGAAGCCAAGGGGGTGATGGGGGTGGGAAACCACGATGCATCAGGAAAGGTGTCCCCCACTGCAGGGTGGCCCTGCTGCCAGCCTGGTCCACAACATGAGGGACAGGCAGCAAATGGCCTGCCGACGACGATGAGGCTCTGAGCAACCAGCCAGAGGCACGAAGGCAAGCAATTCGGGCAGCTGTAGCACCACGAGCAAAAAGCACCTACCTTGTTCACTCATCATGAGGTGGGAGAGGCCTTGAGGAAGGAAAAGACAGGGGAAGGGGAGGAGGAGATGGGAAGGAGACGGAAAAAGAAAGAAGACAAAGTTAAAATTCTGAATGCAGTGCAATCTTCTCTTAATTCTTGAGTGGAAGGAGGGGTGGCAGGGGCACGCGTGCGCGTGCGCACGCGCGCGCGCGCGCACACACACACACACACACACACACACACACACACACACTGGGGAGCATGCAACAGCACTGAAAGGCCCAGCTCTCCAGTCGACACAGTATTTTTTGTTTGCTTAACTGCCCCCGGCCTTATCATGAGAACTTTCCTTCCACTGTTGTTCTGTGCCACAGGTAGGATTGGAGACAAAGCTACTAAAGATTAGTAGGTCCCTTGGGAAAAAGACTCAAGATGCCAGGCGAAATAGGTTTCTTTCTTTCTTTCAAATTACTTTTAATAGTAATACATGGTCACTGTAGTAACTTCGGAAAATTCAGAAAAAAGAAAACAACTGAGTTGTAATCTCACCATCCAGATATTACCATCCAACTTTTGTGTTGTTGTGGTTCTAGATGCAATATTCTTTTCTACAAAAACTGATTGATACTGAACACACTGAATGAGTGCCTGCTTGCACGAGCTGCATAGACAACTTGAAACTATTTCCACTACCACTCACATCTTAGCCCAGTGATAACACCACCCCTTCCCTTTACTGCTTTTCCACCACCATCTTTTCCTAGAACATCCCTCACCTTTAATCAGGGAGTCCTAGCCCAGCACTGAGTGGATTAAAGAAGGTGAGATGGATGTGTGTGTGTGTGCGCGTGCGCGCACACACACACACACACACACACACATATTCAGACTCCTAATACACAAACAGCACAACCTCTGGCTATGTTCTTCTGGAAGTCAAGCAACGTTATTAAGAGCTCATTACTTCCAGGGAAACATAAGTCCTGATAAATCTATTAAAAGAAAAGATTTCCAACCAGTAACAAACTATGCCAGTTACTTGCTCTTCCATTGCTTTTATTGCTACTGGGGGTATTTGACAAAATCCAGATCATGCTGGAGAACCTTTACCCAGAGTGAAATTTAGGGATATAGGGGATTAATAAAGGAGAAAAATCTCTAAAGTATGGAAATCTCTAAATGTTTTTGGAGATTACTAGAGATTTAGAAAAGTAATCAGAGGCAAAATATGGGTCAAGCAACTGACTTTTAAAAGATCAGTGATATATTAAATACATAGATACATGTGCCATAAATGTCATAAAGTCTATTTTTTAAACAAATTTCATTAAACTATAATCATATTTTAAATGTGCATTTCTGGCCTTCGTTCCTCAAGGCCTAGAATTAATACTCATGGAGGACTGGAATCATGCCAAAGTAAGTCATTCTCATGATTTGCTTTGTTAAAAGAAATAATTTTTGGTCTTTTCTTGGAAGGGGATAGTAGAGAAAGAGAAAAATGGGCCACAGATTTGGCTGAGAGAGACTTCGGCAGAAGTAACTATTTCAAAAATGCCAGGTATTTCTGGACCAAACCATAGCATTCAGCATCCAGATCAAAAGCACTAAGAGCGGGGGTCTGGGACAAGCAGGTGGGGTATGTGAGAAGCTAAACGGGAAGAGAACACATGTGTGAATTCAGCAGGTAACTATACACAGGAGGGTTGGTTGCAAGTGCTAAGAAATGAGAATAAGGGGCCGGCCGAATGGCTCAGTTGGTTAAGAGCGCAAGCTCTGAGCAACTGGGTCACCGGTTCGATTCCCACATGGGCCAGTGATGCTGCACCTGAGCTGAGCTGCCGCTGAGCTGCCAACAGGTGGCAGGATGGCTCAGCTGGTGCGAGCACGTGCTCCTCACAGCAAGGTTCCCGGTTCAACTCCCACATGGGATGGCGGGCTATGCCCACCCGCAACTAAAATTGAACACGGCACCTTGAGCTGAGCTGCCGACGGGCGGCCGGATGGTGACTGGACTTGGGGCCGAGCTAGCTGCACCCTCCACAACTAAGATTGAAGGACAGCAACTTGACTGTTCCCCTTCCCCAATTCCCCAATAAAATCTTAAAAAAAAAAGAAATGAGAATAAGGAAGACCCAAGGAGATACCTAAGAGTAAAACAGAGTGTTAAAAATGGAAGGATGCTAATACTGTATTATATACTGCAAAGTTGCTAAGAGAGTAGATTTGAAAAGTTCTCACCATAAAAAAAGAAATTGTAATTATTGGATGGGATGGAGGTGTTAGCTATTGCTATGATGGCAATCATTTTGCAATACATAAATGTGTGAAATCAACACATTGTACACCTTATACTAATCCACCTTATAGAGGTGGATTGGTCTTTATCTGACCCAAATAGATATTTCAAAAATTTACCAAATTGGGACATCTGAGTAGCTCACTGGTTAAGAATTGGCTTGAGAGCATGAGCTCTGAGCAGCAGGGCCTCCGGTTCGGATCCCACATGGGCCAGTGACGCTGCGCCCTCTACAGCTAAGATGGTGAACAACAGCTCGACCTGGAGCTGGGCTGCCATGAGTCGCTGGTAATGGCGTAGGCTGCAGTGGGCTGCCGTAAGCTACCATGAGTGGCCAGCAGCCAGCATGAGTGGCCAGCAGCCAGCGTGAGCCGCCAACCAATGGCTGGCAACCGACCTGCCTCAGCCAGGAAGAGCGTAATGATCACAATACCAACATGGGCCAGTGAAGCGACGTCCTCCACAACTAGACTGAAGAACAAAAGGACAGCAACTTGTCTGTTCCCCTTCCTCAATTCCCCAATGCTGATCCCTCCCCCAATTCCCCAATAAAATCTTAAAAAAAAAAAAAATTTACCAAATGAAAAGCAGGACACTTGGTAGTCAGGAGGTATTCAAAGCCCTGAAGAAGGCTTTCCACTTGGGCCCCATGTATGTGCTCCACGTGCTCCTCTAAAGCAGTATTTCCTGCTGAAATTTCACTCACCACCTACATGAACCACCTGGATGCTTATGAACAGGGAAGACCCTGGACCTCACCCCACACCTAATGAATGAGAAACTTGGGAAGGAGTTTGGGAAAAGGTCTGCATTTTAAACAAGTTGCCCAAGTGATTCCCCTGCTCACTAGAACTTGAGAGCTACCCCTTAAGAGTGGCATATAAATCAAATTTTGGTAAATTAAATTGTACGAATAATACAGTAAGAGGTATTGGATATTTAATGGAATGCTGCAGTGTAAAAGGGAGAATCCTTTTAAAATGCAAATAACCCACCACCTGTGTCTTTAAAATTCAAATATGTACTTAGCAGGTTTCATTAAGCTACATATGTAGGTGCAGTATTACAACTCACATAAAATGCCCATATTCTTCAACTTGTAAAAATCTTAACTAGAAATCTTAGGCCAGGAATGCAGACCTGGGGGTCCTGATGTCAAAACCGGTTTTGCAGGCACTAAAGCTAAAGGGACATGAACCAGTATAACAGGATACAGCTGGAAGGAGGGAAGAAACTGTGTAACCATAATATAGTCTGAGTTTTATTTTGCTTCCTGAGAAGAGAATTGTATTCCACTTTCAACAGCTTTTATTAGGATCTTCCCTTGTACAAACCTATCCTCATAGCTTGCAGAATTAAAAACTGGAAACCAAGAATTTCATGGTGTCCTGGTGTATTCTGAAATTTCGTTTCTCCCTCTTCCACCCAAGTCACTACTTGCTACCAATAATCCTAGGCTCCCCAAAAGTGAATGCACAAAACAAGAAGCAAGCAACCAAAAGATTCAAGTACCTACTATATGCAAAGACTGGATAAAGTAGTGGGGATATAAGCTAGGTACATGGTCACTAACCTCTAGGCCTGTAGCATAGCTAGGAAGGTATGTGTGTTTACATTGACACAAACACTTAGATATACTGGTACCTGACGGTAAAGTCTAAGGGTTAAGATCAAGGACTTCAGAGCCAAGTTTGAATCCCAACTTTGTTGGTTTTTAGCTTTTGACTTTAGGAAAGTCGCTAAGCATCTCTGTGCCCTGACCTCCCTATCTGTAAAATTTGAATAATGCCAAATTCATAGGTTGTTTTGAGAATTAAATAAATGAATATATGTAAAGCTGTGCCTGCACGTGGTAAGGGCTATATAAGGGCTATTGTTTATTTTTATTATGCTATAAAAATACACTAATGTGTGAGGCCACACTTAGCATAGTGCCTGACACACAGTAGGTGCTTAGTATGTGTTTGGTGATTGAATGAGAAATGAACAAATGGTTAATTGTTAAGTGTCAAATGACGAATTCAGACAATAAGGACAACAGGACAGTGAGGAGGGCCCTGAATGCACAGAAAAGGTTTCTGGAGGAAAGTAAAATTTGTAATAGGCCTTGAAAGATGGTTTAGAATATAGATAGAAAGGAAACGTTCCAGGGAGCACCACTACTTCCCGAAACCACAAAATGTATTTGCAAGGACTTTCCTGTTCAACTTCCCAGAAGCACATAGGACACAGCGAGACACGTGGCAGGTATGAACACATATAAATAGTTCACATCAGAGAGAAGTGAAAGGTGATCTTAAGGATCAAAGGATGGAGCCATTGTATGGAGGCCTTGAGTTTCCAGGCTATGGAAAAGGGACTTGATCTTGCAGCTAACGGGAGACACTGAGGGTTCATGAGCAGGAGGATGACGCAGGGAAAATGATGTCGGGAAAGGTTGCTTTGGCAATGGTGTGGACAGGATGGATTACAGGGAAAAGAGACGGAGGCAGAAAGATTGGTCATAAACAAAGGGCCCAAATGAATACCATGGCAGAGGGAAGAAAAAGGGGAAAAAAGTATTCAACTGGCTTTGGGTGACCGATGAGACGCTGCAGGGGAGGAGAGGATGGAAGGCTGAGTGAAGCATTGTCAGAAATACGAAGGTGGGATGGGCCTGGGAAATGGATTTGGAGTGAGGTCAATAATGAGCTCAATTTCAGGCACGATGAGTTGAAGAAACAGAAGAATCGCTCAAGTAAAAATGTCTAGGGTGCATTTAACAAGGTAGGACTGAGGTCTACAAGCAAGTCGGGGCCATACAAGGGTGTATCACGTCCCCTTCATGGAAAACAGGTCTGTGCCCATGTAAGTAAATAAATCTTCAAAGAAAAAGTGGCTGGAACACTGGGTCTTAACCTAGAAGAGCTGGGGACTGGGGAGGGGAATAGTAAGATACCCTAGAGGTTCTTTTTTTATTTTCAAGCATCTTTAACCTTAAACTAAAATTTTACATTAAAAAAAAAAAGGAACTATTTAGCTTTCCAATATAGATACAGAAAATAATGCTCACAAAAACCTTAATGGAGAAGGATATAATTAGTAAGGAAGGAAAAGGAATCTAGGCTGGGTGTGTGGTTGATGAGGAAGGGGCAAAAATGAAAACAGGCATTCTTGTCAACTCAGAAACAGAGGGTCCAAGTACACATCAGCAGCGACCCCTCTGCCACGTGCCGGCCCTAGGGCCAGCACCCTG
>NW_017731449.1:420558-439576 GCF_001890085.2 Hipposideros armiger | reverse complement strand
GCCGGCGACGGCATAGGCTGCAGCCCCTGTGGCAGTGGGTTGCCATGGGCTACCGTGTGTAGCCAGCAGCCAGAGTGAGCGGCCAGCAGCCGCCATGAGCAGCCATCCAGAAGCCGGCGACTGATCTGCCTCACCCGGGAAGAGCGCAATGATGGCGCCAGCTTGGGCCAGTGAAGCAACGTCCTCCACAACTAGACTGAAGAACAAAACGACAGCAACTTGTCTGTTCCCCATCCCCCAATTCCCCAATGCTGTTCCCATCCCCCCAGTTCCCCAATAAAAATCTTTAAAAAAAAATAATAATAATTACAAAAAAATCAGAAAGCAACTGAAGTGTCTCCTATCTAGAAGTCCACCCTAACAAGTGCTACCCTAACTGGATCCAGGGACCATTCTGGATCCCAACAAGATGTCTGATATTTTTTACCCTTCCTCTCCCTCCTCCCCGACCTATATTCCACCCTTCTTGTGCCTATCTCTGTCTGGTGTACTCAGGTTCTCAGGATATATGCAAGAACAAGAGGTGAAAAAGATCGCCAGTAGGTAAGACATACACAGTTGAAATTGCCTTAGAACAGACTGCAAATCATATGTAAATTACATGCAAAATATACGTATGGCCCTCTAAACTATGTTACATCCTTTGGGAAAATCCCCGTGGAGATGGTTGCTTTTGCAGCTTGGGAGAATGGAAATGGCTATGAACGCGAAGTCATTTGTAAGCAGCTGTGGCCATCTTGAAGCCTGTCATGAGAATGACTAATACAGAGACTAGAAACCATTTACTGAAACAGGCAAGAAGAAGATGTCATGTTAGGAGCCAGGCCAGGAGGTGGAGGCCTCCATCATTTAAGCTAATACTGTCTCCCCCTCAAGTCTGTAATATCCCACCTACCACAGATGATTTTCAATCCATGCATCCTTCCTTCACTCTGGCTGAGTAATTGGGGAAAGTATTTCAGGGGAGGAAGGAAGTTGCTCATGGGAGGGAAAAAAAAAAGATTCGGAGGGTAAAAAAAAGCAAGTTATCTCTGCCAAGACTTTTCTTTCATTCACTCTCAGGGTAACTTTTATCCCAGTGTAAAATCTACATATATCATCTCTTTTTCCACACGGAAGTAGAAAAATTAAATGTCACTAATTGCTGCAAGTGCCAAGTGCCAATGCTGAATTCTTATGAAGCCACAAGGACTTTTGTAAAGAATAATTACGTAAAATCAGAAGGTAATGGAAACATTCACCTGATGTTTCCGGAGGAACTAAGGAGGCAGTGAAGGTAAGGAGCCGCAAGTGACAGTGTCTGCAGGGTGACCAGGAATTTGGAAAAGGGAGAAGGGGGGTCAAGAAATACACATCTCAGCATTTTAAGCACTTAAAAGAGAGGAAATTCAGTATACTTGGTAGGAAAAAAAAACAGACAATTACAACAGTAGCTAATATTTGTTGACTGTTTACCATAGACAAGGCATGGCTATGTGTCATCTCATTAAATACAACTCTGTGGAATAGGCACTGCTGTAATTTCCATTTTACAGGTGGGGAAAGCAACACCGAAAGCCAAAGTCGCACTACTTCATAAGGGGTGAAGTGAGGATTCGAAGCCAACAGATGGGCTCTCCAGGCTGTGATGGTAACCATGACACTAGCGATCCTGTCTAATTCAGTGTTGGTAGAGAAGAGAAGACACATGTCTTAGGAAATTCAGGAGCAGAAAAGAGTGCCTGGACATTAGCTCAACTTCATCTCTGACCCTGGTTGAGCACGCTATAAGGAGCAGCGGGGGCATGCTCCTTTCAAATGGTCACTGTCTCCCTCTCCTCGACCCCCATCCACAGATTCTAGGCAAACGTGAAGCTTTTCCTTTCACTTTTTGAGGTTATTAAGTCACTTTCCTCGTGAACATGCAAATCTGAACATAAGACGCACTCAGGCTCCTCAGTCATTGACACTTCCTATGCGTGGGACCATTAGGAAGCCAAGCCAAAGACCTTTCTTCAGCGACAGGGGTGGCACAGGGACATGTGAGTGAAGGAAGGACAGGCATGCAGTCACAGGTTGAGGGAGTCGGCCACTGTGGGCAGGGGGGAGGGTGCAGGGGAAGGACAGGGTGGGACTGGGGAGAAGAATGCTTAAAGGGAAGAGGCGGGGGTCTGAAGAAAACCTCCACCTACATCCATAATTGTGCCTCACATCAGCCCTTCACCGAGCATTTCCCTGACTTCCTTATGGACTTTGGTTTCCTTGTTCTATCAAGGGTTCACCAGTGTTCTGCAGCAGAGCCTGGGCCTGCTCAACATTTTGATCAATGACCTGGCTGAGAACATCCATGGCATGATGTCCAGATGTTGTGGTGAACGAAAGCTGAAAGGAATAGCTCGTTTGTTAGATATCAGAATCAGCATCCAAAAGGATGTGAACAGGCAGAAGTGAAATTTAAGTTTAAGGGGCAAATGTAAACTCTAGCACTTAAGCATAACTCCCTACCTCGCCCCTCCCATCGAAATTGAAAGAAGTCAATAGTCCCACCTTGTCTCAGCACAGACAGTACTAAATCTAGAATTTTGGTTCAGAGAATGGGGCCGTATGCTAGGAAGGGTATGAAGCAGGTGGAGTGTGTCCAAAGAAAAATCAGAATGGTAAGGGGCCCAAACCATGTGACATGCATAACGGCCGAAGGAACTGCTACATACAGCCCAAATCAGAGAGAGCTAGATACGGACATGAGAACTGCCTTCAAGCATTTTGAAAGCTGCAAGACAAAGGAGCAAGCACATTCTGCAAGAACAGAGGGTCCATAGAAGAGATTCAGGGTGGGATTTTTTAACATAACTACCTAAAATCCAATCCAACTCCAAGATGCTATGCTCCTATGAACTAAGATGGTCTCCAAAGAGGCCAAACAGCTATTGGTTTGAATCATATGCAACTGTTGATATTTGACTGGTTTTGGCCTACAAAAATGACAATTTTCAATGGTTCAAACTAAGAACACCACCTATAATCAGAAAGATAAGCACTGACCAAAACTTCAATGAATCACCTAAGGGAAACCATGAGCTGACACTTGGGAAGATTGCCTGTTTCCATATACGATTTTGGCTCTTCCACAGCCTTGCACAGGACTGGGGATGAAATGAACAGTTGGACCGACAATGATGATGGTTTCCAGAAGAGAGCCTGGTGCTAATTCTCCAAGGCAGGTGCCACCCAGGTCCTAGCCTCTGGATTTGCCCTTCCATGATGCCAACATGTTCCATCCTCACCACTAAGCCCTTTGGAGGCTATAACTGTACTAGCCCATCCATCCACTGTGTGCCTCTCACCCAACTTTGCTCTTCCAGCCTGGTGAATAGACTAAACAGAAATCATTTCTTCTATTGTCACCCATGAATCACCAACAGCTTCTTTATGGCATAAATACATGGTAGAGGATCTGCAGCACCTTCCCAATCTATTCCACCTCTTTAGGGGGCAAGAAGCAGGGTTTCCCCATGTATGAATAGCATGGAAGGAAGAGAGATGAAGGCAGTTATGCTTGACACTCTAAGGACTAAAGGATAGGCAATTAGAACTTTTAGAAGAAACTCTTCCCAAACAAGAAGTCTTTGCTCTCCAACTTGTCAAGAACATCTCTAAAATAGCTCTTCAATCATGAATGGCATGAAGCTGAGAGGGACAGCTGGCTTGCTAGATGAAAGAACTGCACTCCCATAGATCATAGTATGCTAGATTTTCAAAATCCAGGGCTGAATTGAACCAAATCAAAGAATGGTCCCAAGTCTAAGTCAAATAAACCATTGCACAGTGCAGGAGCGGGAGAGAATGGCTTTGCAGCAGCACACACAAAATAGAAAAGACTTCCAGTGCCTTTAAGTTCAACTTATTACTACAATCATTAAAAAAAAGCTAAGGGGATTGGCATTATCATTAATAGATATAGGGAGTCTAGAAAAAGGGGGTAATGGGATTACTCTATAATGAACTGGTTGGGACATATCCATAATACTATATGTGATGTGGGCATCTTTGTTTGGAAAGGATACCCAAAAAAAAGTCATTTTTCTGAGAATAATGAACATAAAAAGAACATAAAACCCTTGTATGAGAATGCCCAAAGACACTGGAGATGTTTTACCCTTTAGAAAAGAAAATCCTTAAAGACAAAAGCCCTGTCTTCAAACACTGGGAGTATAATTAGATCTATTCTGTGTGTCTCCAAGGGCTGGAAGCAATACAAGTGGTGAGAGCTATAGTGACTCAGAATAAGAGCTTGGAAGAATGGCTAAGGAGCAAGGAGTTGCTCATCACCGCAGGGGTTCAAGACAAGTCTGAATAAACTCTTATAGAAGGGATTCTATAAGTGCACAAAGAGGCTTGACAATCTTTGGGGTCCTTTCCATCCTTGAAATGCTGATTCTCACAACAAAGTTTCATGAGCACATATAATATGGCAGGTAGTGGGGATGCAGGCATGGATAAGTTCTCAAGGAGTAGGACACTCTGTCCTTCAACAGCCCACGGTGGCCAATGAGGGTCACATGGAGGACAATGCATAACTGACTATAGTGTATTATGATGGCGGTTCTACTAGCCCCGTGACCTAAGGTGCCATGCGTGCTCAGACAATGGGGAGATCATTCATCCCAACTTCCCACCCTCTCCGAATGCTTGTAGGGTCTACAATAGCGGCTAAGCCTGAAGCTTTCAAGTCCCTTCACCCCCTAGCTCACTTTCCTTGAAAACAGTGGTTCTCAAACTTCGGTCATATCAGAAACCCCTGGGGGAAATATCTCACTTTAATGAGCCCAGATCTCATTCGTTAGGTCTCCAGGTTATTTCTGGATGCTTACCAGAGTTTGCAAACCACTGCTCTACATAACCCAAGACCTGGATTCAAATCCCAGCTCTGTCTCCTACTAACTGTGGGACATTGAGCAAGTTAATTTTCCTGTGCTTCTTTTCCTGCAAAATATCTGTCTCTCACTTTGAGAACTTATCCATGCCTGCATCCCCACTACCTGCCCTATTAGATGTGCTCATAAAATATCTTCTCAGGATCACTGTGACAATCACGAGCAGCCACATATGGAAAGCACTTAGCACAGTTCATGGCCCATGGGAAGAGCTCGAAAGCTTGCAGTCATTGCTGCCATTATTTAGGTGACTGGTATATCCAGGCCCTCTCTCTACCCCACCCACCATCTCAGGTCAATGCCATTTCTCCAGTAAGCTTGCAGCTCTAGCAGCCCGCCTGCCAGGTATCCTCACACCACGGTCACAGTCAGGTAAGTTGCCCCACAAGGGGACCCACTGTCCTGAACTTTCAGCCACAGTCCATCTCCTTCCTCGTCCTGAGGCCCAGCCCTGCGAACTGACTACCTCACCCCCAGATCCTTTCCTGACTTCCCTAGGCAGGTCTACAGACGAGGAGCGTCTCCGAGGCCGCCATAAGTAAGCTGTGTGACTGAGCTGAGCTACATGGAAATTCTATGGCCTCAGTTTCCCCTCCTGTATAAGAAAGAAAATGGTCTACACTGGCTTCTCTTTGGTCTCACCAATGGCATTTTGAGCAGCATGAATCTTTTTGAATGAGACCTGCCCACACATTGCATCATGTTTAGCATTCATTGCCCCTTCCTAGGGAATGCCACCAATGTCTCCTCATCATTGGAGCAACAAATACAGTCCCCACACATTTGGCAAAACCAGGGTGGGACAGCAGTACTATCCCACTGAGACGACAGGGTATCTCTAATGATTTTCCCCAGTTCTAACTCTGACCTTGCCCTCTGGAACTGAGAAACAGAATGGAACTGTCAGCAGCACTGCAGTGAGTCTGGCATGCCAAGACACTCAAGACGGGGACGTTACAAGACCCTAAAAAACGAAGTCACCGAGGCCCAGGGATCTGCTTCCACGAGTTAGGCAAAGCTGGAGACAGGCTGGAAAGCCTCTCCTGACTCACTCTTACTCATCAAGAACGACGACGGGAGCCAAGGGGGTCCTCCCGGGCCCCCGCCGGGAAATTGGCTGAAAGCTGAGCACTGCGAGCCCAGCCGAGGGCCCCTTTCCAATCCAGTGACGCGCAGCAGTAGTGGATTTCCCTCCAGCCTGCACACCCCGTGCTGAGCCGAGCCCAAGATGGGCACTGAATAAAGACTGGTTCAGTTTTCTTCTATCTCAGGCTGAACCCCAATAAAAAGCAGAGGGACTTGGGGTAAAACGAAGAGCTGAGTCCTGAGCACTATTCATTCATTGAACAAGTGTTTATTCCGTGCCTATGATGTGCTGGCTCTGTTCTAGGCCCAGGGCCTATAGGAGTGAACAGGAGTGTACCTTCACAGGGGTGCATCCTGGTGCAGCTGCCCGTGAGGTGTCCCCAGGACCACACATACCAGGGTTTGCATCCTGCTCCACTGCTTTTTACTGGGTCATGAGTTATTGTCTCTGAGCCTCAGTTTGTTCCTGGGTGAAATGGGTCTCATGACAGAATCTACCTCCTGGGGATGTCAAAAGAAGAAATGATAAATGAAAAAACTTAGTATTTCAGGACAGGCTCAAAATGCAAGCTCAATAAATGTCAGGTATTTTTCCTAATAAATAAGGAAGAAAGGCAAGCGAGACTATGGCCCAAAAGAACAGGAAAGAAAAGACAAAATATATTTCAGGTATTACTGGAGTTAGGAGCGGTAAGTCTTTGATAATAAAGAAGAAGGCATTTATTTCCCTGACTGCTGTTCCCCAAGGCATCTCAGTCAGATGGCCTAATCATAGATCCTAGAATGAATGAATGAAGCCTAAGAGATTATATGATTTCAATTCATCACATTAGAGAAAAGCAGCCTGATGCCCAGAGAGGTCACACGGCTTACCCAAGGCCACACAGCACCTGGGGAAAGTGGCAGAGCCAGAAGGAGGCAGACCACAGAGCAGAGATCTCAGACCTGCACTTAAATCCTCATAGCCATCATACCTGCTTCTTGGACAAAGGATATAACATCTCTGAGCCCAAGGTTCTTCATCTGTGAAGTGGTAGGTGCCTGAGGTCCTCTAAAATGTCACTTCCCTTTCCGGTATTCCTAAGCCTCACTTGAGAGCAATATTGGCCTGGTTCTAAGTTTGAGGGACCTCTTCCCTGAAAGCAGAAAGATGAGGCCAGATGGGAGAAAATGTGTGACAAGGAGAGAAGAGCAGGTGTGTTTAGGGGGGCTCGACAGCATAGCAAGGGGAACGTGCCTCCCAACAGTTAGGGAGACCAAGACACAGGTGAGAGAATTTGTTTTGTTTTGTTCTGAAACCTTTCTGAGCCTGTGTCTTCATCAACACATGTGGAAAGGACCAAACAAGATAACTTACAATAATAGCTCATGGATGCATTGTTTACTATATGCCAAACACTGTTCTAAAGATGTGACACGCATGAGCTCACTTAATCTTCACAACAGCCCCCTGATGTAGACACTTACTATCCCCATTTTACAGTGAGGAAAGTAGGGTCCACAGAGGCAAAGCAACTTGAACAGGTCATGCTGGGTGGTGCTGGGATGAAGCCAGGTTGTCAACCCTGGCATCTGGCTCCGAATCTGTGCTCTGCCTAGCGGTGGCAAGCTTTTCCTGCAAAGCATCAGGTGGTAAATTTTTCAGGCTTTGCAGACCCTAGGGTCTCTGTCACAGCAACTCCACTCTGACTTTGCAAAGCAGCTGTAGATGGTACAGAAACAAACAAGTGTGCCTTTGTGCCAACAAAACTTTATCTAAAAACACCGGAATTGAATTTCATAAAATTAGTGCATCACTAATTATTCTTCCTTTGATTGCTTTCAATGATTTAAAAAGTGGAAACTCATCCTTACCTTGAAGGCCATAGGAAACGAAGCAGAGGGCTGGATTTGGCCCGCGAGCCTTAGTGTGCGGTACCTTGCATATCTATCCTAAGCTCTCCTGCCTCACAGCACATAAACTTTTACATGGAATCTGCCTGAACAATGACTAAGTGGTCAATAACTATTCAGTCCCCTTTCCTTCCCTAATCTCTCCCTCCCTCTCAACCCAGAAGTGGATATTCCATGCTGTGCCCGCAGAACAGATGAGGCATAGGGCTTTGGCAAAGTGGGATGCGCCTTCCTCGGTAAACATAATCTGGTTGGCCCCAAAGGGGAAGGGAGACTGGGAATTTTAGGTCAGTGTGTCTCGAACATGAAGTTGTATACACCTCAGGGTCTGTCTGGGGTGAGGCCTGAGACTCTGCCTTTCTAACAAGCTCTTGGGTGCGTCTGACGCTGCAGGTTGGGTGGTCACCTCTGAGCAGCGAGCTTCTCCGGCAAACCCTTTGTGTCCATAAACACAAGTCAGACATATCAGGTGCTGCCGCCTGACTGCAGGTTTAGAACAGCGCCCCTCAGGCTGGACTCAGTGTCCCCCCTGGAGACAGGGTGGGGCTCAGGACAAATAATTATGTGCCGTCTCCAAGGACAGCCCTGAGATGACTTAAACTGAAAGGGGGCAGAGAGCAAGAGACAGCAGAGGGAGGCTGCAGCAAAGGCAGTCAGTGGCTTTCGGCAACAGAAGACCTCCTCTGAGCCCTGGCAGACAGCAGCCCCTCCTCCCACACCTGCCAGGGCTCTGATGGACTGAAGTGAGAGGCCTATTTCCTCATCGGGCCTCTGAATAACTAGGGCACTTCCACAAGGTCACAGTTATTCATTTAAATTCCAGCTCTAATCAGCAGGCAGAGCCTGAGAAATTATCCCTTCTGAGGAGAGAGTCTATCATTGGAGCATCATAAACAGCCCCTCCTGGCTGGAGGGAGAAGCTTGGGGGAGGAGAAAGAAGGGGTCTCATAGCCCCAGGCCACAGCACAGTTTCTTGCCTCCAAATCCTTCTTCTAACCAAGCCCATTCCCCCCTCCACCCCCACCCCCTCGAAACGGCTTCCTCTCCCCTTGGCAGGGAATTCTGGGACACACGGGCAGAGGGGAGAGGCCTGAGGCTGCTGCACGGTACAGCAGGGCTGGGACTGGACTGTCCACTCCTGTCCTACAGGCAGCCTGGGGAGACCAGTGACAAATCCCTGCGGGCCAGGAGCATTGGATAAGAGCCAGACAGTAGTCCCTTCCAGGTCACGAAAGGGTTCCATGGCCTTGGAGATGTCCCTTCCCCTCCCCAGCCTCAGTTTCCTCCTCTGAAAAGTAAGAGAGTTGCACTCCTGGGGCAGGATAGTCTCTGAGCGCCAGCATGTCCTGGGACACTCCTGGTGCTTGTGGCCACACTTCCTGCTCAGCCAACGTTTTTGAGGTCCTACTATGTGCCATGTACCGTGTAAAGAGTTGGGAAGGCAGGCATGGGTAAGATGCCCCCATAGCTCTGCCCTGGACATGCCAGGCTTTCGAAGAAAAGGAGCACAGGCTCTGAAGGCAGACAGGCCTGAGACCCTGGTCCTGTACGGAGCAGCTGGCCACAGTGGGCAGTTACAGAATCTCTCTGAGGCTCCTTTTCCTCGTCCGTAGAGAGGGTGGCAATACATGCCTGGAGGGGTGATGTGAACAGTCAAATCAAAGGGTGCTGAGCCCCCCTCCCCTTCTTTAGGTCAGCACAGCACAAATGCCCGTGGCTACTTTATGATGCTGAAACTCCTTCCCAAAGATTAGGCTGTGGCTTTTCCCACATGGGAAGTCCAGTGAAATAGCATCTCCGCCTTTTCTCCCGGCTTCCCAGGATACTCTCTCCGAGTCCCGAGCCCGTCTTGCCAGGCCCCATCTCTGACTGTGTTTTACAGTAGGGTTACTTCTAACCAATCTCCTCAATATGTAAAATCAAACAATTAATCAATTGTCCCTTTAGAGTCTTTCCAGTGACCGCTGGGTAAATAGTTACATTAGTTCATAAAATCCCCAATTTGTCTCCCGAAGAGGAAGGGGAAAAACATCAGAGAGCACTAGAGGCTCTTGTTTCTGAGCCACAGTGGCCCTGACTCCAGACTGCCTCAGGGGCTCAGAGAGGTGGGAGGCCACCCCCTATCCTCAACCAGGGCCAGGCCGCTCAGGCCGCCTCCTGCCACACCCAGGGCCACAAAGGAAGGTTCTGAATTAGTGATTTGCTTCAGGCTCAGAAACCACAAAAAAGCAAGGGGTCAGTGGGGTGACAGGATTGGCAATCAGCTCTTGACACCTCAAGGTTTGGAATTCGACTGGAATCCCCCCTTGGCCCTGCCACTCAGTAGCTAGGAGACATCGGCACAGCGCTTAACCTCCTCAGCAGTGGAATTGGAGCACAGCACAGGCGACACACCTCAGAGGGTTATTAGGAAAATAAAGCGAGATAACGGCCGTGAAATTGAAGCGGTGCTAGTTATAGTTGCTGTTGTTTAAGGAAGGGTAGCACTCACTGACCTCCTCTCCTTTGAAGAGATGGAGGGGAGCCTCTGGGTCCACTGCCTCTCACCTGCCATGCTGTTTCACCCAGGACCAATATGGCGCCTTTGTGAGAATTAGAAAAGTGTGCCCCATGGTCAGAGACAGCCCATGGGCACGGGGTTGGCAAAAGGAATAGAGGCTGGGTTTCAGCACCCACTCATTCCCCCAGCTAGGTGCTGCTACACAGGGCCCAGCACACCGGAGAGTCACATCTCTGCTGGAAGCCAGAAAGACGAGGGGCTAAGCCAAGGGGCACTTTTACAAACAAAGCTTGAAGTGTCGGCCTTACTCCCTCACCTTCTTAAGGCATCCCAGAAAACATCATCTTAGCAGAGAGGCCCTCCCTGACCACCCTCTGTAAATTAACAACTTCATTTTTCTCCACAGCACGAATCACCCACCACCTGACACAACATATAGGTAATATATACATATTCATAATATATACATACGTATCTGCATATATAGCTCTTATAGTTCATTGTTTGTCCCCATTTAGGATAAAAAAGGTCCAGGTCCATGAGGACAGGGATTGCCTTCTGTTTGTTTTTTGTCTTTTTGTTTTTTTTTAATTGGGGAATTGGGGGGATGGGAACAGTGCTAGGGAATCAGGGAAGGGAAACAGACAAGTTGCTGTCGTTTTGTTCTTCAGTCTAGTTGTGGAGGACGGTGCTTCACTGGCCCAAGTTGGCAGCCTTCTGTTTTAGTCACTCTTTTATCCCTAGTGCCTAGAAGGGTACCACAGTTGGTAGGCCTGGTACATAGTTGGTTTTCAATAAATATTGGTTGAGTGAGTGATTAAACTAAAATATTACCAAAAAGATGGAGTGAGTTTAATAGTATCTTCCTAGGAAGTGCTGTTTCGTGCTTTGATTCAAACACTAATTATTTTCAAAAGGGTGGGGGGGTGGAGGTGAGCAGAAGAAAAGAAGAAATCCATTGCAGTAGCTAGGGACAACTGTATTATTCTCGTATAGTGTATATTATCCCATGGAGGGCAGTGATCCAAAGAAACTCTTCCTAAGTTTGGTTGATTATTTTATATATTCAAAAACAATTAAGGATAAATTCATTTGGAAAGAGGTCTGCTAATAATGAAATATCACATTACACCTAAGCAAAAATAAACAATCGTCCCATTAGGAAATACTTATGAGATCTGCACTCCCTGAGAATTTTCAGTGATGGGACCCATGTTCGAATGAAGTGTGCATGGGCTTTGGAGTCTGAAAGTCCTAAGTTCAAATCCCATTGCAACCACTGCTGAGCCCTATGACTTTGGGCAAACTGCTTAACCTGTTGGTCCCTAAATTTCCCTCATATTAAAATGAATATAATGTATTGATGTTATAAGAATTAAATGGTAAAAGGACTAAACAAGAAAACACATGTGAAAATACCTTTAAAAGATGATACTCCTTCTCATTTGCTAGGGTTAATTTTTCTTCTTAACTCAGGGTTCTAGCCAGTTTAACATGATCTCCAAAGCATTCTAAATCATTTGACTCTTCTTATCTATAAATGGTGGCAGCCTCTCATATGAGTCTGTGTGTGTGTGTATGTGTGCATGTGTATACATATATATGTATATACACACATATATATGTATATGTGTATATACACACACACTGCTTAAAATTAGGACTCTGGCTGAGTATGCATTTAAAAAGGAGAAATGCACAATTATCATAAGGACAGTTCTTCATTTCATTGACAAAAAAATCCTTTTTTTATAGTGAGCATGTATTATTAAAAGTTACATAATGAAAAAATATATATTGCTAATTTCACTGTGGAAAAGGAAGATTATTCCTTAGAATAAAAAGAAAGAAACCATATTTCACCCACATCATGTTTTCCATGCTATGTCCTATCTGCATTGAAGTATGTCATATCTTCAATTTTCAACTACATGAAGCTAGAGAACATAAATCGATTTATGGCAGACAAGGCAAAAAATATTCATTCAATTGGAGAATCCATATCTTAAAGACAACTTTTAAAAGTATTTTCCAAAAATGCCCATTTTCCATTTCCTCGATTCATCCAGAAATATGAATCCGAAGGAAGTGATTGTATGAGCTTGGCAACCATATTTCTTTGATTTTAAAATGGTTCTTCAAAACCAATATGAATCCATCAATTCAAGGCATTTCTTCTTCTAACCCTAAATCAATGAAAATGCAATATCCTTATAATTTTATTCTGTTTAGGCTCCCTAAGAAAAAGGTCTCACTCAGAGTCACACCATGCACAAAAAGGCAGAGGGAAAATTTGCACAGCAGCTGCGCAAACACAAAGACTCACCTGGACCTTGACTGACATCTGTGGCAGCATTTTCAAAGAGAGGGAAAGGGAGAGGAGAGAAAGGGAGAGAAAAAGGAAGAAGAGTGTTAGCACACACACACACACAATGCATTGTGCCCTTGCATGACGATCAAGTTCATGCAAGACCCCAAAGGTGCTCAGCTTCTGAACACTTAGCTCTACCTTCACCCACAAACCACCCATGCAAGCCGAGGGGCCGAGCGCCCTGTTCACTGTGCATGTAGCAAGAGAGATGAGCTTCACATCTGTCCGGAAAGACATCCTCCTGGAATCAGATAGTGCTCCAAAGAGCCAAGCAGACTGGAATCCTGCAAGAATATTGGTTAAAATATTCTGGGTGATTTCTGCATACCAACACACAAGCCAATCCTCTTCCCCTCCAGATACAGAACACTGGACATGAAGTCAAGCAAGGTTTCCCAGCAGAGAGGAAAAAATCATAATAAATCACTGCTTTGAGGAACAAAGAAAAAGAGTCATAAGAATTAAGAGCAAGTTGCAGCATTGTTCATCACATAGGGCCGAAGGACACAAGATCTCAAAACATTTATAATTCCCTCCATCCCCAGTATTCCCAGGGACCATTCTTCATCACAGACAGCAGGATGTGTGCATGCATGAGAGTGTGTGTGAGTAGATCATTTGCCAGACAATTTGAAATTCTGCCTCCCCCTTTAATTTTTCTCCTTTTCACCTCATCATTAATGACAGGAATTGCCATTTGCAATCACTCCTGACATCTACAAATAAACGTCCAGCCCTGGGAAGGTTGACATTTGAATTAAGCCAATGAACTTTCAAAAATGAAGACCAGTCCACTCCCATCATCTCCGTGAACACAATCTCCTCCTCCTACCCTCAAATGTAAAACAGAACCATGCTGGAAAGGCCAAACCAAGAGCTGCCCAAAGCACTGACCTGAGAGGACACGCTACAGCAGAGGAGAAGAAACAGGGGGCTGCTTCAGGAAACCAGTGGCCATCAGAGCAAATCTGGGTGACTCACTTAGAATCATTGAATGGTGGGTCTGGGATATTCAAAGACATTAATTATCTAGTTTAATTCTTTAGTGTTAAGATGGAGGATGAAAGAGGATGTGAGACTTGCCCAAGGTCACACAGCTAGTTCAGGGACAGAGACTAGAAAAAACCCAAGATCTCTTGAATCCCACCCAGTTCAACATTCGTTCAACAGAAACCCAGGTCCCTCAAGGGTGTATGGAATCTGAATTCAATTTACAAGCTAAAGTAAGTGCCTTGAAACCATGGGGGAGCTGGGTGTGTGCCTCCCAGCTATTCCATGAGTGGGTCATGGGTTATCTTCTGTGCCTCTAATTTGCTACCATCAGAGTTGTAAAGTTGCAGCCAGTTACTTAAGGCTCTTCCTCCAGAAAACTCCAGGTGCTGACCCAAGGGAGTTGTTCCTCAGCAGCATGGGGAGGGGCACCCCCCTAGCTACAGCTGAGCAGTTCTCCGGCCCACGCCCTGAATCCGCAAGAAGCCCTATCTTCCCAAACAGACTTCTAGAGAGCTCTGAATCATTTCCCAGCCACAACCCCTTTCAGGTTTTCTGGTGAGTTGTTCAATTTAGAAGTGGAATGGCAGCAGGGAGGGGAAAAAACAGGCAAAATAGAAGAGGTGGGAAGAGAAAACATTCTGCATAAATAACTAAGCAGGGCCATTAACTATGCCTGACAGATTGTCTAGAATATCGTCATTAAAATACCCCTTCATTAAACAGGATATGTGGCCAAGTTCAGCGGTGGGAGTGCCAACGCTATTGTTCTCAGAAACACACTCTTTGGGGACACCAAGACCCAAGGGAGACAGGATACCTTGGACCCCAAAGCTCTTTCAACACTAAGTTGCCCATTTGGGCATTGTGGTTACAATCCTCAATTTTGAAGACAGATAGGTCTGGGTTCAAATCTCAGCCTGTTAGATGGCCTTGGGTCAATCATCCAACTCTCTCTAAGAGTCCTTTTCCTCAGCTACAAAATGGGAAGATGACAGAGCCTCCCTCATGACAGTGTTACGAGAATTAAATGAGATTAAACACTTGTAAAGCACTTAACTCAATACAAGGCAAACACTGCAGAAACATTAGCTGCTTTGATTGTTATCATTTTGAATTACCACAGAAAGAATTACCAAAAAACGTTGACCAGATGGCTCCCTGGAAATACCAAGAGACCACAGGAATGACGCTGTGTTTCTTTCGCTGACTTGCGTTCATCTCTTCTACGTGTGAGTGAACACGGCTGCTCCGGCCCTCCCCTCTCCTGGGTCCTTTCTCCTCCCTCTCTGCTCCTCAGTGGGAAGTGAGGCAACAGGGAGTTAACAGGTTCTGGGTGAGCAAAAGCAGGAGCCACAACAAATTCTATTCTTATTTCTTGCGTTTTCCCTCCTCAAGCCTTAATTTGGCCTAGTTCTAGTCCTGTGCATAAAAGATACAGCCTCTCTTCTTGGCAAAGAGGGCCATTGAGGCCACCAGGAAAAACCCTCTCCAGCTGGGGACGGGCCAAGCTCGGTTCCTGGCTATGGTACTGACCTAGAGACAATTTTGAGCATTATGTCCAATTTGAGGAACAGAGAGGCACAGTATCGCCTGGCCCCCTGTCCCAAGAAGCAGCGAGCTACTTGAATCTCTGCGTTCAATTCTGACCAACAGAATGAAATGGCAAAGGTAGGAGTGAAACAGCGGAGCGGGGTGGGCAGAGGGTGGGGTCCAAATCTCAACAGCATCCATCTGCTGTTTTGTCTGTCCGGCATCCTTTCCCCCTTCTTTTAGTAGCAAGCCCCAACTG
Organism: Hipposideros armiger; assembly: GCF_001890085.2. Classification (NCBI taxonomy): domain Eukaryota; kingdom Metazoa; phylum Chordata; class Mammalia; order Chiroptera; family Hipposideridae; genus Hipposideros; species Hipposideros armiger. The sequence goes on along the minus strand of NW_017731449.1, from coordinate 424,031 downwards.
TCTCCCGGGGAACACCCTCTCCCACCCCCAATCCCACCTTAGCTCCAACAGTAGGCATGTGACTCAGGCCAGGTCATGGGAAACCACAGCTGGATTGCCAGGATTCAGGCGCTGGCTCCACAGGCTGTGTGACTTTGTGCCAGTTCCCTAAGCTTTCTGTGTTCCAGTTTCCATATCCATAAAACGGGTGTGATAATAGTTCCTACGTCCTAGGGTTGTTGTGAGGAGCTTAAAACAGTACCCAGCATATGGAAAGCCCCCCACCAATGTTAGCTGGTAATTTGATTACCTTCATATATGAGAGGACATGGGTACAAAAGAAATAAATAAATAAAAATAAATTTTAAAAAGAAATCTTTCTTGTGGTCACACAGCAAGGAAGCCCGCCTTAGGACGCAGCTCTGGGTGTGTGTGACTCCATGCTTTGCTGCCCCCACTTCCAAGGTGACCATCTCCACAGTGCCCTCTGTCTGTGGTTGCTGTTGGTATATAGCCTGGGGTCTGTGTAGGGGTAGAAGCATCGGGCCCCAGAATTAGCCAAAGGAAATATACACATGTAAATATGCATATCAATTTCTTAAATAGATAAAAGTGGGGGCAATTGCAGAAGCAAAGGCAGCGGACAACCCGATGTGACTGGTCCAGGGGAGATGCCATCCTCGGCCACGCCAGCACTCCCCAGCTCCCTCCTGCTATTTCATTTTCTCACACTGCTGGGCCTGTAGTTTTCCAGAGCCCCACTGCATTTAAATTTATATTCTATTTTCTCTCCTAGAAAATAGGTCACACCCAAGGCAGAGTTCACCAGGTGGGGTCCCAGAAGGTTTGGCTGGGCCTTGCCTGCAGGAGGCTGGCTGGGTGGCCCAGCCCAATGCCCCATAGCTCCTGGTGGGCTGGGGTGGGGGCAAGAATCTCAGACTCCTGCCTCTTGAGATGATCTAGTCCAAAAGAAGGGGGAAGTGGGAAAGCGCCCCTGCTAAGCTATACTCTGCAAGTGCAACAGTGGCCAATGAAGGGTCCTTTCTTTTCCCCCCCTGTGCAGTTAGAACCACCAAATCTCCCCCCAAACTGCAGGGAGTGGTTTCCTGTGAACTGTAAACTCACCATACTGATCCTATGCACTCGGGGCTGAAGTTGTTCATGCACAGGCCATAAGTGTCCATGGGGTACCGAGTGGAGGTGGCAATGCTCTAATTTACTTCTTCCCTGATTGTGAAGCCAAAGAGGGTGGGTGAAGGGTAGCAGCAGCTTTCAAATCCTTCCTCTCCTGGTTTGCTCCCCCATCCTGGGTTTGAGCATGGCCTTCCTCACAGAGGTGGCTGCAGACTGGGCCAGAATTTGTTTTTACCAGGATCCCCCTGCCCCAGTATGTTTTGAGCACCTGCCTTCCATCAGGGTCAGTGGAAACACCAGAGCAAGAAGGACGGAAGAAGGCAGGTGCCACATCCCACCCCAGGAACTGCAGGGTCCCCAAAGCCAAATGGATGCTCCCACCCAGAGCGAGCAACACTTGCCACGGACCCCTCGTGGAGTACACATCGGTACTTGGAACTCCTTGCCCAAATATCCCCAATCCACGTGGGCTTCGACCTCTTTCCAGGGTCCATTCTCCCACAGCAGCCCAACCCCCCTGATGTGTGTACTGTGGTGTCAGAAAACGGCCAACAGGAGGCTGTTTGCAGGAGCTGTGGCCTCCTGGAGGCTGGGTGCCCACACCACCGTGGGCCCTGGTGGTGCTGAAGGTGGGAAGAGGAGAGGCTGCCCAGTGGCCTCCATTGATAGTCTTGCCTCAGGCCCACCAATAACAGGGCAGGCCTTCCACTGAGGACTACACCCGACTAGACATTAGGAGACAAAAAAAAAAAAAGGCAAAGACTGCCTCTCCCAGAGGCCTGTCTTTTCTTGCCCTGGGGAAAATGAGCACAGGGTTCTTCCCTCTCCTTCAGGAACAAATACAGAAACGATTTTTTAGTTGAAAGCTAAAGCAAACTTCCAGCAGCGGTGGGGCTAGCTTTCCTGCATTATGGGACTCTCTCCGGCTCTCAGTGTCTGAGCTCTTCAAACACAGGAAGAGTTGTCTCTCCACAAAAGGCCAGGTGGTGTTAGCTTCATCCCCGACACAGAGCCCATTTATCCGCCTTTGTAGAGGCCAGGGCCCCCCAAGCCCTGGTGCTGTTTGCTTTTGTTCTTTGATGCTAATAACTCCAGATTGCAAGATGGAGCTATGTCAGGTGCCAGCCAGCCTGGGAAGGCGGCGGCAGGGAGGAGCACAGGATGAAACGCAGGAAGGAACAAGGATGGCACTCCTGTGGGCCGGGTCGCTGCTGTGCCCAAATACCTGAGGGGCTCTAACATGCCTGCAGTGGCTCTGGCTGGAGAAAACAGAACTTGACTGACAGCTGGGAGATGAGGCAGTTTACTTGTTACAGATACAATCAGAGATCAGGGCATGTAGCACTTTTTTTTTTTTTTTTAAGCTTTAGGAGTTGTGAACATAGACATGGGGCTAAAGTAACCAGGGGTTTGAATCCTGGCTTTGTCACCTGTTATTAAAAATATCTGGGGCCAATTTCTTTGCTTCACCTTCTTCTTCAGGTACATGGGAATAATGTCAGTGAGTCAGTTCTGCTAGCAGCACCTGTACATCCCTAAAAGTCACTGTGCTATGCAAAACCACACAGTCAAAACCACAGGCTTCTAGGGAAAATGGAGTCGGGGTCTGACACCTTAAAATGTTATCAGTGACACATAATAAAGATGGTGAAAATAACTTCCACTGTTATAGTTCTTCGTCTTTCCTATGTTCATGTGTTTGCAACAATTGTGTTGTGCTTTGATATCACATAGTGTCTTTCAGGAGTGATTCAAGTTGCTGGGATGATAGGAGATTGACAGATTGCAAGCTTAAAACTCCTCAGCACTTCATACTTGTAAAACGGAAATAATCAAGGGCTTACTGTTAAATGCTTTCCACGTAGTAACTCATTGTATCCTCACAACAGCCCTATGAAATTGTGTAGAAGATTGTCCCATAAACAATGAATAAAAACAAAAGATAGGAACCCATTTTTAAATGGTTAAGAAGTACACAAACACTACCGTGAGTATAGCACTTGACAAAGACCTGAAGTTTGCCATACAAGTGGAAAGCTTGTGAGTTGTTGTGAAGGGGTGAGAGAAGGGTCATCTGAAATTGGATGGGAAGTTGTAACACCGGGTGTGGATGGGTTTGGCTCATAACATACATAGACACTGAGTTCGAGGTGTGTGCATTTTGTGTAGGAACACAGCGTGATTCAGCTGGCTGCAGTTTTCTGCCTTCACCTAGTGTTTCTTACGGATGAAGTCATGCATAATCAAAAGCAAAATTATTATGCTCAAATAGCTCCCTAATATATCAATCACGTTGGAACAAATTTGCATTTTCGAAACACGCATTATGGCAGAACTGACTGTACCTCATTTATATGACT
>NW_017731449.1:373786-419013 GCF_001890085.2 Hipposideros armiger | reverse complement strand
GATTTTGGGTAGCTCACTCAGCTTCTCTGAGCCTCAGTTTTCACATCCCTAACTTGTGGGAACAATGACACTAATTACCTGACCAGGTTTCAGTGAGGTTTAAATGAGACCATAAACATGGAAGCACTTTGTAAACAGGTAAATGCTATGTCATTCATCTACCCACTCCAGAAATATTAACCTAGTGGCAATTCCTTACTAGCCACTAAGTTAGATCCTAGTGTAAGAAATATTAAGTAGGGCCCCTATTCACAATGATGTTATAAAAGAAATTCAAAAGATGACCAAGAAGACAAGTGCAGGGATAACTGTCCATTCTAATCTGCTAGTTCCTGAAAGCCTCTCGGTTTCAGGCACCTTTGACAGCATTGTATACAAATGACCTCATTTAATCCTGACGTTTGTGAATCCTTAACAAACAAGGAAACCAAGGCTCAGGAAAGTTCATATCCGCAAGTCCACTCAACTCACAAGCAGTGGCCAGGATTTAAAGTCAATTTCTCTGAATCCAAAGCCCTTTTCCTTCCCACAGCACCATCTATCCAGCCCCTATTAGTTCTTCCCTCACTGATCGAACCACCCAGATCTATCACCCTATGGGACATGGGGGCAAATTTCAAAACATTGGTGTGGAAAACTGATAGAAAGAACTGCTGGTCATTATGTATATCAGAGTGTCCAAAACTCCTGCTGCTGAGCGCTATCCCAGGACCCATATTTCAGAGAAAGGATTATAAGTTGGGCAACTTATCCAAAACTGAATTCCATAAAAATACAACATCTGGCAAGATGTGACTAGGAGTTCCTTGTCCTCCACCCCAACCCACCCCTTCCACCCCCCGCTGGCAAAAAAAAAAAAATTCTGTGGTCAAATAAATTTAGAAAACAGCGAGTTAAAAAAAGGTAATCAAGTATCTCTACGGCAAAACTTGAGAAAGCCTCACTGGCACTAAGAGATATAGTATGAGGTTCAAGAGGGGATGTAGTATGCGGTTTGCTCAATGTTTTTGAAATAGTAGACACTTTTCCCTCCATAAAACACTGAGTAACATCTCACGGAACACAGTTTGAGCAAGGCTGGCTTTAAGGTTCTCACAACAGCTGGGAAGGCTCTTTCATCCTAAGCCTGTATCTTTACCCTTTTGTTCCTATACTGAGCCTTTGGGTCTGGTTCAATTTCGAAAGAGCTAACATTTATTGACCATTACTACAGGCCAGATACCGACTCAGGCACTAGAGGCTCAAAATAATTGCAGGCGATGCAGTTGGTAAATCTAATAACAAGAGAGTACATAAACATGATAGGGTGGCCTGGCTGTCTATGGCCATCTGCTATTGCATTTAGTACTAATGGGGCATCAGGGTTGACAGAGGATGCTTCAAAAATCCTTGCTGCAGAAACCTTGAAGTGGCCCCTAGAGGACAGCCAGCAATAATTCAGTGGAGAGAAATCTTAAAAGAATGTTTCACCAAACCCAACCCGTGGTCAGGTTGACACCCCTGAGTGCTGAGCTCCCTGAGAGGCATGGAGTGCACCAGAAGGACCGTAAGCTTTGAGCTCAAATACCCACTTTGCTATGTATTCTATGACCCTGGTTAAGTTACTTAAACTCTATCTGTAAAATGGGACCATTTCAAATTCAGGGTTGTCAAGAGGCTAATGCACATACAATGTCTAGTGATCTGCCAGGCGCCATGCTCAGCACACCTTAGTTCCCTTTTCTTGGATCGGTGACATCCTGGAGTAATGTGTTAAGAAAGAGTCTGAGGCTGCACATGAGCTTGGAAAGAAAAGGGGGTCATGACTGATTGGCAGTGCCTGCCATGGGCTTGAGAAGGAGGGGGGCATATGCTGGCTCAAGGGAGCTGGGGACTTCCAAATGAATGGTTCCCCAACAGTCCGTGACCTGCAAAAAGGAGACTTCTAGAGACCTAGGGAACCTCAGGAGAAAGCAAGTCGCTCCAATAGGAGGCTCCCTAACTACCAAGCCCCCATCAGCTTTTCTGCTTTCCCTTACACCCCTCCCTTGCTTTCATTTTCAGAAAATAAGCAAGGTTGATTTCTTCCCTTTGTAGAGCAAGGGTGTCTTGTGATGTGAAATTAGTACAGTATCTGCTCTGGCCCTAAAAGAACCTTTTTTGAGTCTGAGAACCTAGTATGTAGCCTACTCATCATTGCCAGTCCCGTTCTGAGGAGCTCAACAGGGTTCTGCAGGCCCCTCCAGAGGGAACTCGGGGACCCGGGCAAGGAGGCATTCCACTGCCAGGAATGAGAGCACTCAACAAGCAGAGGGGCAGCCCCTAGAAGGAATGTCACATTGTATGTATCAAAAACATGCTTTTTGAGTTGTAATTATTATTAATCACCATTTTTATCTTGTAACTTCTGTGGTAGTACAGACACACAACAGTAAAAACATAAAAATGGGGGGTATGTGATTGTTTCAAAGAGGTTCGAGTAAAGGAGATGCAGGGAATTTTAGAAGTGGGAGAGTTCTAGGATGTCAAACTTTCGCTGTGCAGGTTCGTTCCACTGATACATCCATATCCGTTACACAGAGCCATGTCTGTGTACTGGGGAGATGGCCCATGAACAAGACAGACATGGGTCCTGAAGCCTTGGAGCTCCAAGTCTAGCTGGGGAGATGGGCCACAAACAGCCAGGCAGACAATTAGCTACTGACTTATAATTGTGATCAGTGCCATCACGTTGTACAGGACCATCTGAGGCTCAGATGAGAGACACAGACCCAAGACAGGGGGACTGACATATCCACCCAGCTGGACGATGTTGAAGACAAAACAACAATTCCCGTCACCTGTACTCCTGTTCATTGCTGTTCCCAGCGGGCCACAGGTGGGGCACCAGTGCCCTAATAGGGGTCTGGGAGAAGAAGCCAGCACTGAGAGTACAGCAGTGACCACAGGGAGAAAAAAGCAAGTGGCCACATCTCTGCAGTTTCCAGGGAGGAACAAGAACATGAACTTGGAGATGTCACTGCCTTCCTTGAACACTCACTCATGCGTTATGGTAGTGGGAAATGATTTCGGCTACCCTAGGGTGGGAGCCTAAATGCTAGCGCCTTCAACAATCAGAACAACAAGGAAGAAAGGGGAAAGCCTCCCCCAGAACAAATTAGGGAGGCCAGGGAATTGGGGGTGTAGACCCACCACACTGGCTGAGCTCTAATCTCTCTGCTGTACTTTGCTTGAGAATTAATCACACAAATCCCTTGATAAATCTGAGGTTGTTATTAGACAACACTAATATCCCCCTCAGAGTAATCCAGGCAAATACCCTGAGAAAGGGGGTGCCTCCAGTGACTGGAAGGCAGACCGCGTTCACGTTCACACGCATGCGCACGCGAACACGTGCACAGGCATTGGCCGCCACCCAGCCCCAGCCCCAGCCCCAGATGTCTGTTCCCAAGAGCACCAGCGGGCCGGCCTCTGCCCTAATTGCGTCAGGCAAGCAGGGGAAACGGAAGGATGGGAGAACAAGGCCAGATTCCCTCTTCCCCAACTCGGCCACTGACCTACGTCTCCACAAAAGAGAAGTTTTCCTTTTCGGTGCTGCTTGTTTGTAAACCATGCCACTCCATAGCACACATTGCCTAAAACGGGCCCAGCTAGGAAGCAGGCAGAAGCCAAGAGACTTCGAACTGCGGCCCCAGCTGCCATTTCTTAGGGAGGTGGGTGGGTGGAAACTCTGTTAGGCTCAGAAGAGGAGGCCAAGCATACCACCAAGATCACCACAATTTCATATTCTCACTCTGCCCTTCCCTGAACTAGAGGAGCTGTATATTCTAAAATGACCCAGCAGAATCCTGCTGCTAGCGTGATCTATGACCTTGGGTGGGTTTGTTAATCCTCCTGAGTTACTTGGTCTCTATCAACAACACAAGATATTTTGACCCCGATGTTGTGACGACCCCTTAGGTATGTTTCGCACCAGCTTAAAAAAAGAAAGAAAGAAAGAAAGAAAGCCAGGAAAGAGACTTGACTTTAATTGTAGAAAGATGTGGTTCTTCGAACTGCAGAAATTGACCTGGAAAAAAATTAGACCTGTCAGGAAAAAAATAAACACAAAATGGAACTGACAGCTGCTGAAAATGCACATGGTAAAATTTGTTATTGACTAAAAAATTGAAGGAAGACTCAAACATTCACAACAAAATTTAGACCAGCAAATCTGACGTGAGAAAATTGGATGTGGTAGAAATAATGACCACAAAAGAACGTCCACAATAGTAGAAGCTACATAGACGAAATTTGATAGGCACACATAAAAACAACTGATCGATAAGTCAAATCTTCACTGGAAAAGACACATGGAGCAGAATTGATCTTGTTAGAAAGAATTCAGTAAAATAGACATGAATTGGAAAAAGAAGAAATGGTTTAACTATGCTGGAGAGAAAATGGATTTGAAGAATTATAAGCCCCACATTGTTTGCTTCTGAAAAATACTCTCTTGATAAAAAAAAAAAAATTTGTGTTTGTATAACCCTGATTATACCAATATAGATAGAGTTGAAAGGTCAACGTATGCAATCAAAACCTCTTGATAAATGCTTAAGAAAAAGAAATTATATGGTCTCAAAGGTCCTGTCCGGTAGCAATTTTTTTCTGATAAAAGATCAGAAGAGAAAGTGAATAAAATTATCCAAATGCTTTACTCCTAGGAAGAAGAAAGCATGGAAACCAGATGTTGCTTCCAACAATGGTTCTCAGGCTAATAGATTTTATTTACCTGTAGCGTATTTAAAGCAATTTGGGAACAGGATAACTATATTTTTATTTTGCTAAGGAAGAATAAAAACCCCAAACTGACACTTTGTATTTCCATATGTTCTTAAACAGAAAAGGCATTTTAACACCACAAAAATAAAATGGCATAATCTCAGAAATTTTTTAAAATATGACTTTACAATAAACTTCCTGCATTATGGTTTTTTTCCTTGTTTTCCTAAGGAGTGGTAAAATTTCATTCTAGCCCCTTTGTGTGTCTGGGTTGAGGCTAGATCGGGAGTCTCCTTGTCAATAAAATAGAGATAAAAAGTAAAGCTATTCACACAGTGCCTGAAACATAGTAAATGTTCAATAAATGTTAGCCTAAAACCCAGGAAACAGAAGCCATTTAGGATCAAATTGATACCCAGCCTCAGATTGTACCCCTACTCCTCCAAGCTGAGAATCTTTAGACAAGAGTCAAAGTTCCAGTAACAAGAGGCAAAGAGCTGGATTGGTCAGAGTAACCCCATTCCTCTTCACACATACCAAGAAAACACACTGTAGTAGGTGGGAGGACCAGGGATGGAAGGACCATGAACATAACAAGCGCTAGGAAGAAAGGGCAGCTCTTTGGAAACGCTCAAGCTGATTCTGGCCTGCAGGTGGGACTCACGCTGTGCAGCTATTTGAGGAATAAGTCGCCTTAGGCTGGCATCAAATGACACTCACTGTGGCTGTCTTGTTCAGCAGCCTTTCATCTTCACCTTCTCCACAAAAGAGTTTCTGCTATATAGAAATTCTACCCCAAATCCTCACCTCTAGGATTCTGAACTCTGGATGGAGATGTCCATAAGTATGCCCACTTACCAGGCAAGATCAGCTGTCCTCATCCTATCACACTGATGGTTACTCTCTTTCCCCATCCCCAGAAAGTCCTTCATCCACCCATCCATCCACCTACATTACCCATCAACCACATTCTGAACAAATACATAGAAGTAAAAAACATCGTTGCTGCCAAGGATATTAGACTAGTCAACCTTGTCCTTAGGCCAAGCAGTGAACACATACAGACCCTCTCCATTGCTTTCTCCCTGTTCCTTCCCATATTTAGATGTTACCTCCTCAGAGGGGTCTCCCTCTGATCTCTGATCTTGTTAGATCTCCCATCACCCTGTTCTTTCCATCTATAGCACTCATCACAATTGTTATTATACATTTATTGGTCTATATTTTCCATAGCTGTATTTTCTTCTAATTTGTGAACTCCATGAAGACAGCTACCATAGCTGTTTTGATCCCCAAAGATTATGCTTGGCAATCAATGCTCTTTTGAATCAATCAATTCTGTTGAGCTCCGTATCTTTTCCCAGTGTGATGTAGGGGAATGGATGCTAGACTGAGAATCAGAATACCTGGGCTCTAGTCCTAGTCCTCTGGCCCACGGCTAGCTGAGTGGCCTATTGTAAGTTACCTTGACTCTGTAGGTCACAGTTTCATAAAAGGAGGAGGTCGGATTGTGATGCTCAAGGGGAGGAGATGGATAATAAAATGTATGCATTAGAGGCAGATATGTAAATGGAAACAAATATTCATTTTACAATTTAATACAAGCAAATGATTTCCACCAAAGCTTGACAAAAGGCCTTTTGGGTAGTGGGACTGACTATGCTGACAACAGACCACCAACAACAAAAAACTCCTTGGGGGTCATGGGTTATAAAAGATTGACAAAATATGGGATTCCAGCTCAAGCAATCCATGGTTCAATGGATTATCAGATTATTCGATGAGATGGAATAAGGCACCAAGGGTAAAAAGTAGGGGGCCCAGGACAGCTTGTATGTTTCTCTTTGATACACGTGTCTGAATCAGGATCAAAATCAGTCATGGGCAGAGAGGGATAAAGTCAGAAGACAGGTCAGTGAAGAAAGGCGGTACCCCCTACATGCTAGAGGCACCCCAGTTGGGCCAGCAGAGAACAGGGTGGAGTCGCAATTGGTCTCAGGAGCCACTGCTCGGTGCCAGACTGAAGAGGAAGCAGAGTAGTTTGAGTGAGCGCTCGAACTCCGGATCATCTGCCCAGGCTCATTTCTTAGGCAGATAGATTGCTGTCTCTCTTCAACTCCAGTTCCCTCATCTACAAAATCAGGAAAACAATAGTAGAACCTCCTAGTTAAGAGTGGTTGGGAGAATTAAAGGAAGCCACATTTGAAAGCAGCATGTACAAGTTGCCTCATGAGAATTAGTTAATCATCATTATTATTAAATTTAGTCAGTCAAAATAAGCAGGTGATAAATGTTAAGACTTCCATGAAATTAAGATGGCATCTCTGAGGCTATATGCAATAGTATGACTGGGGTACTAAGCTACACTCAGTCCTGAGTCCACTGGCTCAGCCTGTGACCCTCAGCCAGCAGACTCAGGCTGGGAGAGCTGGCTTGAGAACCGGATCTAAAGAAAGCCCTGAAACCCTGAAACTCTTGGAGTGTCTTATCACACCCCTGAACTTCGCAGGGCCTTTGCTCTGCTGGGCATGAAGAGGAACCCTGACATGCACAGAGACCACTGTTACGCTACGCTCCTCCTTTCAAAGCATCCATCACTTGATAATCGCTTGGGTACTAAAGCAGCATGGAAGCATGCTCACCTTGTTCATCACTCTACACCCAGGGCCTCTCTGACACACAGCGGGCCTTCAGTAAGTGCTTGTTGCTAATGTAGGCGGTGGAACCAGGCTGCTCTTGACCATCACCGGGTTTCAGTAAGAGATCTCATATGAGCATGCATGCTCACGTAGGCTCCATTTCTTGGTTCCCATCACACGCCAGCTGGGCCCCTAACACCTCAATTTCTTCTGCTTAGAAAAATGTTCAGAGGCATCCCCCCCCTCCTCCCTAGGCTCCCCATTCTGACTTACGCTGGATAAGCAACTTCAGATTGCTGAACGGCAATACACAACACAGCTGGGCAAAAATTCCTGTGTCCTGAAATTCCTGGAAAACGATAATGCACAGCAAGCATTCGAAGCACACCCCCACCCCCAGCCCTGGAGAGTCGGAGACAGGAGGGAGGCAGCAAGCAGGCAACCAGAACAGAGCCTCAGTTTCCTTAAGAACGTATTTTGCTTTCTTTCTAAGCACTCCAGCCTTTGAAATAAATTACTAGCACAAACCTCACTGGCTACTGAGCCAGTGGCTTCTGTGCCTCCGGCATAGGAGATCTCGCTCTTTCAGCTCACAGGGACCAGAGACAGGACTCTCTCCCCAACACCAGGAGAAGGTGTGCGGCTTTGGGCTGAGCATCAGTGCTGGTTCCCCCATGAGTCTAATGTCCAACTCCAAGAAAAATGTAGCCAAGGCATTTATCTCATGTTTAACTCACATGGTCTCCAAAAATAGCAAAGTGCAAATCAGCATGCCAACTTGCTGAGCTTGGGCAAGTCACCTCATTTCTCTGGGTTAGTTTCTTTCAGATCATTGAGCCCTTGATTCCCATTGGATTCTGATGCTCTAGGGTGTCCAATGAATCCCACTGGACCCAGAAACTCCATCATGAGCAGAACATCCGAAACCCTCTGGGTTATTATCATCGATACATGAGATTTAAGTCCCTATTTGTAGAATTCTTCTCACATTTCTATTTGCAGAAACTTTCTCAATTACCTCAGTAAATTGAAGGCAGACGAAATACCAACGTGAATAGTTTTTAAAACTAAAGTACATAATTTTTCAATGCCATTCAAATGCATTCAAATGCATGCCCCAACTTCCACCAGGTTAAGAAGGTGTACTCTTTCAATGTGTGACCAGTGAAGAATTGTAAGGAATTTCTCTTTGTTCTTATTTTCCTTCTGCATCTCTGGTCACCTGCTTTAAGCTGTCTCATGGGTTCTTTTGCCTGTACTATATGAAATATCAAGGTTTCTGAAAGTTCTGAGGTTAGCTTTCTTCACCTTGCCTGGACAACCTCACCTTGCAAGCCTTCCCTTACCCCCTAAAACAACAATGTTAACCTCTGTGCCCAGTCCCTCCTCTTCCCGAGCACAACCATTGCTCCCATCTGCCTCTGCCCATCTCCCCACAGGTGTCCCGTGGGTTCTGAAGAGAAGGCAGGATATGGACAAACCAAAATTTACTATTATGCCCCTCCCACCTCCACCCCAAATCTACTCCTCCCACTGACTTTCCTGTCCCAGTTATACCTGCAACCAAAAGAGCATATTATCAAAGCTCCTCCTTTCCCTTCCCAATAATAATAATAATAATAATAATAAGTAATTAATAATAATTCATAATAATGGCTAACATTCACTGAATGCTTACTATGTGCCAAGCATGGTTCTAAGCATTCCACGTGCAATCTCTTAGTTAAACCTCATAACGATCCTAAATGGTGGGCACTATTAATATCCTCATTGTATAGATGATGAAATTGAAACACAGAAAAGTTAAGTCTGTTGCCCCAGTTTGCACAGCTAGTGTGTGTCAGAGCCACGCAACCCAAGTCTGAAATCACTAAGGGTCACTGCCTTTCCAATTATTATGTTTCTCTCCTTAATATCTCTGCAGTTGGCCCTTCTCCCATCACTACTTCCCCAGTATAAACTTTTCTCTCACCAAAATCACACAATAGCCTCCATCTGGCCTCTCTGCTTTAAACCTTCTAATCACCATCCAATCCATCATGCAAACTGCCCCTATAGCCATCTTTCCAAAATTCAAAACTGACTCACTACTCAACTGAAAAACTTCCAATGGCTCCCGTTGTAGGAAAAAAGTAATGTCCAAAATCCTTACATGACATTTAAGACCTGCCTGCCTACCTCCTTCTCTTATTACTCCCCATGGGCCTCAACCCCTCAATCCAACCACATTAACGACTGTGAACTCCTGGAAAAAGCATCCTGCTATTTCATAGAGCTGTCCTGAATGCCACTTCCTCCCAGTCAACAAAATTAAGTTTCCAAGTTTTCACTGTGACATTTCCTCCCCCCCACCCCCACCCCAAGCAGGGTGGAACACTCCCTTTCAAGCTCCTTTCTCTGCAAACATTCCACCTTGTGTTTTAGCAGCTCCTGTGTACACTGCACCTCTGCCTGACAGGCTCCCCAACTAGACCATAAGCTCCTCAAGAGCAGGGACTACACTTCACATTAGAGGTACATACTCCATGAATGTTAGAAGAATGAACTTGTTCCAATAAACAGATGGCCTATTCCAACAAATAGATGGTTATACATCAATGACTGCTTTGCTTGAAGATACTTCAAAGTCTTTGTTCTCTTACATGATCCAAAGTTGCCCCAGTAAACACTATGATTTCTATGCTGAAAGACGCTCTGAAATAGTACAGTATAATAGTCCCTATAAACCCATTGTAAGTTGAAAATATAAGTTGGAAATGCATTTAATACACCTAACTTAATAAAGATCACAGCTTAGCCTAGCCTACCTTAGATGTGCTCACACGTGGGAAAAATCATCCAACACAGTGAATACACTGTAGAGTATCAGTCATTTACCCTCGCGATGGCGGGGCTGACCGGGAGTTGTGGCTCACGGCCACTGCCCAGCATCACGAGGGAGTCTTGTACTGCATATCGCCAGCCCAGAAAAAGAGCAAACTTCAAAATTTGAAGTATGGTTTCTACTGAATGTTATCACTTTTGTACTACCATAAAGTGAAAAAAATCATAAATTGAACCACTGTAAGTCAGGGACCGCCTCTATTAGCAATTCCTAACAGCGAGGCCTCAGAAGGAGGGAGGTGTGACCAGAGTGCCTTTCCCTGGGGACTTCCAAAACTACCTGGCTAGGCCGACCAAGACCACCACACACAGGGGCTGAGACAGAATATAGGAGCCCAACACACACACCAGGGGCATCAGGGACACTTGTGGCATCAGCCTCCACCTGAAAGCCACCAGCCCACAAGGTGAGAAATTTTACCAGGAAGACAAAAGTAACTATAACTAATTAAAGAGAAATAAATGTAGACTTGAGTGGCCTCCAACCTTTCCAACCAAACTCCCCATTAAATAAATTTACTGTGTTCTCCCAATAGACATATATTTGTAAATAATGTGCAATATGTTAACCATACATTTTATTGTTTCCTTCCTATACCCCTAAAGAATAATCTTGCATGAGCCCCCTTTTGAAGGCCACTGATCTAAAGGATAATCTTCCCACCCTCTGAAAGGCAGAGGATGTAGATGATCATACACATGGGTGGGTCTGGCTGCTGAGATCCCCAGAGCCACGGAGCCCTGGGTTTGAAGGCATGTACACAGCTTCGCACAATCCTGACAGGTGTCATTTTCGGTACCTGTTGCACACCTGACAATGACTGGGCTTGGCAAAGCTATGCATTTCATGGTCCAACAGCTCTAAGCATCAAAATTCTTCCTCGGTAGCTCTGATTCCTTCAAGTCTCCTGCCCAGTAACCACTCCCTCCTCTACATGGCAGCTCTTCCGGTATCCGAGGACAATTATCCTGTCCCCAGTGAGTCTCGTCTCCTCCAGGGAATCCACACTAGCTAATGGGGCCTCTCCATCTCCAGTGACAACAACGTGCCTGCTTCAAACAGCCATTCCACAAGCATTTACATGGTCCCTGGCTGGCTGCTGCCTATAATTGTTACAGGAAACCATTGGTTTGTAAACAACAAAAAAAGTCTTTCCAGTCTGTCTTCAACTACTAGATCAAACCAAGTGGAATGTATATGTGCTTGACACAGATTCCATGAAAACGTTCCCACAGTAAACACACTACTTTCCCCATTAAAATAGAGACGGCATTCCCAATGGTGGTCCCTTCCACTGTGTTCCAAGAAAGATCTGACCTTATTGATTAAATTATTAAACAGCCATCCCTGAGCTCACATTCCTGGGACCCTGCACCTAACTATCACCCACATTAGTGAGCACAGAGACACATATACACGAGCGGACAGGTGTGTATGCATACAAAACATGAATGCACCACACACATATGCACGCACACACATACACACACACAATGTACTTTATTAAGGCTACAAACAATTATCGAGCATCTGGTTTTGGTCAGATACCAGAGACATGGCATTTAGCACCCAAGCCTGTATGTGCAATCATTAACAAATGGAAACAGAGTTCTACCTTGGTTTCATGTCTTATAGTTCTCAAAGAGAGAACCTCTTCACATATATTCCTGCAACGAGAATCGGGAAACCCAGTTGAGCTATTACAACTTGCATTAAGAATGTGAAAGCCAAAGGGTGCCAAGAGACCATTAAGATAGCCGTTGGTTATATATTCTCCTCGGGGATAAAATAGCCCCGATCTGCATTTACACAAGGCTGAAAACTCAACATTAGGATAAGCGAACAGCAAAGTTTCCACAGCAACTGAAAGCTAACCATCTTCTTCCCACACGGCCATTACCATGTGACTATGAGACGGCCAGGGCCGTTTTCCACGGACCCTGGCTGGACAATGGGGCTGCAGAGTATAAGTTGGTGACTCTGGGTACATTTCAATGCTTGCACTCAAAATGATGAGTGTGGGCTTTGCTCGTAAAAGTAAAACTATTTTAAACCACAAAATTATAAGACGGATTCCCTTTCCTTGCAGCAGTGTCAGTAAAGTTACTGTCCATGGGGAGGTGGCTGAGAGCCAAGACAAGCCTTATCCCCTTCGGGGTGCAGGAGGGAATTTGTTTGGCAGGTTTCCAGTCTGTGACAATGTGGGAGCAACATCACCTAGCCCTGCCTAATCCCTCTCCCTAGGAAACTTCTCCCCCAGCAGTGCCAAAAACATGGGATCCCCAGGGCAACCTGGCAGAGGAAAGCATTCTCAGATAGGCATATGCTTCCACGGCCGATTTCCAGGAGCAGCCACTCAACACTGCTTCCTCTCATGCTCTCACCTTTTCTTTTAAGCATCCTATTAGGCTTTTTATCAAAATCTTGATATCTGTAGGAGTATCTGACCCTGGCTGCCAGGATGGGCTTGTTAAGCAAGTCCAATCTGATTCCATTTTCCTCTATTCCATAGCATTCTAGAACTTCTCATCTTATTGCTGAGCCAGAAGAGATTTCTAGGTGGATTCTTGGAAATTCAGAAATGCTGAAAGCTAGCTGCGTATGGAGGAAGATGGGACATCTTGGGGAGATGAAGGGAGGCACAGATAACAGAGCCAGGGATGGGCTACCCATGAATCTTTCCGAGTGCAAGCTCCCCAGGAACGGAATGACTGGAGCATGAATCACCCGCTTACATCAGAGTCTCTTCCCACATCAATCCCTCCCACATTGTTTTAAGATTAATCACAAGTAGTTAATTCTAAATAACTCAATGGTGTGTGCACTTCTGGTGCCACATGAGAGAATCCCCGATGAACTGTATCTTGGCACAGAGGTGGTTTCCTGTGAAGCATCATCCGGAGATGTTATGACCCACCCATCCCCTCACCCACAGGGCCCATTGCAAAGGTTAGATTGCTTTCAGGAGAATGAGGGCCAGTGAGCGGAAGTGACTGGAAAGCTGGCTTTGGCCTGATGTAGGAAGATCTCCCTGAGAGCACTGATCAGAGATACATTAGGCTGCTTTGAAGAGCACTGAGCCCTTATCACTGCACTTGACTGGGGGGGGGGGGGGGGTCTGGGTAAAAAGAGAAAGACATGCACAGTGGAGAAGAGAATGGGAAATCAGTAGTTAGCCCCAGTGACCTTTAAAATCCCCTCCAAACTTGTTATCCCATGATTCTTCACAATGTGCCTTGGTTTCCAGGGCACTACACAGGGCAAAGCCGTGACTAGGAGGCAATATAAATGTCACATTGTCTTCTACATGGGTCACAGGGTCCCTTACAGAAGATTTCTCCTGGACACCGAAATCCTCCCAAATTTCAGTGTGTCTCCTAAAATCTAAGGAAGGGCTCACAGGACATCGCCTCAGCCTGAACTCTAGCCTTGTCTTTCCTGACCCAGGTCGAGCAAATACAATGTGGGGTGATCAGTCTTATAGGAATTCCATGGGTAAGGGGCTTAACACCCTTCAAGTCCAACTCTCTCCCCATTCCTTCAGATGTCCAAGGCTAACCATGCAAGAGACAGGACCCCGTCTAGAGAGGAAAGAAGCCTGAGAGAATGAGGGGGAAAAGGACTGTGTCTGGTGACTTCCCAGCCTTGCCAGCCCTTTTCCACTGTTTAGATCACAGATAAGTGATGTCAGCCTTGTTCGACTCTCCTAGCAAGTGGGGTATTATTTTTACTTGAAAGCAACTTATTAAGTAAGTAAGCTTCACTCCCTCTCACTGCACTTTCTCTATTCTCCAGGGGCTGTGGGTAGCACATTGCCGGTCATACCTGGAGGAGAAGTTATGAAATTGCCTGGAATGCACTGGCCTGCTAGAGTGGACACACCAGCCCGAACACAGCCAACAACCACTGGCCTATTGAGAGTCTGTCCTCTAAGGACTTCACACTAGCAAACAGGAACCACTTTGGGAGAGCCAAACCGGCAGGCAAGAGGCAAAAATGTCAGGAGAGGGTCAGGTGCATAGCTCCCAGAGTCATTTTCTTAGCTGCAAAGAAACCATGTTTAAATAAGAGCCTCAGTAAAACCAAAAGGATCCTAAATGCATTTCACAGCTTAAACCAGGAGCTTCCCGCTGCCTATGGCTCACGCGCCTGCCTTTCTTTCATCTCTTTTTAGGCCCTTGCATACCCTTACAGGGTAGTTTCCCCGGAAAGAGCTGAAACCATTCACCGTTCCAGGACTACATGCGAAGTCAGTTTTATCAGAGTGGAGCCAGGTGGTTTGGTTGGATGACTATGAGATTAATTTGTTTCTAAAAGCTGCCGGTACTGGTTGGTACCTGGGTTTAAAAACACTTTTTTTTTTTTTTTTACTTTGGAAAATACATTATTCAGGAATATTGTGGACATCAGTGGAGGCTCGAGAGCAGCTACAGACGATGACACATTTAAAGGGAGTCCCTTACTGCTTTTAAATAGGTCACCCAAAGACATCAACTTCTGGAGAACAACAGCAGTAATGACAACCCACTGGCACTGTCAGTTCCCGAACAGATCACGGAGACAGGCCAGCAGAGCCACGCCACGCCTCTCCACTGTCAGCCACAGGCTGTCACCTATAACACAACCCCCCAGAGAGCTGCGGCAGACCAAACATCCCAACTTCAGCTGGGAAAATCTCAGGAGGCCGACTGGGGTGTTCAAACACTAGCTTACTCCTCTAAATCTATAGCAAATATTTCCAAACACTTCTCTTCAGCCACTGCTTATCCTAGATGTCTCCTCCGCCCCCGACGCCTTCCCAAATGATATTCCTATGAGTCCTACATCCTCCCTCTCCAGGCTCTTTCTGCCCTGTTTGTTACAAGGAAAATGCGTCTGTGATGAAGGGTCACACAAAAGTTCAGACAATTAAGTTCACGAACTATCCACTGTATGGTTACCCAGTGGAAAGTTCGCAAACTTAACTGTCTGACTCTGTAAGTCATCAGGGAATCACACATACACCTAGAGCCACATTGCTGTCACCAAACAGCAACACGTCTTCTCAACAGAGGCAGATCCACAGAGCTGGAGCCAGAAGCTTATGATATTGGGGATTCCTTAAGGAAAAGTATTACAAATACAAAGTTGGTGTGGGGCCTTGGAAGGGGCCCATGCAAGTGAGGATATATGAAAGGTTTAGTTTCATGGTAAATCCGCCTCTGTAATAATCGTCCCAGACACACACACACACACAAGGAAAAAGAGAAGAATAAACAGAGAAAGGGAGTTTGGTTTTGTTTTCGGGAAGAGAGTCACGAGGCAGCAGGAGAGCAAGAGGGAATCTAGCAGAGTAATCCAGGAGCCCCATCTTTTACCGCCAATCCTGGGTGCGGTGCTCGGCGCTTCCTGGAACCTGGGAAACCAAAGGGAAGTCTGCAAAGGTCATGCTGTCCAGCGATGCCCCAGCATGGTGTAGCTGTGCTCCAACTGCCGGGGGACCCATGGGTCTAATCCCAGGCACTTCATTTCAAACCAGGGACTTGAAAGTGAGAATTGAATACTCAAGTTCATTCATTTCATTCTCTCTCATTCTCTCATATTCTGTCTTTCTCTCTGACTGGGAGGAGCCAGGCTCTTGGGACTGGCCTAGCTGATAACCTGCTATACCAGGCATTTGACATTTTGCTTATCATCACCGTCCAGGGAGGCAATGCTCCATTTCACCATGGAGACACAGGCCACGGTGTTAACGAAGGGAGACTAGGGGCAGAAATAAAACGCCACGGTGGGGGTCTGGGCTCGCAGGTCCCAGGGACACCTGCCCAACAGCAGCATCTGAGCCTGCCCTCACACCCTCTATCTACAACAGGTCAGATCTTCTCACCTATTCAGTGAGATGGTAAGGCCCGCCCTCCCTGCCCCATCGGGTTGCTGTGGGAGCCAGAACACCACATGTTTGTAGGCAAAGAGCTCCGAATATGGTCCAACAGGCACAACCCCTGTCAGAGACCCCAGACTCTTAGGCAAGAGCACATGTCAATGAAATTGGAGTCTATACGCTCCTGAAACCCCCTCCTTCGATCTCTGCCACCTCTCAAACTGGGGAGAAGGAAAATGGCGGAGGAGGGGATGACTCAAAGAGAAACTTCAAAGCTGTGAAACCAAATGGACACACAGTCTGGTCTTAGGTGCATCAGGAGACCAACAGCCCAGAGTCAGGCCTTGTTCTTTTGCAGAGACTATGCTAGTAACTCTATAGGTTTTGTCTCATGTGATGCTGTCAATAACTCCATGATGTACGATTTCTTCTTATCTCTGCTTCTTTGCTCAAGGGAGGATATAGCACAGAGGTTAAGAGTGTGGGCTCTGAGGCCAGGCTGCCTAGATGCACAGCACAGTGTTGCATCTTATTAGCTGTGTGACCTTGGACAAGTTATTTAACCGCTTGTCCCTCGGCTTCCTTATTTACAAAATGAGAATAATAACACTGTGTCAAGCGTGGCTGAGAGGGTTATAAGAGCAAACACATGCAAAGCAGTTAAGACAGTTCAGGCATGGAATGAGTCCTCTATGATTGCTAGCTATTATTATTATTGTTGTTGTTATTATTATTATTATTGATGAGGATACTGACGCTCCCAAAACCTTCTCCAAAGACATATGACTTGTAAGTGGGCAGGCCCAGATTTCACCACAAATCTTTTACACTCCGGTAGCCATGCTCTTAACCACTACACTCAATTTTGTTTGCGTTCCAACTTTCTCTGCCCCTCAGTTTCCTCATCTGCAAAATGGGGCAGGTTAACACTATCAATGACACAGGAGTGTTGTGAGGGCTAGCTAACACATATAAAGCACCTAGGATGTCAGGCACATGGTGGTATTTACTAATGGTAATAGCAATAACAATGGCATTATTATTTTTGTCCAAGGCAGGGTACCTGACCTTCAGAGCCCTGTCCCGAAGCCTCTCTCACTCTAGATCCATCTCTGGGGCCTCACTGCTCAGGACCTGCACTGCGGGGCCAATGACTACAGGGCACTAGGAGTCCCCAGGGAGGGCATTTTGGTCCCATCCCCCGCCATGCACAGCCCACACCCCACCTCTTCTGTCCTGTGAGAGGGCCCAGATGATGGGCAGCTGCCCCAGGAACCGAAAGCCATCTTTCTGGGGCAGCCTGCAAAGGGAGATAGGGGACTTGAAAATAATTAGCCCCCAGTGCTGGGCCTGTGGTGTCTCATTACCAAATGCAAATGCAAGTTCAGGAGCCACTCAAGGCTCCTGGCAAAATGCCTGCCGACCCTCAATCCTGCTGAATTTGGACTGAAGCATTACCCCAGGCCGACCCCTTTTGCAGCTGGTAATGCAGGCTCTGCAAAGGGAGAAGGCTGCTCTCACCCCACTGAAGGGGAAACAAGGAAGATGGGTCTCTTTCTTTAAAGGAGGCAGAGATGCTATGGGGGGAGGGGGTAAAAAAAATTGCTCTTCCCTCAGCAGTTAAAAGAGGGATAATTGGAGCAAGTGGCAGGCGGCTGCTCTGCCATTTAGCATACAGCATACCCAGGAAATCTCACTTGGTAATCAGGAGGAGAAGAGGAAAAAGGAGCAATCAGACCCCTATTCAGGTTCCGTTTAGTGACAGCCCCTGCTGCTGGGCTGGTCCCACCTAATGCCTGAATACGGGTGAGGCACCATGTCTCAGAAGCAGCAGCCGTCCTTTGTGTGTGTTTTAAGGCCTTGCTTCTGAGCTAGTTTCCAAACCAGGGAGAAGGATCCTGAAATGAGTTAGCCTTTACTCTCTGATTACTCACCGCTTTTTTCCAGCCCCCCCACGCCCACCCCCAGGCCTTTCATAGTTGATACAGGTTAGAAACAAAGCCCCATTACAATCCTGGCAGGGTGTGCCTGCGGAGGGGCAGATGAGAGGACAGTGTTTTTACACAAGTGTCCACAATAGGAGGATACAGCTGGGCGATCCCTGGTCCCTAAGAACAGCATCCAATAGCTTTGCCCCTTGGTAAATAAATGCTCAGGGGCAGGCACCTCCTCCTGGAATACCATTCCATCCTAGTCCTGGCTTTGAGAAGTAGCAGAAGACTCACACAATTCTCAAGAACAATATACAATTCTCAATTTTTTTCCCCTTGAAATTCACCTTCAGGAAGGCATACCAAAGCCACACAGTGGTGTTGAGCCATCAATCAAACCACCCTGAGTAGGATGTCAGCCTCAGACAGAAGGGGTGGGGGATGGGAGACTAGTGGGCACCACACAGCAGTGTGCTTATAATAATGCCCTGGCCCCTGTCACCAACACCCACCACTATACTTCACTGTAGGATCACAACACCTAAAAGCTGTACAGCTGAGGCTCAAGACAAGCAGCTTCTAGTCGGTGCACCCCGCCCACATCAGCAGGAAAAGAGAGTTGGCCTAGTAATGAGGTTTGTGAGTAGAGAGCAATCTGTGAAGCCTTCTCCATCTTTCCCTGACCCCACCTCGCCTGCAACAGGCTGACGTCATGCTCAGTGAGCTCCTCAGAGAGACTGGCCCTGAAATGTATACACCTTGGATGCAATTCAATTCTTCATGACCGTGAGATTATTGAGAAATTCAATACATGCACATTCATAACCAAGAATGGATTAAACATAAACAATCACGTTTCAACTCATTTCAAGGTAATGACAAGCTCTCAATGACCCATGAGGGAACTGCTCTCTGCAGGGCGCCGAGGCGGCCTCCTCACTGTCCAGTGAGCTTCCAGTGTCCCATAACAGGACAGACTGGGCTAAACAAAAACCGGGTGAATATGGTCCAGTCGCTCAACTAAATTCCAAACCAGATATATATAACTTTAAAATCATTTGGAATTATCTGCACTTCTTCTATCCTCCAAGACTATTACTGAGAAGGCTAGATTAAATAGCAACATGAACAAATCTAAAGTGAAGCACCAAAACATTTTATTTATAAATAGAACACCTGAAGTAAAAATCTAGGACCTCTTCTCCCTCCAGAATGTTCAATGTGGCCGTTAATGGTGCTGGGAGTCTTGGAATAAAGTCTTCCCACGTAGGCCGTGTGGAGTTCAGTCGGCAGCCAGAGCTAACAGCCTTTCACCACACGAAAGGGAGCGGCACTGTGTCCCCTTCCCATTAGGCCCAAGTCCCCCACAGCAGCTATCTCTGGTGACTTCTGGGTCCTACCCAGAGAAGACAACCAGCAGGGCATCAAAATAGCCCAAAGCACAGAACAGAGATGGGCCCCTGTATGGATTCTTCCTAGGGTGCAGCGTGGAGGCATTTTGGAGCCACTGAGGCGAGAAAGCCAGACAGGCCAAAAAAACATCAGCGCTGCCAGCGAGCTAGGAACTAATGGACCACAGAGAGCGCCTCCAACAGGCCCTGACCATCTCTATCCATCTGAAGCGGCGGGAGCCCTCTCAGCTCTTCCGGCTCTTGAACTGCTAAAGCGTGAAGTACAAAACGGACCTTTCGTGCCGAATGCAAGCCCCCACACAATCAAATGGCAGAGCCCATCCTGCAAATTCGGACGCCTGGTCCACAGGACCGACTGCTGGGTCTGAGTCCTCTGGTTTCAACTCTGTGACATGTGCAATTTAAAGGGGGGAAGGGGAAGGAATGGAGGCATCCTCACTACCTGATCACCAAACTGTCTTTAGGAAAATGGGTAGGCATTTGTTTAGGTTGTATATCCTGTGTTATGCAGATCTGCTTGACACTCAGCAGCTGCTGTGATTTTTTCCCCTTAATGTGTTGCAGGTGAGTGCCCCGCCACCCCCGCCGCTTTAAAAATTAACTATTTGTAGAGAGAACAGATATTTTCTAAAAGCCTGCGATGCACTTTTGTGATTGATTAAACATGATGATAATTACCAGGATCAACAGGCTTCAAGATATCAATAGTAAATCCCTATAGTTCCCTCAATAGTCGCCCTTACCTCAACCTTTGCACTGCTCTGTTCCAACCCAACCAGTGTTCCTATCACTACAGATTTTATTTACTCTATTTATATAGCAGGGGAATAAATGAGCTATGTTGTGTGTTTGCCTTCTATAGATGGGAGTATCAGTCCATAGCCATGAGAGGATCTGAACCCTGTAGAAAGAACTATTATTAAAATATACATATTGTATATAACTATTAAAAAGTTGTCTTCAATCTCTTCCAGAAAATTCCACTGGAGGCCTCATATGCATGCACGCGCACACACACACACACACACACTCATGCACATACACGCAAAACAAAACAAACAAAGAAGAGAGGCAAATTGTGTGCATATACAGTATAGAGGTTCTTCCTGCTGATCCAGCCCTGCCCAGAGGAAATGAGTTCTTTTTAAACACAAAAAATGCAATCAGGGATAATCAGCAAGTTAACAACACACTTGCAAACACCCTGTCCCTAGAAAGGAAGAATGCCAGCTTTCAATACAAGTTCTGAGAACTGAGCAGATCCTCTGTGCGAATGAAAAACAAGTCATCATGTCAGCGTCTTCAGGCAGAATTTTCTCCAAAGCCAAGAAGCTTTGCAACAGCAGTCAGCTCCAGAAGGCACCTGCTTGTGAGAAGTGCTTCAGTAACCACATTCCCAGAGTGGCCCTGTGGAGTAGGCTTGCCTCACCCCTTTTTCCAAAGCCAGAAAAGAAGCCAGAAAAGAATGATATGCATGTCTTACATCTGCCTCTCCTGCAGCCCATCCACAGGAAGGGAGAAACAATGGCCAACCCAGTAGAGAGAAGCCTCAGAGACCCATGGAGCACTCCTGCCATAGCCCATCCATGACCTCCACAGAGGCCTCCAACAAGACCCTGAGAGTATCCTAGCCTCCAGTACATATCACCTGTGAAATAAACTTACTTGATCTAAAAAAAAAAAATTTTTTTAATAGTTACTAATAGCGAAAGTTCTTATCAACTACAACCTGCTTTAGGGCTTCGGCTGTTCTGGAAAAGCTTGAGGAATACCTGCAGACACTATTTTTCATTACAAATATCAAGGCAGTGGGGCCTCAATTGAATGAAGAAATCCTGGGACTCAGTGCTAAGACACTTACCTGGCCCTACCTACCCGACTCGCTCGACCTACAGCTTCTCAATCTTGCTTATGCAAAGAATCACCTAGGGAGCCTCAAAAATATACAGATACTTGGTTCCCTCCCTTTTCCCCCCCCCCATGCTTCTGAATGAATTGGTCCGTGGTGTGGCCTGAGAATTTTTAAACTCCACCAGGTGATTCTAATGGGCAGCCAAGGTTGAGAATCACTGTTCTGCTCCGTAGTATCCCACCACCTCCCTGAAGAGACCAGCATGAGATGACAACACAAACATCTCTAGAAGAACCCAGGGCTTAACTCAAAAAGAAGTGGAGGGAATGTAACTTCCTTGCCTCTTCCTCATCCCAACCTCCCAACATATACCCATATGGCCAGTTCTCACACACTTGGTCACTTCCGTGTTTCTTCCTACTGAAATCCAGGCCTCTAGTGAGTCCAAGAGTCCAGAAATCTGGATTATAAGTAAAGTCTGGGCCACTTCTCTCAGCTCTAATCCCAAACAGTCAGAATTTGGTGAATAAGCTGAGGGCAGCCTAAGCCCTTGGGCAGGAGTCCCTTCCTCCCTCTCCCTGGGAAGTTGTAGTTGAACTTGGGAGGTTCTCCAAGGCTATGCTGAGTGTTGCCAGCCTTCTCAGAGGCTTGGCTGGACAAGGCTCCTGTCTGTCTCTGTGCCTTCCTGCACCGTTCTCATATATGGAGAGGACTGGACAGAAAAGAGGAAACTCATAAGAAAACTCCTAGCACTAGAGGAGGAGGTGAGAAGGCCCATCCCCAGACGCCTCATCCGCCCTCTGGACGCTTCCCAAAAGATTGTGCTGTGTGTTCATCACCAAGAACGCATTAAACATAAACAATCAAGTTTCAACTCATTTCAAGGTAATGACAAACTTTCAGTGACCCACGAGGGAACGGCTCTCTAGAGGGAGGCCAGCTGACCTCCCCACTGCCCGGTGAGCTTCAAGGCTGCCCATAATGGGACAGACTGGGCTACACAGCTGAAGGGCGGGGCTTACAGCAGGGCTGAGCCTGGACCAGCAGTTCATCCGCCCTGGTTCTTCTTTGCACAGGCACTGGCTCCTTAAGCTGGGGATGGTAAAAAGGAATGGGAGTAGCCCATCTATCCCCAAAGGTCCAATTCTCAAGGGATTGGGAGGGACAGAGATAAGCGCTTCCACCATTTCTATCTGATTTCTTGCCCTGTGTTGATCCTGCTCATCTGTGCTGTGCTGGAATGAGGTGAGCTGGGCACAGGCTCTGCACTCTACTCCATCCGGCCCTTTGAGGACAGCCAAATGTTTGAGTAAGGAGCCATGGCTGAGAAGCCAGGGTTCTCCTTCTGCTAAGATCTGATGTAGGTTCCACTGAGGGCAAGCACAAGATTCGTACCACCTCCTTGGGAAAGAACCCCATTAGCTAACATGCAGCTAACGATTCACTTTAATGTTAGAGCTGGCTTCTATCAGGGGTCTTGGCCTTCACCCAACCCACGGGCTGTGTCTTTAACAATAGAGGAATTGGGGGGAGGGCCTTACCTTCTGAGCAGAGCTTGCCACCATAGCCAGTGGTCGAACAGTCACAGGTGGGGTGGCCATCCAGGAGAAAGCAGATCCCACCATTTTCACAGGGACGCTCACCGCAGGCTCCCTCAGCATCTAGCTGGACGCCCTGGCTTCCCAGAAGCCGAGGCTCTGAGTTGCCATACTTGAGATCTAGAATGAACCCCTTGAAGCCGGGCATGGCCTGCACTCCCTCGAGGGTCAGGGCAGAAGGTCGGATGTCTGCGGGTACTCCGCCCAGAAACAGGTCACTGACCACATCCATGTAGGGCCGCTGGGGCTGCAGTTCCCCAGACTGACCCTCGCCATCCAACACCAGCACCGTACGCAGCCGGTCGCGGCTCACCATGAGGAAGTGCCAGCTGCTGTCATCCACCTGTTTGTTGGACAGCACGGTGGTCTCAGCGCAGTCCATGCTGAGGCGGAGCTGCATGCGGCCATCCACCAGCGAGAGGCAGAGGAAGTCGCAGACGCCGCCATCGTCCAGGTAGAGGAGCAGCCCGGTGGAGACATTGGTCTTGAACTGGAAGCTCAGGTCGCTGCGCGTGCTGGCATCCCAGCGGAGGTAGCGGGCCCACTGGTTGGGGAGGCCCATGAACTCGAGGCCCAGGCAGAGCCCCAGCAGGGATCCCAGCAGGACACTCACCTTCAGGGTGAAAAACACGGAGTGCACGGGGAAGCTCATCGTGGCTGCGGGGACAGAGCCTGGAGGAGCAGACAGCCAGGGAACAGCCCTCGGGGGATGGTCCCCCTTTGCAGTGAAGGGAGAAAGGAAGAGGGTTGAGGGAGAGCGGACACACAAGAGGAAGGAGGCACGCACACAAATATGGAAAGGGCGAGGAAGGAGAAGGGTGAACAAGGCAGCCCCAGATGGGCACAGGAGGAAGAAATTCACTAACGAGGCAGAGGGAAGAGACAGGGCAGCAGGAGAGGAGGGAAATCAGGTGGGGAGAGTGAGGGCCTGGAGTGAGGAGCAGAGTATCTTTCTCCAAGAAAAGATCTCAGCTATCCATGTGGATCCAGAGGCCTTGATTCAAGGAGGAAAATGTACACGAAGGGTGGAAGGCTTCAGCGATGCTCTCCTCCCAAACGCCCCAGCCAGGGAAGCCAGGAGAGGGCTGGAGCAGGGGGTGCCGTGATGGAGGAGGAGTGAGTGGTGAGACCAGCCAGGTGAAAGGTAGAAACAGGCTGAGGACCCGTCCTGAAGTTCCAACTCCTAGCAGCAGGGGACTGCGGGGAGAGGGGCAGCCGGCAGCTGCCTGCTCAGGCAGAGCAGGGCCCCAGGCAGAGCGGAAGCAGACTCAGGCTTCATGGTGCGGGCCAGAGGCAGTCCTGCCCATATCCTGCCTCCCAGGACTCCAGAAAAAGACCTGCAGGAAGAGGGGGAAGAGAGAGAAAGGAGAGAAGGAGAGGAAGATTAGGCACATGTCAGGAAAATATCACATTCCATTGCACAAATATTGATGGAGTGCTGATTGTAAGCCAGGCTGTTCTAGAGAATTCCCACAGTGCTTGGTGCTTCAAACAGGAAGGAGGACCCGGATTCTTCCAGAGCCGGTTCAGGACCCCAGGCTCAGCTCCTAATAATGCACTCAGCTTTTCCATATACAAAAGTATCCTAAAACCCCCAAAGCCCTATCAGCACATTTTTACAATATTCATATCACAGGGTCACATAGCAAACATTTATTTTTAAGATAAGTGCTAACTTTTATACACTCAAATATACACACACATAATTTTATCTTATTTACCTATTAAAAGACATGAAAATGACTGTTTTGTTTTTGGGGTTTTTTTTAGATTTTTCTTTTTTCAATTTCACGATCCAATGCTTGGGAGCAGGTGGTCTTTAATTTTTGAAAGATATATTTATAAAAATCAATTTATAAAAATCAGAAAATAAATTAGAAGGTGAGTAATGAGCAAAATCATCCCCATCTCTTACTAAATGTTGGAGGAAAAGGTCTTACTGAAAAAAATACGTGCTTTAAGGCTTTAAAAAAAAAAAGGCTGAATCCTAGTTCTTATATGTGGAGCTTTAAGCAAATTTCTTAACCTGTTTGAGCTTCTATTTCTTCATTTGTAAAGTAGAGAAAATAATAGCCTCTTTCCAAGGTTGGAGAGAGGATTAAATGAGATAATATATGGGAAGATCCTAGCATGAGGCTATATACATAGCAGGTGATCAATAAACGCTGGGTTCCTTCCTTTCTTATTTCTAGATAGGAAGGTATGAGAAGAAGGATCATCAATGTATGTATGATATATGTGAGTGTATGTCTGTGGAGCGGGGACAGTATATTAAAACACAAATACGTTTTTAAAAATTATGAAAACTGCAGAATGGACAACAAATGACTGGTTAAGGAACGTCACAAACCTAGACTATATTTCATGTATTTTATACAGGTTGGAAACGCACCAGCACCCTGTCAAGTGGGTGATCTGGTTTCTGAAGGAAGACTCTGGCCCACCTAGATGAGTGGAGACGACTCTGTTCACATGAGAGCAATGAGTGTAATTTCTGAGAGGTGTGCGAGGTGCTGCTTGCTATAATAGTAGGCATATTTGATAATTCACCATGTTCTCTGACAGGCCATTACCATTCACTATTTTTATGATGATCACAATAGCGAAACTAGTTATTACCCCTACTTTGAAGAGGAAAATGCTGTTCCTTCACCAGGAACGAATACCTATTCCCACCGAACAAATAAACCAAATCAACAAGAGGCTGATTGAACCCATCACAAGGAAAGCCTTGTTCTGGAAAAGGTCTCGTCCATGCAGTGTCTCCCAAAGTGTGGCATGGGCACCTCCAGAGCACAAAAGATGCTTAGCTGGAGCATGGACACAGTGATATGGAGGTGCCAGCTCATACCGGCTGGCAAGAACCAACTGTTAAAATTTCAGAAAGTTTTTGAACTGGTTCATGTCACTTTGGTAGCATGGCATCAACTATGCTAGGAGTAGTCACACCATGGAAATAGATAAACACCACAAATCAGCGTCGTTGGGCAGGTAGGATTAAAGGAAAGCCTTGAAGGGGTGAGGGAATCGGCCATGTAAATATCTGGAAAGAATGTTCCAGAAGCAATAGTCCGTGCAAAGGCCTTCAGACTGGAGCAGGCTGG
This sequence comes from Hipposideros armiger, assembly GCF_001890085.2. Classification (NCBI taxonomy): domain Eukaryota; kingdom Metazoa; phylum Chordata; class Mammalia; order Chiroptera; family Hipposideridae; genus Hipposideros; species Hipposideros armiger. Next base: position 392,990 of record NW_017731449.1, on the reverse strand, counting down.
TATTTTGAAGGCCGGTGCTGTTGGAGTGGAATACGTGAAAGACATGAAGCCAGAGGCGGATATCAGGAGGCTGGGTGATGAGACGTGACCCAGTCTTTAAGAATGTGCTCATGGTATGAGGTGAAGTATGCCAACCAAGGCAAAAGGCAACATCCTAAGGGAGACAGGAGGCCCTTGTCCTAAAAAGGGGGCTCCTTCCGGTCTCAGCAACTGCCACATCTATGTATTTCCTTAAGTCAAGTTGTTGAAAAGGGTCCAATTTTGGAAAATGTGCTCAGAGGACAGCTGCTCCTCTGTCTGCTCTTCACCGTCATGCATTTGATTTCGACAAGAGGGAAGCAAGGCAGGTGTGAGCTGACAGAACACGCCTCTCGCGAGGGGCATCCCAAGCCTGGAACTACTGATGAGCTGAGAACGTCAAAATCACGTGATACGTAACGGAGCCAAGAGGCGTGTGAGCCCAGCAGGCTTGGGAAAGTGTTTTCACGGTGGCATTACGGTAGCTGTGCCTCCTCCCTCTCCACTCCTTGTCCTGCCAGTTTAGACCAAAGAGCTCACTGGCTGACAGGCAAAGCCCAGGCTTCGATGAATAAAGCCAGTGGGACCCTCAGTGGGAGGCAAGCACATTCGGATGGAGGGCCCAGTGTTAGGGACGAGCAGGAACATGGGAGACCCTCTAAATGGACAGTCCCAGAAACTTTCAGACTGGTCTATACTATCAACTCACCTCTGGGCCTCTGAAAGTCACTTATTTGTCTATATAAATGACATGACTTGCTCAAGTCACTCTAACTGTCCACTGAGCTCTGATTCCTTCCAGCCACTGCTGTATCAAAGCAGCAGAAGAAGGCATTTTCACCCCTGAGGGCATCAAACAGTAGTGGGGGCAACAGTCCTTACAGACGAAGCCCAGCGATGAAGAGCCCAGGCTACGGAAGCTCAGTGGGCAGCTTCCTGTGGGGAGGGTCAGCTTCACCACGGTGTCTGCCGCAGGGCCTTGGCATGGAGTGGGAGCTCGGGAGATGTGTAGAAAGAATGAAGAATAAAGACAGAAGCTGTAGAGCAGCCCTATGGATCATTTGGTTTCTGTTCTATACAGTGGCCTCACCCCGATTTACACAATGATAGCAACCCTGAGCCCCACACTTCTCTGGATGCAAATTTAGATGACCCCAAAGGGCAAAGCAGTATAAGCCTAGTGACCTGGGGAAGCCTATGAATTAAGCTTCCCGGCAACATGCCCTGTGAGGAGGATCATGGGAATTTACCCAGGCTGCTGTGGGGTGGCCACTCTGTTCTGCCTGCTGAGCCTCTCCCATCAGATTCGTAGTCCTTCCCTCCAGCCCAGCCCATGATGGGAGATATCAACATTTCCCTGCCTGCATTGTGGGGGATCAAAAAGGCTGACGGAAGAAAACCAAGCTTTCTTTCCCACGGGTGCCAAGTAGAATCTGATTTCTGGACTGGTAACACCAGAATTGGGTTTATCTAGACTTGATAGCCTAGAGTCTGCCGACGTTGTCTCCTGAAGCCGTCCTGCTTATTTCTTGGATTGTGGACATTCCTGTGTCCTCTGGGAAATTGCCAAAATGGCCAAAAGCTAAAGATCCCCTTGCATTAAATATCACAGGCCTTGAGCCAACTGCCCTGAGCATTTATCCTTTAGCCTTTGTTAGCCCTTCTAGTGGACTATGGCAAGGCTCAAGAAGCGGGAAAATGGGATCTGGGGAGCCCTCCCCACCCGGTCAGCCAGCTGCCACCCTCTCTTGAGCCATAGGCCCAAGCAGCCTCCGCTGCCAGTGATTTGCCCCAGAGCCTTCATGGAGGGTCTGGGCTGGCGCAGAAGCTCAAAAACAGTTATCGGTGGTGTGGAAATCTAGCGGGAGAAGGAAAGTGAGTGACATTACCTAATTGCCAGCTAATTTACATAATTATTGAACAGCACACTCTTTATGTGGGGTTAACATCTTTGCAAATGTCTCAGTACTGGCTGCTTAGGAGGCAGGGTGGGGGTGGGGGGCTCACACACCTCTGACACATGGGCTATTTACCACAGGCATGGCCCCCTCACTCCAGCTCCTCTACTCCCTTGAGTCAGACTCGGGAGAAAGTTAGGCCTGGGTCTAGGATAGGTATTGACAGCCTGATGATGACACTCCTCATGCCTGGCCCTTGCTGGTATGCCACAGTCCCCAGACTGGGCTGGCTAGTTTTTCTTCTAGAGCTTCTTAGTAGGTTCCCTCTTATGTCCCTCACTAGGACCAGAAAAAGTATATAATGGCTCTCTGTTGATTTCACCAGCCCCCCTTTCACCGTACTCCTTGTTCCATTTTGAAAGTAAAATGATTTTCACCACTAATCTCAGTCCAGGTCATTCAGGTGGGGTTCATCCCAACCCCAGAGTCTACAACCCAGTTTAGCCAATTAGCACATTCCAATCTCCTGCCAGTATGATTAGTTTCGGGATGGGCCTGTCACCCAAACTTAGTCAAATGAGAGTTAACCTTGGGACTTTTGCTGGAATTATTGGGAGACAAACCCTCTCTTCTTAGCATGTGGTCAAACTACCAGAATGAAGTTCCGAGTTGATGATAGATATCATTATTACCATTTAAGATGGTCTTGTCTAAGGATGAAGACAAAGAAGGAAACAGAGCCCAGGGAAAGACAGAGGCAGATTTCTAGAGATTTTTTTTTAGCACTTAGATGCAGCCATGCCTGAAGCTCCACTTATTGTGCTTTCCTCAGACTTTCATTACATAAACCAAAATAAAATTGTTTTTGCTTAAGCAATGTTGAGTTGGGTTATGACCAAGAGTCCTGACCGATACACTCCTAATACTAGACCTTCAAAAACATTGTCAATGACACATTGACCAAAGCTTTCATCTCACATGACCACCCAGACCTAGAAGGACTTCCTGTGACCTAAAACACATGTCAGATGTCACACCCATCACCAATGCCCTACAACCCCTCTTGCCTCTGTCCTAGGGCAAAGGCAGAGGATGTGGGCACACTCTCCCTAGGTGCTTAGGAGGGGAATGCAGGCTCGTTCTTGCACAACAGCCTCAGAGATTCACTCCATCAACTACACTCGGGTTCTGCTGACACCACACCATCAGGGCAGCCTCACACATTCAGTCGTCTCTGCCTTAATGCAACAGCAAAGGCTCTACTGCAGGCAGTGAGGGAGGTGAAGGCATGAATTCTCTCCAAGACACATAAACAGTTCAAGGTAGTGATGAAAAGCATGGATTTTGGCGTCAGGCAGGGTTGGATTAAAACCCAGACTCACTCCTATAGCTAGTAAGCCTTGGGCAACACTGTGAGCCTTTGTTCATCCAAAAACACAAGAATGATAATACCTAGCTCGCAGAGTAGTTTTGAGCTTTATTAAATTTTAAAAGGTACAGAAGTACCACTTTTGGGGAAACTGCATGGCAGAAGCTACTAAAGCTGAACATTTTTGCTCCATGATTCCACAATTTCCCTCCTGGGTGTATATACCAACAGAAACGCTTACACATGTCCAACCAAAGACGTTCATGACAACGTTAATAATAGCCAAACCCTAGAAAATGTCCAATTGCAGTAGAATGGATAAATTGTAACCTATTCATGCAAAATGCTACGTAGCATGGAGAATGATTGGTCTTCATCTCCAGACAACATCATGGATGAATCTCACAGAAGAGCAAACACTGTATATGTTTCATATGTATAAGGAGCAAAGAGAGGCAAAATTATTCTATGCTGTTCAATGTCAGAACAGTGGTTACCCGGGGGGAACGAAGAACTAGAGGCAGGCAAAGGGAATAAAGGAGTTCTGTTTCTTGGTCTGGGTGATGCTGCGCCTTGTGCTCAGTGTGTGAAAATGCACTGGCTGAGCTGTATACTTACGATGGGTGTACTTGTCTATATGTATGTTATATTTCAAGTCAAAGCCAATCTCTTATCTAGGAAAATATCAGCAAACAGCCACAGATTTTGCAATAGGGAGCTCACTGTCCTCTCTCCCCAGTCCAGTCAGTAACCCAGTTCTTTCTTTTACAACTTTTTCACGTCTAAGAACACCACCCCTCCTTCTGTCTTCTCTTCTTCCCCTGAAATCTGCTGGACTACTTCCAGTCTTCAAGTGCCTCGGCCACCAAGCTTACCCACCCTCCGTTCACTGTCCCTACCCCTTTAGGAAAGGGAAAGGAGACAGCCTCCGAGGACTGCAACTCCAGTCTGTCAAAAGGACGTACAGAAAAGGATGCTTGAAACATATTGTGCTGAAAAGAGGAAAGAGATGGGGAAAGAAAAGAAGAGACTTTTTTTAAAAACCTTGAACTCTGATACTTTTCTTCCTTTAAAAACCAAGTTTTCCGTAAGAACTAAGAAGGAGTCATGTCAGACCCACCTAAATTCCTTTTCTGTCAAGAATACGAATCTATTATAGTAGAGACACACAGGAATTATAATATACGTGGACTTCAGCCAGTCTTTTAGAAAAGTTTCTCATGACATGAGGAATGTGAAGTGGACAAAACCCAGTTCGTCACTGGCTAAACAATAGCATTCAAAAAAGGTGTGGTGATGAACCCTTCGGGAGGCAGTTCCTGGGGTGAGGTCAGGCCCTGTGTCCCATTCCTCATATTCGTCAAGAGTTTGGATGACAAGGGAAGAGCCCGGATGGAACCAGTCATGTCTGTGGATGAGCTGATACTGAGAGTTAGTGAGCATATGGTATGATGCCGTGGGATCACAAGAGGTCATTGACGGTCAGCTTAAACTACAGCCTATGTCTGCCAAGCCCAAAGTGGATGGAGATAAATGGAAAGCTATACAAAGTATCCTCCAAAATAAACAACCCATAAGGATGGGAGGTACACTTTGTAACTATTGGCTTGTCAGAAAAGTCATGAACCTATTTTTCCTATGTTTTTCATTGCAAAAATTCATCATGACTTTTCCGACAGCCCAATATATGGTAAACAAGGATTGAGGAATTGGGGTTGGGACGAGAATGCAATTTTAGACTGCATTAATTAATTAAAATAGAATTTACAGGAAAAAAGAGTTAATCATCTGTGTCAATTTGGTCATCAGATTTTCACTCTTTGTGAGAGGTGTAAGTAAGCGGGAGGGTAGTAAATTGAAAGGAAGTCTTTTTGTTAACATTTTTTTTTTTTTAGCCAAAGGGCACTCATAGTGTAGCTATAAAGACTAAAAATAAAGTAGCTCAAACCCTGCAAGGCACTTAAACGCTAGTAGAGAGGAAAGACACGAGCTTAAATAATGTAAGAAAGTAGACCAAAGGTGAGAGGCAGGCTCTGCCGAGCGTGGGCCAGTCTGCAGAGTCCAAATAGAACACTGACATTAGGATAAGTGCCCCTTTCATAGAGGTTAAAGGCATGTGCTCTGGAGCCAGACTTCCTGGGTTCGAATCCCAGACCCAGCACATGCTTCCTGTGTGACCTGGAGCAAGTCACTTATCCTCTCTATGCCTCAGTTGCTTCATCTGTAAAATGGAGGTGATAATAATGAGTTACTATAGTAAGGCACTTAGTACAAGGTAAAAGCCCTTACAACAGTGCTCAGCAGAGAAGTACCAAGTAAACGTGAGCCACAGCTGCTGCTGCTGTTGTCCTTAATGTTCTAGCAGCATGGCTGGTGTTGGTCTCACCTGCTCAGGGACAGTAAGCTGGATAGGTGACATCATTTAAACTTCATCCCAATGACGCAGACAATGTGAAGAGTCCTACCTGAGTCTCTTTATATGAGAACGCTTTGGAGGCAGCAGTGTGTTCAGGCTCATGGAGGCCACTCAGCTCAACACAAGTGGCATCTTCAGGGGTCTGAAGCATTCTCACACTGGAAGAGAGGTCCCACGGGCTCTCCAGGGCCCTCGAGGAGGGAACCTGTCTCGTGAATGGAAGGTCTGGGAAGAGTATTTACGGCTTTCTTTTACACACTGACTACATCCAGATGAAGTGGGCTTGCCCGTCATCAGAGACACCCTTTGGAGTGGTATGTCCAGTACAAAACAGGTCTATGCATGGAGTGCAATGGAGTCCAGAACAGCAACAGATGACTCTGGCCTGGTGCGGTCAGAGGCGAGGGAAACTACTTGGAAACGTGAAGGATGAGTCGGGCATAGGTAACTGGAAAGGAGAAGTCTGGTGTGGGGCAAAGACCACTAGACTGGAGGTCAGTACCAGGCTCTGCCTTTCTACTAACTACTGGCCAAGTGACCTTATGGGAAACTCTGTGATCCATCCAATTCTTAGCTCTTCTCTTTTAAGTTGGGGAGAATAATGAATACACCTTCCAGGGTGGGTGAACATCCAAGGAGGGAAGAGGCTACAAGCTTAAGGTAATCACCATGCCTTTTTACCAAGAATGGCAATCTTGTAAGGTAGATACCAGAGGCAACTCTCATGGCATGAATGTCCTCCCTGCCTACCACCTCGACTCCATCCCCCAGGGAACCCTGAGTTGTCTAGTGGGCAAAAACCAACAGCAAACTCTTCCCCGCGGACCACAGGATGCAGGCCTTGCAAGATAGTGACAAGCTCCCCAGCATCCCAGGTGCAGCCAAGAACCCAGGAAGCTGTGGTCACTTAACAGTCAGCCTCCTCCCTTCTCCCCTCTCCCAGCCAGCAGGCCTCCCAAACCCAGCGCTCCAAGCCTCGGGATTGGAAGCCATCTGGCTGCTGGGAGAGTTAATAATTTATAATGAAGATAATCACCCTTCAAGATCCTTGCCTCTTGGGACCATTAAAAAAAGGTTTCAATTGAGAGTCAGTGAGTTCTTTACATGAGGGGACAAGGAGCAGGGGAGAGGGGAGAGGGGAGAGGGGAGGGCTGGCAGGAGAGACGAAACAGGGACGAGAAAGGGAGGGTAAAAGCAACTAGCTGCTCAGCCAATGTTCGCCCCTGGCTGAAGGAGGCTGGGGGAAAGGGAAATTATCCAGTCCAAGAAGACAATCTTATCCAGCTTTCGCAGCACCAGCCCAGCAAGAGTGCAATTTACGGGCCTTTTCTCCCAGCCAACTCTCTCTACACAAAGAGAAAAAAATCAAATGCATGTAAGAGACGGGGGAGAGAGGCGCAGGCAAGAGAAATACGCCTGCCCAGCAATCATGTCTGGGGCTGCGGGATGGTTCTCTCTGTTCTCTTTCCAGGACACAGTGAGGCCCCCACTGTGCTAATTATTCCCATTACTTGACAAATTCCCCATTAACGAAGCAAGTGGTGCCAAAGCTGGCAGGGGGAGAGCAGAAAGGAATGGCAGAGGCCTTGGGCAGATTCAAGATGTGCAGACCCCACACCAGACAGCCTCCAGCTTCGCCACAGGGCAAATGTGGGACCGGGCACAGCCCCACCTGTGGGGTACACCTTGGAGGTGTGAAGTGCCAAACATGCCTCCTGCCGTGCAACGTGAAGGATGAGAGAGGAGCACATAAGGACAGGAAGCACAGACAGGGAGTATCGTCTAGGAAGGATCCCAATGGGGCTGAGGGCGGAGTCTGGGGGTCCGGGGCAGACTAAGAGCAGCCCCTAAGAAGGGGGTCGTGCTGATCAGCATGCTCAGGCCCAAGGCCAATGGCCATCACGTCCTCCCATGATTTTGGAAAGCCACTGGTAAGGCTGCAACACCTTTCTTCCAGCACACACACCTTTCAACGATAGCAGCAGCAGCCACAGCGAGCACTCAGTCTTACTCTGTGCAAGGCACAACGCCAAGTGTGTTACACTTGAAGTCACTGCATCTCTACAAAAAGTCTAAGAAGTAGCAACTACTATTATCCCTATTTTACAGGTGAGTAAATTGAGGTTCCCAAGAGACTAAATAATTTTCCCAAAGGTACACACGGCTTAATAAGAGGCAGAATTAGGTCTGGCGCCAGTCCATGCCATCCCCCCCCAACCTCCCCCCACCCCCCACAATCTGCCATCTCTCCTTCCCCACCCTCAGGCTCCCCAGGGTTCCCTGACTCTTTGGCAGGATATTCCAGGCTTGCCCAGCACCCCAAGACCTCACAAGGGAGAGCTTTGGCTGCACTCTGATCAATTTAACTACACCAGCGTCTCTCTCTCTCTCTCTCCCCTGAACTACATACCAGCATTCTAAGAGGTCTCCCTGTTTCCACCTTTGCCCCGTATAGAATATTTTCTACACAGCAGTCAGAGTGACCTTTTAAAAGGGAAGTCATCACTCCCTTATTCAAAATCATCCCATGGCTTCTCTACACACTCGGAATGAAATCCAAACCCTCCCTGTGGTCTACAAGATCTGTGGTCTACATGGTCTGGCCCCGGCCACCGCTCCAATCTCATCTACTACTTCTCATCCTGCTCATTGGGCCCCAACCCTGCCCCCCCCCTTGGTGTTTTCAGAACTCACTAAGGGAAGTTCAACCTCAGAAACTTGGCACTTGCTGTTCCCACTGCCTGGAATGCCTTTCCCCAAACCTTCCCATGTTCCACATCCTCTCCTCCAGGTCTCCAGGTCTCCACTCCAGGATCTCTCTATCCAAAATACAATAGCTTTCTGGGCCCAATTAGCACTTTCCTTCCATACTTTGTGGAGGAACTGTGTCCTTCCATATCTCCCCAGCCTGTCTGTTGCCTAGAAACTGAGAACAGGAGACGCAAGTACTGCCACCAAACAACCAAACTCAGGAAGTTACCACCTGGGAGAGGGAGGGGACCAGAGGGAACGGATCTAAATCAGAAAAGTCCTTTGCTCAGATAAGCACCCCTGTGGGTAGCTGAGGAAGGCTGGGCAGGGCACAGTGGCCCAATGATCACACCTGTGGCAATACCCCCACATCCCCACTGACCATTGTCCCAACTGCCAACCCCTACAGAGTAAAAACTGTTACCAACCCTCATGCTCCGCCTGCAGAATGACATGAACACGTGAGGTAGAAAGAGAAGAAAGGAAGATGGTGGCGAGGAGGAGACACAGCTAGGGGGCGCTCTTGGGACTCTCCCAGACCAAGGCAAGTATCAGCAGCTTAGGGCCTTCGAAGAAACGTGGGCGTGGTGCCTGGCACAGAGTCCATCCGTCATAGATAAATGTTTGCTGACTGGACTAAGGTGAGAAAACAGATGGAAGTCTGAAAAGCTCAAGTAAAAGATTTCTGAGTCAAATCCTTGGCAGAACAGTTCTAGGATTTCATTCCTGACAGGATAAGAGGCATAGCTGTCCCCATGATGATAAAGAATATCACAGCGGGTGAAGACAGGAAAGATCACCAGGTTCAAACCCCTCATTCTATAGATGAGGGAGAAAGCAAGGACCCCAGGGATGGTCCAGCAAGTGTCCAAGGTCCACAATTGGGCAGTGGCAGAGGTGGCAGAAGACCCCAGGGACTGTGACCCCTGACCAGGGATCTTTCCACAAGAGCAGTGGATTCCCTTTTTTAGGCTACCCAGGACGCTTATTTCTTCCAAAAATAAAAATAATGCACCAAACCCCAAAATGCGACAGTAAAAACAGAAGTGGGAGGTGAAATCCAGCTTGCCTCCACCTTGACTTCTACAACGGTCCTCCAGATTTCGTCATCAAACACTCTGGAGTCCCAAAGAACACAGTTTCAAAACCTCTGCACCCTACCAACCTCAACATGTAAGGGGCTACCCCTAACATCTCCTACTATCCCCTCAAAAAGCCGCAAAGGAACGCCACATTATATACAGTTGTCTTGAACAGACCTGCCTTTTCATTCATACTAGCTCAGGACAGAGTCTTATAACCTTTGCGTCGCTCCCAGCACCAGTAAATACAGGAGGGCCACAGTCCTTGAGTTTAGCACCCTCTGCATGAAATGGGGTTGCCCATATTTGTCCTAAGCTTCTCTCCAATACATTTCAAGGGGTGTCCCAGCCCCCAGGTTCTCATATTCTGGGGTTTAGCTCAGAGCTAGACAGACCTGGACTCTTATCCCAGCTCCCCCACTGAGGAGCTATGTCACTTCTAGCAATTACTGAATCCCTCTGAGCCTCAACACTCTCATTTGTGAAACAGGAGCGGTTACACTGGTACCTACAGCAAAGGATTGTTGGGAGGATTCAGTGGGCGTGGCGGAGTGGAGGATGGGAGAGCGATGCATGTGAAGCTCCCAGCACAGAGAATGGTCCACAGGGAGCGTGCAGTAAATGTTAGCCAGCACCATCATCATCACCGTTGCTTCTCTGTTCACTTATTCACAACATGGTTTCAGTGACCCCTCCCATAATGTGGCACAGTGTTCCATAGGATGAATTCACCCTCCCCTGTCTTCATAGCCTTTGCCATCTAACATCACTGTGCCCAGCCTGTGACACCAAGTTCAGACATGGGACTTGCTTTGGCCAAATGGGATGTTAACAAAATGACACAAGCAGAGGCTTGGACACCACTTCTACATTTTCTCCTTGCTCACTCTGGATCCTCTGCCATGAGAACACGCCTGAGTGTGCCTCCTAGAGAGTGAGACATGTCGCATAGAACTGAGTCGTCCCAGGCTTCGCTCTAGGAGGTTCTAAAGCCCCACTCCTGGGGCAGCTAAGGAAAGAAAGTCTAAGTCCTTAGCTCCACATTTACTATGAGCACTTAACAGGGAACCCCCAAGCCTATGAACCCCACGATGGGGTCCAGCCTCATCAGCTTCAGTGTACCTGCCTGTTCTGAGGAACATCACGGCAGAGAACCAGAAAGGCGGGACCTGGTGAGAGCCCCGGGCTAGGTGGCAGGCCAAGCCGTGCATCGACACAGCTTCTGTGCACCGTGAGCTGAGAATGCCAAACAGGCAATACTCATGAATACCATCATCTATAACATGCACGGAGCCAACGAACCGGTACTAAGTGCATACAGCAATGATCTCACAAGCCTCATCAGAAATAGGCAGAGTACTACTAGAAATACTACTAGTACTATTAGAAATGTGTGCAGACTACTTCAGAGTTTACAAAACTCTCTCATCTAACTTTCATAGCAACAAGTAAGATGCCAATTTTTTCAACTCTCTTTTGCATATGAAGAAACTGAAGCTCAGAGCGAGTACACGGTTTATTCAGGGACACAGAACCAGTCAGTGATGTAACTGAATCTTAAATGCAGGCATTTGAACAGTAAGTCCCATGTTTCTATCATCATGTCACACTGATTAGCATTATATGACTGATTAGCATTATATGTTTCTGGAATCTGCTAGATAAGGACGATAAACACATGAATCTTCCACCACCCATCAATTACAACAGGCCTATGAAATGAAACCTATGGGCTCATCTCACAGTAATTAAACACATTTGGATGGCACACAATGGACCCACCTATGCCAGACCCTGCCCTGTAACAGTGAATTATTATGTAACAACTAACTCCTTCACCTCGGGTTGCAGATCCAGAATTTGTAATCATTCAAATGCAGTTTTCATCATCCTCAAAGGGTAGCAAGTTCCAACTGCATCTTACTCTACAAAATTCTACGTTTTACTTGACAGCACACGTATTTTGAAGTTTTCAAAATAAGAATCAGTATCTTTTCCAACCTCAAGTCTCAAAGCATTAACTATTCTACGAACGTACCTTCAACTTTGGGGCTCTGAATAGCTCTGGAATGTTTATGGTCCTTTGTTTATGATGCATTATTATACAACCAGGACTAATACAACCTGAAATTTTGTATTAACTTTCCCACTTTACTTATTAGTACCTATTTATATCTTAGCTTTTTAAAATGTGCTATGCTTGAACGGTAACAAAACTACATCCAAGAACCCCATCTCTCTGCTAAGCCAGCCTGGGCTTTTGTTATTGCAAACTAGGGAAGTCTTTTTATATATACAGAAAGGTGAGTGCCTGAGAGAGGGTGACCAGAGGGAGCTAAGAGATTACAATCTCCATTTCATTCACCACAACTCACACTCATTCAACAAAGCTCCAAGAAATACCTGCTCCTCATCAGGCACCGTGTAAGGCCCTGGCATCCTCAAGGTCCCAGCCAGAGCTGAAGAAGTAAGGGAAGATAGACATGCAAGCAACCATCATAAGGGGAAGTGATATCTTGAATAAAGATATGTACAAGTGTCATGTAAGCACAAAAGATAGAGCCAACAACGAGCCAAGAGTTAAAAGAAGCTTCTGAGCTGCACTTCAAGGAATGAGGGGTTGTGTAGACCAAGCCCCAGGGGAGGTACGCCAGCAGAGGGACAGGCATGAACCCGAGGAGAGAGATGTAACAGACCATGGGGTGTTCAGGAAACAATAAGAAGGTCCATCTGGCTGGAATGTAGGGTGAGTGGGAGGGAAGAGTGGGGAAAAACTGAAGGTAAAAAATCATGTTCGGGACAGAGTTCCAGAGTTCCTGGGTGCCAAACTAAGGTGGTCTTAGGGAGCCACTGAGAAATTTTAAACAGAGGGAGTAATGGTATAAAGTCTGAGTTTTAGATGGTGTGGGAACTGATTTTGAAAGGAATACCTCAAAACACAGAGAGACTAATTAGGAGGTCATTGCCGTTATTCAGAGGAGATATGAGATGAGCCTCAACTTGGTCCCTATATCCAGCTCTTAACCATCCTGGCCATTGTCCATACACTGAACAACCAGGTTGATCCAATGCCTGAGACCACATCCTATCAAAGTAGATAATCCAAAAGAGGGAGAAAGCCACTAATAGTCCCTATTCTAGATTCAGTGCCTTACCTTGGAAATGGCAGGTTTTCAGAATTCCTGATTCTATGCTATGTTGACATGTTCACACCTCTCAACCTCTGGACACATCCCTATATAACCCAGTCCCTTTGTTCCCAGGCTTTCAGAGAGAAAGTTATCCTAAATGCCTCAAATCCACCCTAGAATACTGGGTGCTTAGGAGTAAACCAGGGCTTCTCTAGGGATAGTGGACCAAATGGAAGCTTAGCACGTACGACCCAATCATGAAACCTGAACATCCACCTCCAACGTCATCAGGACAAAAGATAACCAGATGTCTGAACCCACTGGGTACTCTAGAGAACCGCTGGCCCCATCTTAGCATAGGAAAAATGGATAACAAAACAACCACCATTAGCTTGGTGTCAGCATGCCTGTGAAGGTGGGATGGGAAGTGACTTTCAGAAGAAACCCTACAACAAGGACTGGTCCACCAAATTAGCCAAACCCACATTTTCTAAAGGGTGTACCCCCCTAGAAAACCAGCCCCATGAGATGCTCTTTAGAAAAAAGAAAGAAAAGTCTCCATGGTCAAATACATTTCAGAAACACTGCCATTGATGGAATGCTTGTCAATAGCAAAATTCCTGTGTGGAGGCCTGATCCCCAATGTGATGGTATTAGGAGGTGAGGTCTTTGGGAGGTGACTAAGACATGAAGGTGAAGCCCTCATGAATGGCATTAGGGCCTCATAAGGAGAGACACGAGAGAGCTTGCTTCCTCCTCTCTCTGCTCTTTACCATGTGAGAGTACAAGAAGACAGCCATCTGCAAACCAGGAAACAGTTCCTCTCCAGACACCATGTCTGCCAGCACCTTGACCCTAGACTTCCTCCAGAAATAAATATTTGTTGTTTAAGCCACCCAATCTACAATATATTTGTTTTAGCAGCCTGAGCTAACTAAGACAGACACCAAACTGCTTTCCCTGTTTTAGAGATTCCCAATAAACAATAGACTACTAAAGGCTCTGAGGAGCCTTGCAGGGAAGAAACCCGAAACTGATTGAACCTCCCCCTTTTGTAGATGGGCAAACTGAGGCTTGAAACATTTCTACTGCATATAGCTCTGCATTGATAGTTCCCTAAGCTGTGAGTGAATAAAAGCAACCATCTGGCAAGGATTGTGTCTCACTCTCTACGAATGCCCAGAGCCTGACCTCCTGCTTGATATTCAAGAGGTTCGTGTACTGACTGATATGACCAAAAGACATATCAGTCTATAGATGACATGGTCCCAGGTATTGGATCTCCTAAGTGGAGATGGATATACAGGCTTCAAAATGTTTTATCATTCATTCACTCATCCACTCAAAAATATCTATTGAGCACCTATTTTGTTCTGTATGTGCTGCTAGCATGGGGATAGAGCTATCGATAACACAGGCTCAGCCTTTACCCTCAATGAGCTTACAGCCTAGGTGGGGAGGGAAGGTCAAGAACACTTGGAGATAGTCAGAGGCTCTGCAAAGAGAGAAAGCACAGGTTTGAGGTGCTCCACCCCCACCCATCTTTCTCCTAGAGTCTCTCTTTCCAAGGATGGATGTTATTTCTATCACTGTAGTTTCCTTCCCACACCCACCCTCTTGCTTCCTTATTTGTAATGGGGAAAAAAAAATTCCCAACACCCTGTCAGAGTAAAAGCAATTGTGAAATCCCAAGTATAGTATGGAGCTGTGACCGCCTCTCTCTGGAAACATCAGCCCCCTGGGAAGCATCTGCCCTCCTCAGTTAGTCAGAAAGCTAGCACGCAGAGCCCCATTCAAAGCAACATGGGGGCTGGACTCTACAACACCTTCCCCAAATGATAAGGCCCCTGGAGCGTTTACCTTGGGTCAGTCAGCCCGGGCTCTTCTATCCTAGCAGCTTTGTGCATGTGTGAATTCTGCCTATTTTGTTCCCGAGGCTGACTTCCCTGCTCAGGCTGCCGCCTCTGGATGCCTCTTCTCTGTGGCCTCTGGAATTCCTGCTGCTCATATGTGACTCCTCATGATACAGAGCCTGTATCCTCTCTAATCAAATAATCTCTTTGCCAAACACTCTCAGTTGGGGCCACCTGCATCTCAGGATGGAAGCAGAGCAGACAGCCTCCTTTCCTCCCATTTTTGCTCCTCTTGTCATTCAAGGGCCCTGTGCAATCTGCAACCCCATCCTCTCTCCATCTTCATTTTGCTTATCTACTGCCTGTGATCAATTAGGTTATTGTTAAAAAATAATCACTCCCCACCCCTGATGACATACATGACCTACTAGGGTAGAGTGTATTTCCCTACTCCATGACTTTGGCCAACGAGCATGATGTGACCAAAGGTTTGAAACATGCTTACTCTTTTGCACCTCTGCCCTCATGCTGAGAAGAGCAGCCTGGGCTATCCAGCCAGTCCTAAGAGGTAAATGACCAGCACCCCCAACCATGGCCAACCCAGATCACCCAGACCCCGTCCAACCTGCTAATGAAAGATCAACAGAATGATCCAGATGAGACTGGCCTAGATCAACTACCTCCAGGTGTGGAAGCTAAATCAATGTTTTCTGTTGCATGCCACCAAGATTTCTGTGATTGTTATACAGTAATAGCTGACCAAGACATCATCCCAAGATTACTGTGCACATGCACTAAGCTATTTAACTCTTAGCTAACAGTTTCCTTCTGCACCCTGACTTCTACCATTTGTGCAATGCCCACGTGCACAGCATCCTAGTTTCAAAAGCCCTTTGTTCTCCTCTGCTTCGGTAACCTTCACCTTCATCCTCACTTCCTTCATAGCCCCCTGAACTTTGGCTTCACCCAGAACTACTTCTCCACCAAATACCTATCTCAGGAAAATCTTGTCTCTATCTGCCATCTCTTTCTAATCCTCTTCATTAACCTTATAAAGCCATAACACCCCAGTCTCTTCACTCTCACAGTATATTACCCCTTCTTCACTCCCTACTTTTAACTTCGAACCCAAACCAGGTTTCATGGTCAATCATTCCTTTAGTCCCTCAATGCCCAACGCATCCACCCTGACAGTCCTCCATCTTGGAGAAAATCTAAGCACCCACCTCCCTTGCCCCTAAGTAACTGATGGTTACCAGAAACCAATAGACCATCTGTGCCAATGAATGTGACTATAATTCTGTTCCTCTCACACTTGGTGACTCAGCAAGCTTTCAACTTTTCCCCAGTCTGCTCGCTCTTTAGCTCTTCCAAACCTTTTCCACCTTCTTCATTCAGCAGATGCTCCATGGCTCCTATTTTGCTGAAGAAATTGAGGCCATTAGTCATGAAGGCCTGTACTTCTCTCCCCTTCAGACACTTACTTTTTCTCCTACCCACCTTCCCTCTTTCCGTCTCAATTAAAAATCATCCCTTCAAGACTGACTCCTCCCCAGTGCTCTTTCTCCCAATCCTCTCACCTCCCCAGAGCCTTTTCTATCAGTACTTCCCTGGACTCTCATGCATACCCTCTCCATGCACTCCTTTCCCATCCCTCCCACCTCTTAGTAGCATGCCTGTAACCTTAAAACCAAACAGAGGTCTTCCCTCTTCCCTTACCTTTGAGACATGTTCTGTAATTCTTTTCTCCACCAGCACTCATAATTTCCGTTCCTCCCTTTCTATCCGCATCCTATGCGTTCTGACTTCTATCCCCCCAAAGTCCTCAACTCACAAGGCTCTCAAGTTACCAGTGACTTTAGAAATACCCAAACCAGAGCCTCTTCTCAGTTCCCGCCCTCAGAGGACTTCCTGCTGCTGTTGGTTCTGTTGAACCCCCTTTTAAGAATCTCCTGCCTCTTTCCTCCTCCTCCTTTGAAAATCACTCTGTCAAAGTCACTCCACCTTCGAAAGTCACCCTCAGTCCTGTTCTTCTCCCCACATCCTTTGGATGTCAGTGTCCCCTGGAGCTCTGTCCCCAGATCCCTTCACAAACTACCCACTTCTGGTCCTGGGTGTCCCCCAGGCAACTCAGACATACCTTCACTAAAACCAAATTTATTATTTTCCTCTTCCAACCCTCTCTTAACTGTCCCTTCTGATTTGTTATCTTCCTTTATATCATCATCCAGTCGGTAAGCCCAGCTAACAACCTGGGCATTATCCCATTATCTTCAACTCCTCTGGCTCACAACCCAAAGCCAGTCAATCTTCATATGTTCTGATGTCCCTTCTTAAGTTCCTCACTTCCTTCTCTCTCTTCACCTCTTTTGACATCCCTCTCCCCTCCTTCCTTTCCTACTCCACCTCCCCTGCTCACTCAATTCAGGCAGGTCTCTCTCATTTGGATTATTCCAAAAGCCTCATAACTGATCTTTCTACTTCCAACTTCTTCCTACTTCCAACTGTCCTCATATACTGCCTCCAATCCAGAATTAACTTTCTAAAACTTACATTTAAACATATCACTCCCATGCTGCTAAAGAAACTTCAAAGCCTTCCTTCTTGCCAATAGGAAAGAGTCCAATCTCTTTAGATTTCAGACTCCAGGATCAACTAACACTTTTGAAAATCTACCAGATACCAAACACTGTTCTCATTTTATCCCTGCAGAAATACACTAATGTATTATTACCTCCATTCTAGAGATAGGGAAAATTGAAACTTAAAGGCTAAGTAACTTGTTCAAGGTTACACAGCTAGGAAGTAGCTGAGATCAAACCCAAACCTTCTAACTCAGATTGGGATGCTTTCCAATGAGTCCTTTAGTGACTTGCCTTTGGGATTGATTAATAACTTGGACTTTGGCTGTATGATGGTCTATGTATACCTGATTAAGTTCCTCGAAAGTGGCCTCCCTGTTCCAAATCTGTCATCGTATTCAATTTCTTCTGGAAACCAAAATTAGAGTGGACTTCACTTTAATCCTGGGTTTTCTGGTCCTACCACCATTAATTTGGAGCTGTGACACAATTATGTTTTCCACACCAGCTTACTGAGAATTCTCAGGGCCTTCGATAATGCTATATTCTCAGAGGATTAAATTCTTAGAGGAATTAACATCCCAGATTATGGGCCTGCTTGCCAGTCAGGATTGGGGCATCTAGTCTTGGGTTTCCAGACTAACAGATGACATGGGGAAATCAAACTTGATTCTCCCAAAAAGAACAAGTCTAATGTGGGATATAGGATTATCAATTTTTTATTTCATCAAGATATTTTGAAAAACAGCCAACTATAGCATGGTGACTATAGTTAATAATACTGTATTGTATATTTGAAAAGTTGCAAGGACAGTAGACTTTAAAAGTCTCATCACGAGGAAAAAATTGTAACTATTTATGGTGATGAATGTTAAATAGACATTGTGGTGATCATTTCACAATATACACAAATATCAAATCATTATGTTATATACCTGAAAATAATATAATGTTATATGTCAGTTATATCTCAATTAAAAAACTGCAAACTATAGATCAGTTAAGAGAAATTTACACATATAGGTATATAGATAGATAGATAGATAGATAGATAGATAGATAGATCAAGGTAGATAGAGCTAAAAAATGTTGAAAAGATAAACAAAGCAAGATGCAAAAATTTTATGATACTATTTATATAAATTAAAATAATATTCATGCACAACACATAATACCATATATTACTTATTCAGGCTTGTAAATGTATGCAAAGTATTAGAAACTTTTCCAGAAAGATATACATCAATATCATTGTAGTATTGTAGTGCTCTCTAAAACAGAGTTTCTCAATGTGAGTACAATATTAACATTTGGGACCAAATAATCCTTGTTGGGGGGGGGCCGGGGGGCGGTGCACTGTCTTGTGCACTGTAGGATGTTTTGCAACATCCCTGGCCTCTACCGACTAGATGACAGTAATGCCCCCAAAGCTGCCTGGTTGATAACCACTGCTCGAAGAGAAAGGAGAGGATAATGTAACTGAGGAGAAGATGATTAACAGTCAATTTTAAAACTATATTTGCAGTATTTTTTTCTCAAAAAAAATACTGGAATCAAATATATGTCAATTGTTGTTCATTTAAGTGATAGGAACATGAGGTGTTATATTTTTCTGAATCTTATACATTTATAAAATAAAAAACAACCATCTATGATAAAACCATAATTTCATAAAAAAAGAATGATATTTTAAAAACCAAACAAGTAGAAAGGACAGACTTAAATAAGGTGTTGTGGGTCACACTTATGTCCCTCAGAAAGGTATGTTGAAGCCCTAACCCCTGGGACCTAGGAACGTGACCTTATTTGGAAATAGGGTCTTTGTAGTTGTGATCAAGTTGAAATGAGGTCATACTGGAGTAGAGCAGGCCCTAAAGCCAATGACTGGTCCCCTTAGAAGGAGAGAGGTTTGGACACGAAGATACTCAGAGAGAAGCCATGTGATGATAGAGGCAGAGACTCAAGTGATGCTACAAGCGAAGGAACGCCACTTTGGTTTGCCGGCAGCCACCAAAGCTAAGAAGCAAGGAAGGAACCGTCGGGCGTGCGGAGGGAGCACAGCCCTGCCAACACCTTGATTTTGGACTTCTAGCCTCAAGAACTA